>NW_028318087.1:5312500-5625000 GCF_062004578.1 Staurois parvus
CCTCACCTAAATAATCCTGTATTCTTTCCTTCTCCTCTTCTTCGCTTCCCTCGTACTTATCCTTTCTTACATTGTAAAGTTCACTATAATAATTATGAAACCTCCTGGCAATGTCAGATGTTTTAAACAGATTCTCTCCCTTCCCGTCACTAATTTTTTTCAATAAAGTTCCTCACCTGTTTGTTCCTGAGTCTTCTCATTAAATATTTTCCTGGTTTATTCCCCCATTGATATCTTTCTTTCGCTAATCTATTAAATATCCTCCTAGAATCCTAGAATCTTGTTCCATCAGTTCTTTCAACTCGTCCCTTTTTTGTATTATCTTCTGGTATTTATCCATCCCCTTTTCCTTTTTGTGGGTTTGTTCCAATTTTTGCAGTTCTTCTATTGCCTGTTTTATTTTTTTTCCCCTTTCCTTCTTTTTCTCTATACCTATGGAAATCAATATTCCTCTGATGTAAGCTTTATGTGACTCCCATACTATTGCCTCTGACATTCCCTCGGTCTCATTTATCTCAAAAAATTGTTCAATTTCCCTTTTTATCCTCTTCTCCACTTCAGGATCCTGTAAAAGCGAATCATTCAATTTCCAAGATAATATTTTATCGTCTCCACTCCCCCATTTGAAACCACATCGTGACTGGGGCATGATCTGATAATGACATTACTTCAATCTTGGATCCTTTCACTATCTCCAACTGTCTATGCTCCACCATTATATAATCCAATCTTGAATATGTACCATGTGCATGGGAAAAGAAGGTGTAATCTCTTTCCCTCGGGTGGTTTATCCTCCACACATCAACCAACTGATATCTATACAATACCCCCTTTAAAGATTTAAGGCTCCTCTCTCCTTCTCTCCTCCCCACGGATGACACATCCCATCTGGGATCTAAGCACAGATTATAATCCCTCACCACGACCAGGTTTCCTTTTTTAAACTCCATGAGTTTCCTTAATGTCCCTTCCAGAAATCTCGCTGGATTTTTACTTGGGCAATATATGTTAGCGAGTGTATATTCCTTCCCTAATAATTTCCCCCCGATAAACAAAAATCGACCTTCCAAATCTTCCATTCTATCCTCCAATTGAAAATCAACTTTTACCGAAAAACCGGTTGCTACTCCTTTTGCTCCCTTTACCGGTGAATCCGCATATATCCATGTTTGGTAATGCTTTGAATATAATTTCACATTTATATTTCTAGTTAGGTGAGTCTCTTGAAGAAATATATATTATATCTGTTGAGTATTGTTGAACCTCCCTCAATATCTTATGCTAGGCGAGTTTAGCCCTTTCACATTATACGTTATAAACTTTATCTCATTCATAACCTCTATTATTTTTCTTTTTTTGGTCTGTTCCCTCTGACTCCTTTCCACTTGAATACAGATAATTACTCATAAACACCTTTTCTACCCCAGCACTTTCCACCCCCATCCCCATCCCCCAACCCCCCCCCTCCTTTCCGCCTCCCCAGCCCTCTCCTCCTCCCTCCCCTTTCCATATCTGGTCCCGATCTCCAATGTCCTGAAATCTGGCTGTCACATCCCTGGATCTCTCTGCTGATATACCCTTTGGCCTTCTGACCCTATATACTCTGTCCATTTTTATACAATCTGTCTCTGGTCTTCCCATAATTGGGTTGAAAATTCTTTTTATTTTCCCCAGTAAGTCTTCCTCTTGTCCTTTTTCTTCCGGAATACCTCTAAACCTCAAATTAATCCTTCTGCTACGATTCTCTTGATCTTCCATTTTAAGTAATAATTCTCTCATTTCTAATCGCCTCTCTTCTATTTGCGTTTCTAATTTCTCGATTTTTAGCGTATGTTCCTCTACTTTTTTCTCTGACTCCTCCAAGTGAGACAGGACATGACCCAAATCGCTACGGAGGTTCCCGATCTCTGTCTTAACAACCGTCTCCAATTTCGTGAACATTTCTATCAAATCCTTTTTTAAGAGGGTTTGAACCCCTCTACTCTCAGAGATTGGGCTTCCTTTTTCTTGGACATCCTCCATATTCCCTAGTGACAATCTTGATTGTTCACCCCCAAGGTTAATAGAGCACTCACCCTGGTTCTCTTGATTTTGAAATTCTGGACTTTTTTTCCTATGTGCCGGCATGTATTTTTTTATCGTAAGGGAGTTTGCACTTGCCTGGGTTGTTTTAGGGCCACCCCCTTTAGTTGGTTTACTTCTCATTTTCCTTAGAGGATTCCCATTTAATAACTTATTTGTTATATAGGACTAGGGTAGGCCCACTGTATGAATCTAGCATAGGTCTACTATATAAGACTGACTTTGGTCTTCTGTATAGAATTTGCATAAGTCTGCTATATACGACCAAAACAAGTCTACTGTATAGTACTTGTCTTACATCAGCAGTATAGGACTTGGTGCAGATCTGCTGTATAAAATTTGGTATGAATCTACAGTGTGAAACTTGTGCTGGTCTGCTGTATAATACTTAACGGAAGTCCACTGTATAGAACTTAGGTGCAGTCGCTTATTTAGGATCAGATATGAGTCTATTGTTTGAAGCTTAGTTCAGGTCTGCTGTATAGTACTTGACAAGAGCCAGCTATATAACTGCAGGTCTGCCAAATAAGATTTGGTGTGAGTCTGCTGTTGGAGCTTGGTGCGGGTCTGCTTTTTAAAGTTTGATGTCAGTCAGCTGTATAGAGCTTGGTGCAGGTCTGCTGTATAAGATTTGATATCCGGCTGCTGTTGATAGCTTGGTGAGTGTCTGCTATATAGTGCTTAACGAGAATCAGCTGTATATTTCCTTCTTCATATGGAACTCAAGTGTAATATTTCTATGAACATTTCACCCTGACTGGCCTGCACCACATATGTAAGATATTCTCCAGCCTATTTGCCCATATCTGACAACCCAGACCCAGAGTGGATTAATTAGGAATCAATCGTTTGGCTTCCACCAGCCACCAATAGTTATTAATAACACAGTTCTCAGAGATGTACCCAGTGTACTGGGAGATGTCTGTGACAGTCCTTACTAACCACTCACCAGGACCTCTGCACCAGCCTTTTATATCTGTTTTATGTACCAGGTGAGGGACGTGCTGTAACTGGGGACTCACCATAGATCCTCATGCTCCGGTCCCACTACTGCTGTTCCCTTCCCCTTCTGACCTGTGACCGCCAGTCCTCCGGTTCTCAGGCAGTGTCCGGGACAGCTACGGGTCCTTCCATGCCTCTCCGGGTCCTCATTTCATCTCTCTCCTTCCTCTGCCGCTTCCCCTCTCACACCAGCTCCAGACTCACGTGGGAGCGGACTCTCATTCTGCTCCCACATCGCACCGACACCGCTCCCTCGCCGCACCGCAATCCTCCACTGCTCCGGTACAGGTGGCACCCGAGGCCCATGTCTTCTCACTCCCGGGACAGGTAAGCTCCCTCCAGGATTAGGGCATTCACACTCCCTCTAGCAGGCTGGCGTCCGTAGCCTCCCAGCCATGCTGCTACGGCGTCATGCTGCGGCTCCTCCCCCCACTGGCTCAACTCAGGACTCTTATCCTCAAAAGGTGTCACGATCACCCCTTAGCGGGTCACTTCAGGGTCCACAAGACCTCAAATTTGGTCTCCCGTTCCTTCTGGTGGCCAAACTCAATGAAAGATTGCCAGAACCATGTGAAATCTTGTGCAGTTTGTCTTAGAAACAAATCTGACAAAGCCAAGACCTGGGGCCTGTTGGAATCTTTGCCCGTACCAGAAAAACCTTGGAATATGATCTCCATGGATTTTATCGTGGAACTTCCCCCAACGGAGGGATTCACCACTATTTTTGTAGTGGTTGACCGCCTATCAAAGATGGCTCACTTCATTCCCTTGAAAGGGACTCCTTCTGCCACGGACACTGCTTCTGCCTTCATCAAAGAGATAGTAAGATTACATGGCGTTCCTATCAATATTGTATCCGATCGAGGAGTACAATTTACATCCAAGTTCTGGAAAGCACTGTGTGAGGCATTAGAGATCGAATTACGCTTCTCCTCTGCATATCACGCACAAACAAATGGACAGATGGAGAGAACGAACCAAACTCTGCAACAATACCTCCGATGCTTCTCCTCATATTCACAGGATGACTGGGTATCTCTCCTTCCGTTAGCGGAGTTCGCATACAATAATTCCATTCACTCGGCTACCAAGCAGTCCCCTTTTTACTCCAACTATGGATATCACCCCTCCTTCCTTCCGGAAATACCAGTGGAACCCACTGTCCCAGCAGTACAAGAAGGGGCAACTTAAAACTGAAACAAGGGGATAAAGTCTGGTTATCCACGGCAAATCTAAAATTGAATTGTCCTTCGAGAAAGCTTGGTCCAAGATACCTGGGACCATTTACTATTAAGAGAAAAGTGAACCCTGTAGCTTTCGAATAAAAACTACCTGCTAATATGAAGATTCATCCGGTGTTCCATTGCTCCTTGCTAAAGCCACATATTCCAAGTGGATTTCCCAATCGAGATCCGCAGGCGCCTGCTCCACTGCTGGTTGAGGGAAATGAAGAATACGAGGTTGAGGCTATCTTCAATTGTAGGAAGAGGGGCAGACAGACCCAGTTTCTCATTAAATGGAAAAGGTTATGGTCCAGAGGATAATTCCTGAGAGCCATCCACTAATGTCCATGCCCCACGGATAGTTTAAGCCTACCTCCATCTTCACCCTGAAAAACGAGCCCTAGTGGGCATCCGGAGGCTGTCCCTACGGGGGGGACAATGTAAGGGATTTCCGGCTAGACGAATCGTGATCAGAAATGCACATAGGAATACCCAGAGAAGAGTTGCCGGTTGTGCGCAGAAATGCTCGATCACGCACACGCGCGGCAAAGATTGGCGCCAGACGGCCTATTTAAAGAGTGTCTCTGCCCATGTTGAGTGCTGACTGGTCTTCAGCTCCCCCGTGTCCTGCTTGTTCCTGTGCAATTCCTTTGTTACCGACCGGCTTGTTCCTGACCTGACTTTGATTGCTCTCCTGATACTGGTTCCTGACTTCAGCTCTGCTCCTGACCTTGGCTTTTCCTTCTGATTCTGTACCATGCTGCCCGACTGTTGATGACCCTGGCTATTCCCATGACACTGCTCCTGTCTCTTGTCCTCACTACCTGCCTTGCTATGGTGCACGCCTGGCAATCTACAAGACCTGCACTGCTTGCTACTACTGTGCCTGATTCAGAGGATCATCAGCCTTCCAAGGTCATCATCTGCAAGAGCTGCAAACAACAACCACTGGCGCTCTTGTCCCCCTGGTCGCTAGACTCCCTCTGTTCCAACTCCAGCGGGGTCAGGGCTAGTGACACAAGTGAGGCCGACCTTGTCATTTCAGTCTCCCATCAGGTACGTGACACCCATATTGCAGGAAAAATATCAACCTGCTGTCTCTACCAAAACCAATATGACACGTACCGAGCATTGGCAGCTTCAGCAGGAACGTACCGTACATTGACCGATTCAGCAGGAACGTACCAAACCTTGGCTGGTTTAGCAGGAACGTATCGAACATTGGCCAATTCAGCAGGAATGTACCGAACATTGGCTGGTTCAGCAGGAAAGTACCAAACCTTAGCCAGTTAAGCAGGAACATACCAAACCTTTGCCAGTGAAGCAGGAACGTACCAAACATTGTCCAGTACAGCAGGAACATACCAAACATTGGCCAGTTCAGCAGGAACGCATCGAACCTTAGCCGGTCCAGCAGGAATGTACCAAACATTGACCGGTTCAGCAGGAACATACCGAACATTGGCTGGTTCAGCAGGAACATACCAAACATTGGCTGGTTTAGCAGGAACCTGATGAGTTTTGGTACATTTTGTGTACTGCTATCTGTTCAACAGAAGCCAGTCTAACAACCGGCTTCTGTCGAACGGTCTTGCTGTAAAACCGGCATTCGATCAGAACTTGCAGCCAATGGATAAGTGTATTCTGGCAAGGAGAGTCCCTCCTGTCAGTATTCTGACACAATAGCTCAGTGGGAGAGATCCCTAGATCACACATCGTTGTGTTGACGTGGAGATTTTTTTTTTTTTTTTTCATTCAATCCACTGGTTGAACAAAAATAATCAGAACTTGTATACCCAGCTTTACGGCCTTCTAATGCCTCCCCAGGACACATCAGCCAGTATGCTGAATAGATGATGATAACATTACCATACAGATACAGGTGGACAAGCTGGGACACCGGGCGATTAAAAGATTATCCCATGATCAAGTGAGAGTATGTGGATGAGCCTGGAGTTGAACTCAAAAGCCTCACGTTTAAAGAGATTGTGCTCTGGATTTGAACACAGCTGTGATTTCCTGACACTTCAGTCACCACAATGCCAGAGCCCAATATTGCTGCTTGTCCAAGATTAATGAAATTCGCTTTTGTAGCAGATGGGACAGCTCTGTTTTGCTTTACAATTAGATGATCACATCCTTTAAATCTTACAAGCCCAGAGGGCGCAAAAACGCTGCATTGTTGCTGCCGGTTAAAGGGTTAAATAAGCAGATATTAAATTGTTCATCCCTCTTCTCTGTTTTGTTATATTGTGCAACACAACGATGCTTTATTAATTCATGACAATTAAAATGAGCATAGTTTAATAAATGCATGTTAGGTAATGATTCTGAATAATCAGCTCTCCCGCTTGCAGAGATAACGATAACCAAACATAACAAATAAATGGAAAAATCTTCGCAGTGCGGAGGTCTCAGGTCTCCTGCACTGCAGACACCCAGTAAAGCAGCTGCTGCCTGGAGAGGAAAGGATTCACATCTGAGACCATTAATTACCAGATGTCACCTACTGCTGGAGATGCTTATAACATCCACACAAAGCCTGGAAAAGATGGGCAGCAGCCAGTGATACAATCCTGTTCCTGCAGTGACATCTACAGGCTATTTTACACAATGCAGCCTGAAAGACAAACTGCTTGTTACATAGAGGACTCCTAAAGGGATATTTTACAAGGCTAAATTTACACGCACAGGAACTTTAATGGCATCCCAGTCTTAGTCTATAGGGTTCAATATTGAGTTGGCCCACCCTTTGCAGCTGTAACAGCTTCAACTCTTCTGGGAAGGCTGTCCACAAGGTTTAGGAGTGTGTCTATGGGAATGTTTGACCATTCTTCCAGAAGTGCATTTGTGGAGTCAAGCATTGATGTTCGGCGAGAAGGCCTCGCTCGCAGTCTCTGCTCTAACTCATCCCAAAGGTGTTCTATTGGGTTGAGGCCAAGTTCCTCCACCCCAAACTCACTAATGCATGTCTTTATAGACCTTGCTTTGTGTACTAGTGCACAGTCATGTTGGAACAGGAAGGGGCCATCCCCAAACTGTTCCCACAAAGTTGGGAGCATGAAATTGTCCAAAATGTCTTGGTATGCTGACGCCTTAAGAGTTCCTTTTACCGGAGCTAAGGGGCCAAGCCCAACCCCTAAAAAACAACCCCACACCATAATCCCCCCAACAAACTTTACACTTGGCACAATGCAGTCAGGCAAGTACCGTTCTCCTGGCAACCGCCAAACCCAGACACGTCCATCAGATTGCCAGACAGAGAAGCGTGATTTGTCACTCCAGAGAACACGTCTCCACTGCCCTAGAGTCCAGTGGCAGTGTGCTTTACACCACTGCATCCAACGCTTTGCATTGCACTTGGAAATGTAAGGCTTGGATGCAGCTGCTCGGCTATGGAAACCCATTCCATAAAGCTCTCTACACACTGTTGTTGTGCTAATCTGAAGGCCACATGAATTTTGGAGGTCTTTAGCTATTGACTCTGTAGACACTTGGTGACTCCTGGAGTGGCCTAGCCAGTCTCCAGATTTCAACCCCATAGAAAACCTTTGGAGGGAGTTGAAAGTCCGTGTTGCCCAGCCACAGCCCCAAAACATCACTGCTCTAGACGAGATCTGCATGGAGGAATGGGCCAACATACCAGCAACAGTGTGTGCCAACCTTGTGAAGACTTACAGGAAACGTTTGACCTCTGTCATTGCCAACAAAGGATATATAACAAAGTACTGAGATGAACTTTTGATATTGACCAAATACTTATTTTCCACCATAATTTGCAAATAAATTCTTTCCAAATCAGCCAATGTGATTGTCTGGATTTTTTTTCTCATTTTGTCTCTCATAGTTGAGGTCTACCTATGATGCCACTTACAGGCCTCTCTCATCTTTTTAAGTGGGAGAACTTGCACAATTGGTGGCTGACTAAATACTTTTTTGCCCCACTGTACCTATTCTGAAGCTGCTCACATGATTTCTCCTTCTGTGTAGAGGAGAGATAGTCAACAACTGTTGCAAATGCCTGGGAGACAACTCACCCACCCATAGGCTTACTATGGGGCATCTGTTGTTGGCTGCCCCTCCTCTACACTGAAGCTGCTGTTCACAGCTGATTATGGGACCAGACCAGAATGGCTTCAGAATAGGTAAGTATTTCTTTACAAGGTTAGATAGAATAGGCTTAGAATAGGGGTGAAAATAGGTTTAGCCTTAGTTAGCTTTTGTCTGAACTTCCACTTTAATTTACTGGTCAATAGTTTTGCAAAAGATGACTCAGACTTGCTGACTGTCAGGAAGCTAAGAGTGCTAGGTCTTGAACTCTTGTCTCCCTCAGGCTGGAGCATGATTTATCTGTTCAGCCATTGTATTCATTGGTTAGACCAGTGGTCTCCAAACTGCGGCCCAGGGGCCGGATGCGACTCTTTGCTTGCCTTTATCCAGCCCTTGAGGCACCTTTCTTCCCAGTGATACAAGACACTATTCCTCCTACTGAAACCAACAAGGGGCATAATTCCTGCTACTGACATCAGCAATGGGGCCCACTGACACCGACAATAGGGCTCTATTTCTCCCACTGACACCAACAACTGGGCACTATATCTCACACTGACACAAATGGTGAGGCACTCAAACTGACACCAATGATAGGGTGCTACTCCTTCCACTGACACCAGCAATGGGGCACTATTCCTCCCCCTAATACCAAAGATACATTGTTTACTCCCACTGACACTATGACCATTTCAACTCCCAATGGCCACAGACTGGCCCCCCTAAAGTCTGAAGAACAGTAAACTGGCCCTTTGTTTAGAAAATTTGGAGACCCCTGGGTTAGACCATTGGAATTGCAATGACCTTCATCTGATCATTAGGCAAATCAAAATAATTGGCCAGATATTTAAGTCTTTTCAGTTTCATTGTCAGGTGAATGTGTGCCACACACAATCCTGTCCAATGGTCTCTAATACTGTTATTTCTACTTGCAACTGGCCTTGGCTTGTGACCCCAATGTTGACTCTGTGGCTTGTGATCTTGACTACTTGATTTCTCCTCCAATAAGAACTGTGCCTACCCTGAAGTTTCCAGACACTGGTCTCCACTCTACAGATAACACAGACCTGAATTAACACTCAGCTGCTAATGAATTTCTGACAGAACCTTTAGTTTTGTGGTGCAGATAAAGTTATTCACAATCCCTCGAGTGAATCCTACAGACAGTGCATCTACAAAAGCAGCAGAGAGGAAGAGGTCTTTACACACTGAGACTCCAAAATATCTGGGACCACTATTAATTTTCTTAAGATCAGAGGGAATGTGTTCAGTTTTGGTACAATCCAAAATAATGCTTGCAGAGCAATGAAAATGATCCCTTCTGATAGTAAATATTATGAGCTACGTGCAAATGTAAAATGGTGGGTCCCAGTTGTACAGAACCATCTAGGGACTGACATAATGGTTATGTGGACCCATCCCACAGCAGTCATACAGTGTTTGCATTTGCTGTGATCAGGATGATGTTTCGGTTGTTGGAAATTCTAACTCTGACCCAACTATTAGAACTGGCTGGTCCATTGAACCTACAGCCACCCCAAGAGGTAAGAAGATTCCTCAATGTAGGAAAGGTAACACCTCCAACGTTGATTGGCAGAGGTTTAACAGTCACCCTACATCTTTAACTTAAATTATGTAGATTAGAAAATGGACAGGGTAATTATTCCAGTGCTTGTTCTAAACAAGGTAGATTGCTGGAACATTCGGTGTGCTCCCATCAGCAGAACAAAACATAGTACCCAAAACAGTAAAGTTTATTTCTGCTTTTCTCCCTTTTTATGGATTCAGATGTGGAGGGGAAGTCTGTGGATTCAGATGCAAAGTGGAACTCTACAGATTCAGATGTAAAGGGGAACTCTGCGGATTCAGATGCAATGGGAAAGTCTGCAGATTCAGATGTAAAGGGGAAATCTGTGGATTCAGATGTAAAGGGGGAACTCGGTGGACTCTGATGTAAGGGGGGAATTTTGTGATTCATATAATTAGAAATGTTATTTGATCACAAAATATAAGTATAGTGTATACTACCAAATGAAAATGCTACTGAAGTGTTGGGGTTTAGCTTGAAGAAAAGGTGGCAACCCTACCCAAGACAGCAGGAAGGGAGTACACTGCAGAACATGTGAAAGGTCCCACTGCAGGACCGTAATAATGGGAGTAAAGGGCCCTGAGATCAATGGGAAGAACCCCAGGCTCTGAGGAAAGGGTGGGCAAGGGGGCCCTTCATGGCTTCTTCCACCAGGGCCCTGAAGGTTTTAGTTATGCCTTTGGTAGGACCTGTATCCTTCAATGAATGCCAAGAATTTAGTTTTTTAAGGTAAGTACAAAAATCAAATTTTTTTATCTTCTGACTCTGCCAGTATCTCCTGGCCTTGTTGGTTCTTATTCCTGTTTTGTTCTGGCCTGCAACTTGCTTTGACCCCTCCCTGAACTCTGACTACTCTTCCTGCTTGTACAACAACCATTCTTGGCTGCCACATGCCCAGACCTCTGATTTTACACCAACTATTCTTGCCTGTTGCCTGTCCCTACCTTGTACATCGACTGACTTAGTGCCACTTACCACTCTTCACATTGTAGGCATCCTCTTTCTGGTGGAGCAATCCTGACAACCATGTCCTGGTGGCATCTTGCAGCAAAGTAGCCCCGTGTCTACTAGTGTAATTGGCCAATCACTCTTTGTGGGGTGCTCTGGTGAAAACAAAAATGTCACTTAAACTCCAAGCCATGGCTAAGTCTACGTTTCCTGCCAGGTTGAATCCTGTAACACAAGTGGTAGGCCTAGGCAGATTGCAAAGCAAGACCTCCCAGAAAAAACCTGGCTTTAGAAAGAGCATCCAATTGCTGGTCGATGGGGTCCTTAAACACAGGAGCATCCTCCACAGGTGTGGTCAAGGCTTTTTAATCTGAGATACTGCCAGAATCACACTATGGACATCCCACTTTTTAACAAAGTCCTACTCAAAACAGGGCTGCTAGCCATTTGGGGGTGTAAACAGCTTATCAGGGTATCTCCAGTCTCAAAAAGAAAGACCAGTAACAACAGGTGCACCTGATATATCCTAATGGTCTTGGGGGCTCTAAAGGATACTAGATTAGGGAGAGAACTGGTAGAAGCTGTAGGCTGATCATGTTTAAATGTAGTGTCATTTCCTAGGGGGGGAACATTTGCTGCTGGGGTTCTTTCCAGAAGTGGGAGTATTTCTATAATTGGGAGCACTTCAGGCTCTACTTCATCTGAATGTCTTCATCTGAAAGTTTTATCTGAACATTTCTTTTCTTTGTCCTTTCACAGGTGTATTGGCTGCTTTATATGCACCCAAAGCTAAAAACTGTTTGTTCTCCTTGTGTTTGTATGTTTCTCTGGTATGTTCTTGCTGCTTAACCATCTGTACCCCTGTCCACATTGTGATGTTTATTTTCTCCCTAGTGGCTTACCTAAATTATGTCCTGATCAGAGGCGGACTGACCATTTGGAAACTCGGGTACTGCCTGAGGGCCCGGGGTCAGTAGGGGGCCCCATGAGATGCCCCTGGTACCTTTTTCATAGGCTTTTTTTAGTTTGGGCAAGGACACAGGGACCCCATGATCCCCTATTGCCCCATGAGTTGTCAGTCCGCCCCTGGTCCCGATCTTATCTTTACAACTCTTGCCCTCTTGCAATTCTGACTCTGATGTGGAAAGTTAGTTCTGTGAGACAGGCATCCTTTATTAACTACTGATTAGTTAACTGGCAAGCAACCACCCCCACCCCGAACAGTATAAAATTAAACCACCTTTATGGGGAGGTAGCACATTTTTGGGGGGCACATTTGTTGCTGGAGTTCTATCCAGAAGTGGAGATATTTCTATAAGTGGGAGCACTTCAGGCTCTGCACTTCAGTGATTGCATGAAGTGAAAGTGCACCAGAAAATACTTTGAAAAAGCAAGCTGCAGCGAACATGCACTCTCTATCACTCCTTCTGACAGTTTTGTCCTTTCTCCTTAAACTCTCCTTCCTTCAACCCACTTCTATATATACAGTGGGGATCGAACGTTTGGGCACCCCAGCTAAAAATTTGTATTAATGTGCATAAAGAAGCCAAGGAAAGATGGAAAAATCTCCAAAAGGCATCAAATTACAGATTAGACATTCTTATAATATGTCAAAAAAAGTTAGATTTTATTTCCATCATTTACACTTTCAAAATAACAGAAAACAAAAAAATGGCGTCTGCAAAAGTTTGGGCACCCTGCAGAGTTAATATCTTGTACTGCCCCCTTTGGCAAGTATCACAGCTTGTAAACGCTTTTTGTAGCCAGCCAAGAGTCTTTCAATTCTTGTTTGAGGTATCTTTGCCCATTCTTCCTTACAAAAGTCTTCCAGTTCTTTGAGATTTCTGGGCTATCTGTCACGCACTGCTCTTTTAAGGTCTATCCATAGATTTTCAATTATGTTGAGGTCAGGAGATTGTGAAGGCCATGGCAAAACCTTCAGTTTACGCCTCTTGATGTAATCCCCCGTGGATTTTGAGGTGTGTTTAGGATCATTATCCATTTGTAGAAGCCATCCTCTTTAACTTCAGCTTTTTCACAGATGGCATCAAGTTACCATCCACAATTTGCTGAAATTTTATTGAATCCATTTTTCCTTCTACTCGTGAGATGTTCCCTGTGCCACTGGCTGCAACACAACCCCAAAGCATGATTGATCCAACCCCATGCTTAACAGTTGGACAGAGGTTCTTTTCATTAAATTCTGTGCCCCTTCTTCTCCAAACGTACCTTTGCTCATTCCGGCCAAAAAGTTCAATTTTAACCTCATCGGTCTACAGAACTTGTTTCCAAAATGCATCAGGCTTTTCGATATGTTCATTTGCAAAGTTCAAATGATGATTTTTGTGGTGAGGATGTAGAAGAGGTTTTCTTCTGATGACTCTTCCATGAAGACCATATTTGTACAAGTATCTCTTTATAGTGGAATAGTGTACCACAACTCCAGTGTCTGCCAGATCTTTCTGGAGGGATCGTGCAGTCAAACGTGGGTTTTGAATTGTTTTTCTCACAATCCTGCGAGCTGTTTTGTCTGATATTTTTCTTGGTCTTCCAGATCTTGCTTTAACTTCCACTGTTCCTGATGACTGCCATTTCTTAATTACATTCCGAACAGAGGATATTGACATATGAAAACGCTTTGCTATCTTCTTATAGTCTTCTCCAGCTTTGTGAGCGTCAACTATTTTCAGTTTCAGTTTTCTAGACAACTGCTTAGAAGAACCCATGGTGCTGATTGTTGGGGCAAGGTCAGATGAGTCTGGGCATTTAAAACCTTTGAGATTGACATCACCTGGTCTTCCCAGATGATGACTGAGAACAATCCATGACACTGGCAGGTCTCAGCTTTGCAAAGTGGGCAGTGCATGCTATAAATTCTGCAGGGTGCCCAAACGTTTGCAGATGCCATTTTTTTGTTTTCTGTTATTTTGAAAGTGTAAATGATGGAAATAAAATCTAACTTTTGTTGACATATTATAAGAATGTCTAATCTGTAATTTGATGCCTTTTGGAGATTTTTCCATCTTTCCTTGGCTTCTTTATGCACATTAATACAAATTTTTAGCTGGGGTGCCCAAACTTTCGATCCCCACTATATATCACCCTCACTTTTGTCCTCTCCCTATTACTGCACTCACAAACTCCTGCTAATTCTGATCCCATATGCTAATAAAACCTCCAGGATGCTGGGACATGTACCTTCATATAAATCACACTCTTATATTACCTCCCTCACCCTTTCTGCTTCTCCAAACCTCTAGAAATATACTGTATATACATCATTTTTGCATTTCTGGGTAGGGGGGCACATGCAAGCCATGCATGCTCCTTACCCACACCGCCATTCGCAGGCGTGGATGTCAATCACCAGGAAAATTCCCACCAGCGCCCAGTGATTACCGAGCATCTCCAACGGAGAGGAAGATTGTTTTGTTTACAAAAAATATTTCTCCCTGTCAGCTCGAGCACACTGCTCAGGGTGGCTGTGCACAGTACAGCCATCCAGAGCAGTGTTCTTACAGTGAAGAACACCCGCCCCTAGTCAAACGCACACAGTTAACCCTTTGATCGCCCCTCACGTTAACCCCTTCCTGCTCAGTGCCATTAGTACAGTTTTTTTAGCACTGATCACTGTATTGGTGTCACTGGAGATGTCAGTGACATGAAGTTAGTTCCCCCCCCAGTGTCAGAATGTCCACCACAGTCCCGCAGTCCTAAAAGTCACTTATCGCCGCCATTACTAGCAGAGAAAAAGAAAATCCCATGATCTATATCGCTATTTGTAAATGCTATAATTTTCATGTAAATCAATTAATTTAAGCAAAGTCATGTCGCAGAATACATTTTGGTCTAAATTTATGATGAAATTAGATTTTTTACATTTTTTTACTGTACATGTTTAATAGCAAAAAGTCCAAAATATTGTTTTTTTTCTCAAAAAGGTCTTTTTTTGATTATAGTGCAAAAAATAAAAATGCACAGGCGATCAAATACCACCAAAAGAAAGCTCAATTTGTGGGGAAAAAAGGATGTATATTTCATTTGGGTGCAGTGTTGCATAACCGCACAATTGTCAGTTAAAATAACACAGCGCCGTAACGCAAAATATTACCTGGTCAAGAAAGGGGGGAGCAAATTCTCTGGAGGGCAAGTGGTTACGAATTGCTGTGATCTACTGGCTCCCTGGACTGGTATCAACCTTCCTTGATGACTTCTCTGCCTGGCTACCTTACTGTCTCTCTTCTGTATTTACCACAATTATCCTTGGAGACTTGAACAGCCCTGTTAATGCTAACAGTCCTGCTACTTTTAAATTTCTCAGTGTAACCTCCTCTTTTAACCTGAAGCAATGGGTACATGCTTCTACTTACTCTGACGGCAACACCCTTGACCTTGTTTTCCCCTACCTATGCACTCCGTGTAACCTCTCCAACAATCCTTTCCTGCTCTGAACACTACCTTATTAGCTTTGCTCTCTCCCTGTCTTCTACCTCCTCTCCCTCCAACCACCTAACAGTTACTCTCAGAAACCTCAATCACCTTAACCCTTCACTTCTCTACTCTGCTACTGACCAACTCTGTAGCAAAATCTCATTCCTGTCCTGCCCCAAGCTAGCCACTTCTGTCTATAATAGTTCACTGCTATCCGTCCTAGACACATTTGCCCCTCACTACACACAGAATCCAGTCCCGACCACTACAACCTTGGCAAACAGATAACAACAGAAGTCTGAAAAAATGTAGCTGTGCTCTTGAGCGCATGTGGCACAAGACTAGGTCTCAGAAAGATTTCAACCAATATAGATCTGCCATTCAAAAATACCACTCCTGCCTCCACGCTGCCAAGCAGACCTATTATTTCACTTTCATTTACACCTTCTCATCCATTCCCAACTCTTCTCTACCTTCAACTCTCTACTTCATCCTCCACTGCCTTTACCCACTGCCTTAAACACTGCCCAGGAGATCACCAATTATTTCAAAAATAGGATTGATTCATGATGAGATCTCCTCTGTACAGACATCTCCCCCAGCCGCTGTAGTAATGGCCAGGTCTTCCTTAATGTCACTCTGCAGCTAGGCACAAGGTAAAGCCACAGCCACGTGCACACACACTTTTGCTCGGTATCTCCAATAATCAGTCTTGGGGCTGTTTTTGTTTTTTTATTATTGGAGAACTTGGATAGGGATGGGGAGTTTAACAGGCTACTCCAGGAATAGAACTACTTACAATTGAGGACAGAACTTCTTTAACCAGTTGCCGCCCAGCCTATAGCCAGATGGTGGCCGGGCGAACAGCTCGTCCCTCCGGGTGGATGCCATATGGCGTCCTTTCCGGAACGCGCATTATGCATGCCCGCAGGGCCGCTCTGTGGCGAGATCTGTCACTGGCCATGTACCTCGGACATGGCCCATGACAGAGCTGTGTACCAGCCCCGTTGCCAGTACCATGTGACCTGCTGTGACCAATCACAGCAGGTCACATGACAGTTGTATACAATTCCTTTCATGCGATCCATTGTACATGTGTCTAGCTGTGAATGGTCACAGCGATCACATGTACAAGCTGGGCCAATCACAGCCCAGCTGTGTCATGTGATTAGCCGTGACCAAATAACAGCTAATCACAAAAAAAACCTCTGAATGAATCGATTTCATTCAGGTAAATGTTTGCTTATAGCAAAGAAATTCTTTGCTATAAGCAAATTGTGTAAAAAAACAAATACTGATCACTTTCCCAAAGTAGTACAATGCTACTATGGTAACATTATACTACTTTGGTCATAGTGCAATATGAAAAAAAAAATCTTAAAAAAAAAGAAAAAATTTTTATAAAAAATTAAAAATAATAAAAAATGTAAAAAAATATAAACTTTTTCTTTCATACTGTCACCAGTCAGTGTCCCTGATCACCGCCATGCCAGTTATATGATGACGCTGTACTGCACTGGTGACAGTATGTAAAACAAATTGTGAAAATCATTTTTGAATTTCTTCATTTTCCGAAAAATTATGACAAAAAAATTACAACTTCAAAAAACTCACCATGCCTGTTATGAAATACGCCTGACTGTCTATTTTGCAAAAAGGGGTCATTTGGGGGATATCTGTACTGTTCTGAAATTCTTGGACCTCAAGAAAGTAGATTGGCCGACGGTACTTCAAGATTGATCAATTTTCAGATATATCTCATAGTTTGTGAACTCTGTAACTTTCCTACAGACTAACTAATAAATACTGATTTGGGTTATTTTCACCAAAGAAATGTAGCAGAATACATCTTGGTCTAAATTTATGAAGAACAATTATTTATTTGCAAATTTTTATAACAGAAACCAAGAAAAACGTGGGGTTTTTTTTCAAAAATTTTGTTTGTTAATTTAGCAAAAAATTAAAACCCCAGTGGTGATTAAATACCACCAAAAGAAAGCTTTAGTTGTGTGAAGAAAATTATAAAATTTTAGTTTGGGTACAGTGTTGTATGACCACGCAATTTTCATTCAAAGTGTGAGAGAGCTGAAACCTGAAAATTTTCCTGGGCAGGAAGGGGGTAAAAATGCCCGATATGGAAGTGGTTAAGTAGCAGCCTTGAGCAAAGTCCCAATGTCAGGAAGGGGTTAAGCGGACAGTGCTCTTCAGGACAACAGCTGACTATAAAGCACCAGAGGGGTAGAAAATCACACAGAGTCCCCAAGATCTTTGGCAGAGAGCTCCCCTCAGTCAGCTTACTGAAGAACCAGGGTCAATCTCTCTCTTACTTCAGGCCCTCAAGTCACTCACCTGAGACCACATGGCAGAAAGTTCCTGAGGAGGCAGCAAGCCTTCCCCCAGGTTGGTGCAATCATCTCCAGGAAAGGCCCAGGGCTCAGGATGCCCAAAGAATAAATACCTTTTCCCAGCTTCCTCAGGGCTGCACTCCATGGGATTGGCTGGAGTGGCATTAATATTTATACTGTGTTCTGCATGAGTTCCACCTATACACCCAGACCCTTCCTAGGTTACTTGGATACAGAGGAAGTCAGGGGCAGAACCAGCGGCACTTGAACACACTGAGCAAGCACTACTAACAATTGCACCTCTCTGTTAAGAAGAAAGCCTAATTAGATTTTCCCAACAGTTCTCCTGTCAAGCAGAGGAATCAAATATTATCTGTTTATCCTAGCACCTATCTTGGAGGGCACTACAGTGGATTGTGAGCTGGAGACACCTGTGGCAGCAGGACTGTTCCCTATAAGTCTAGGATCCTTCCTACATGTTGCACTACAAGGCAAGGACAATGCAGCTTAGGGTACAAGGCTAGGCCTTGACTACTCATGAACCATTTGCAGGTAGCAAGAGGAAGTAAAATGTCCAGGGGTGAACAGGTCACTGCAGGCAGGCAGAGATGAACCATAGATAGATCTACATGTTGCTGTTGAAGCGGCAGCAGGAATGTGCTTTCTGAATGCTGAATGGTGAGAAACGGGAGCACAGAGTATTTGATTCTCCACCCAGCAGCTAGAAAGCATCCTGTGGACTGCAGAGAAGCCCTCCCTGCAACCGTCTAGTCCAGATGGGTTTTGGTATAAACTTCAAACCTATTGGTGAGGAAACACTGATCCAGATATAGAAGCCAAGTCAAGCAGCTTGTAAAAGGATTCTTGGCTGAAGAAAAATAGCAAAAAGGTTATACTTTTCTCAGCAGAGCAGAGAAAAAGTTGTACATCCTCCTGGAAACAAGCAAAAAAACTGAAGCATGCTTGGAGTAGAAGTGTTTATACTGGCTAACCACAGGTTTTTTGTTTGCCAGTGTCTAAATTCTCCTGCAGATGACAGTATAACCCAACACACACTGCATTCCTGTGTCCCTCAATGAACCAGAAAGAACAGAAATTGCCATGTTTAAGCTAGTGATTCCAAATTTTTGGAAATTCAGCAAAACTATCTTTTGGACATAGTATCGTTTTTCGAGTGTAACGTAATCAAACGTATGCCCTTTTCATTTTTTGAGTGTGGGTTGTTTCTACGATCTTCAGTATCTGTGGATCAATGACTTAGCTACCATCTTATATTTTCAACTGTTACAAAGCCTATAGATACAGCATATTACTGACATTTTGCCTTAAGTAACAGTAGATGGGTGTTGTTTGAAAAGTTAAAACTAACATTTTACTACATTTAATTTCATCTTTCTCTTTCGTGAATTCATATTTTTCATTTCATAAACTCACTCAATTCTACATAACCATCATTGGCAATGGCAGAGCTTGCCAGTCAACACAGCCACCTGCACATCATTTTACTGACAGTAAGGCATTCTTGTGTGTAATTAAAAGCTCATGACTGCATCTCTGCCTGCCAGTGCCATCCAGGCGGTTCACGTTGTTTCTGTGCCTGTACAGTTTGAGTATTGTGTACTGTGGTCCCACAGGTCACCCTCTCTGAGTCTATATTCTTAGAATTGAACTGCTAGCAGAGAATGGTGACAGTTGCCCTAATCTTTAAGTTGTCAATTCTAAGACCTCATTCACACCTCTCCATTAGGTGCTTGCTATATCTTTGGTGTGCTTTCAACAAAACATATGTAAAACACATCTAAAAATCAACATGTGTAAAAAGCACCACACAGGTGAGTACCAGGCCTAAGTGTAATATAATGAATCTGTGTTGTGATAACAGGTGTGGCCACTGGCAAACAAAGTTTGATATACCCAATCCTAAAAACTTACAATATCATGAAATAATTCATAAAAAAAAAACAAATAGTGCTCAATGTACCAAATGTGAAACTTAAATCAAAGTCCATATACTGTATATTCAAATAAAAAAGATTTTTCACCATCCAAGAGATTCTTGTAGTCTGAGCGCCACCACCTTAATCAAATGCACACTCACTAAACCATAAGCAGTTACAGGTACAGCAGACACAGCATGTTTCTCAGGCACAACTCCTCCCCAGGTGTATGCACTTCCACTCTGGAATCACTCCTCTTAGGAAGCAGCAGAAGGCAACTCCCACTGGAACAGTGGAACAGATAAAGCACACCAAGGAGCCAATAGAAAGCCAGTGATAGTGTAGTAGTTTAAATAAATATTTATTGTGGAACAGAGCCAGTCATCCATTTAAAACAATGTAATAGCGAAAAGAACAGTAAAAACTCACTAAGAGATGACGTGGGATTGTACAGCAGTGTGACCTCAGCTTTAGTTTCTAGTTTCGTCCAAACAGACATTATCAAGGGTCTAACAAATGGACCCCTTCAGAATGTCCATTTGAATGAAACTAGTTGGGACAGGGTCTCACATGAAGCTCTGTAATCATTAATAAATAAGGAGACATACTGTATATTCTTGTTTAGCTAAAGGCAAACCTTTTTTTCTATTTTGTTTGCAGTAAGGGAGGGTTATAACTTCCATCAGTTTTTTATTTTGCCATCTTTTCTATCCCATTGGGGAGATTTCCCCTAACTTCCTGTCCCATATCCAATACTGGAAGTGAGAGGAAATCCCTTTAAAATGAAGGAATCACGGTGTGTTATCAGGGTCAGCAGAACTAGTGTCCCCATTGGAATATTTCCCCTGTATTAGTACTCTGATGTCAATCCAAAATGTGGGATTTTCTTTTACTATCAGTTTCAATGATAATGGTAAACAGGACAAATAGAGAGTGAATCTCCCTAATGGGGGCGCAGACAGCAATAAAAACCTGAGAGATGTTCTAATAAATCTCCACTCTATCCAAAACTAAATGTTTTGCCTTTAGTTACACTGTAAATGTAATTAGAATAATTCCTGAATCTGACTTGGTATCTGCTTCCTGAAGCCCCCTATGCAGTAGCACTCAGACTGGGAGAGGGAGTAGCAGGACTGGGGACCAATTGGGAGTGCTCTATGCAAATATACTGACAAGGACTATACTAATAGGAGGAGAAAGCACAGTGAACAGAAGCAATGTTTGACTGAGATACCTGGGGCCCACTAGATGAGGTCAGATGGAGATTCCACCACACTGCAACTCTCCGGGGCATACATTGTTTTTAATTTTTATGAGGGGATATGGTTAAAAAGGCATGGTTTAACAGCTGCACCATACTCTAAGTTTGTACCAGTCTAGGGATTTTTTTTTTTGTATCATACAGGTTTTCATTCCATTTTCAGCAGAGAGCAAGTTAGCTGACCCTATCCACAGTACAATTCTACAATACATATGTTACAGAGACTAACAGAAACTGCTCACATGCTACATAAGTCTGTTATAGGATTTGTAGGCAGGTGCCTACAATTAAATAAAATAAAAGTGCAGCGCTAGGAATTAAATGTGACACAATAAGAAGTGATCATAAAAAGTCCCAATTGTGGTGACCTAGGGTAACAATGCACACTAACCAGAAGTGCACATAAATAGTGCAGTGTAGGAAGAATGGAGTTCATGAAGTAGTCATCAGCATGGGGAGGGTAGATGTATTCCCTTGATCAATGAAGGTCCACACGATGATACAGAGCTAGGCAGAAGAAATCCACTAGATGGCAGAAAATGATCACGGCTCCACCAAAGAAAACACTGCTCCTCCACTGTACACCAACGATATCTGAGAGAAAAGATGCTCCCCACAAGGGATCAAGAAAAAATGCCCATAGTGAAGTATAGTTAAAAGGTAATTATTAGTAGGCAGGATGCATCTTCAGAGAAAGAACCAGAAGATGTGCTTGGCACATAACGCGTAAGGAGGAGCCTACGCACGCCTTGACATCACGCCGTCGGAGCATCGTGGAGCTCCGGCGGCCACTACATCTGACAGGACGGTTAGTCCTGTCTGTTTTCTTTGTTTGCTATTATTGCCATTTTATTGGATGCATCCTGCCTACTAATAAATACCTTTTAACTATACTTCACTATGGGCATTTGTTCTTGATCCCTTGTGGGGAGCATCTTTTCTCTCAGATATCGTTGGTGTACAGTGGAGGAGCAGTGTTTTCTTTGGTGGAGCCGTGATGATTTTCTGCCATCTAGTGGATTTCTTCTGCCTAGCTCTGTATCATCGTGTGGACCTTCATTGATCAAGGGAATACATCTACCCTCACCATGCTGATGACTACTTCATGAACTCCATTCTTCCTACACTGCACTATTTATGTGCACTTCTGGTTAGTGTGCATTGTTACCCTAGGTCACCACAATTGGGACTTTTTATGATCACTTCTTATTGTGTCACATTTAATTCCTAGCGCTGCACTTTTATTTTATTTTCATGTGAGGATTTTTTGGTTATCCTGTGTGCCTCAGCTGCTTGTTTATTGAAAGCGCTCACTTTTTTGCTCTCTGTTAGGTGCCTACAATTGGTGCTGCTGTGAGTTCGGGATTCTGGGCTGCCCAGGTAGGGAAGGGTTTAACTGTTTTTTCTCTGTTTTTTCCTGGGCTTTTCTGGGTACTGCTCTTCACCCTGTGATTCCCATAACTGAGGGGGGGGGGGGGCACATGGGAAAGGAGCAAGAAATCCACGAAAGAAGCACCCAGCATTGATAGTGTGTGCAGCACTAAACCTCCAGCTTTGGTGTCAATGTGTCACAAAGTGCAGTGATCATAAGTGTGTAACAATGCCCCTTACATTGTTGGTCAGTGTAATCAAAAGTCAATTCTTCAGGTGTTAATTGTCCAGCAAGAAATCCCTAGCATTGGTGTCAGTGGGTACAGCAATAAACCCTCAGCATTGGTGTCAGTTGAGGCAGCAATAAACCCTCTGTATTGGTGTCAGTTGATGCAGCAATAAACTCTCAGAACTGGTGTCAGTCGACACAGCAATAAACTGCCAGCATTGGTGTGATTGGGTAACAAAATACACCCTGCACTGGTGTTGTTGGGTGCAGCAATAAACCTCAAGCATTGGTATCAATACCACTAGCACTGGTGTCAATGGATATGGTAAAATACTCTTAGTACTGATATTAGTGAGTGCAGCAATAAACCCCATGCATTACTGTTGACGAATGCAGCAATAAAACCCCAGCATTGGTGTCAGTTGGTGCAGAAACTAACCCCCCAGCACTACCAATAAGATCTGCATTTAGCACTCCCAGATTACAGTTAAAGGGTTCTTTATAGATCAACTCAAGCCAAAACTTGTATTTATTTTTTTTAATTTGAATGAAGTGGAGACACTCCTTGTTTTGATGGTTAGAAGCTCTCTGTTCTGGTGACAGGCTCCACTGAGACAGAAAGTGGTGGTAAATCTTTCCATTGGGGACACCGACGGCAACAAAAGTAGCATTGTTTAATAGAGCATAGAAGGGTTAGAATCTCTCTTGAGTTTTTCATGCTGTCCATCAGTGCCAGTGACACTTATATATTGTCATAGAGACAAAAAGTGGAAAGCTGTCTCTCCATAGGGGTGACAGCAAAAAAAAAAAAACACAACTTTCAGCTGGAATAGAGCTTTAAGGGCATAAAAAGCTGTGTGAAGTTTACTGTAAGCCTTGAAAATGCCTAAAGATTTCATTTGTGTGAGTTATCTTTATGTAGCACATCCAGACTGTTCCCTACAGTGTCTGCCATTGTTCAAAATCAGATCCAATACTACTGACTCTACATGCATGAATAAACTACAGAAATAGTTTTTTCTGATGTTTTGTAGGTTTTGTAGGGCCCTAAAGATACAAGTCCTCAATGTCACCTTGTCTTCTAATGGCACAGTGACACATAGGTCTCATAAAAGAAAGCTGAAAAAGAAAGGAATTAAGCACACAGAGAGGAAAATTTGATAGAGATGGGCAGGAGTCGAGAGGTAGATGTGAAGCATAATTTAATACTTTTAGGGATCTAAACGGGACTGCAGAATGACTGAAAAAGGAAAAGAACCAATAGAACTGAAGAAAACTAGCACAATATCTATGTGATCAAAAACATGGAGGGTCTTTCTGTAAAGGTAATCAAGCACATACTGTTCAAAATACTAAAGATTTTTAATGAAGACTTTGACAGGAGATGAAAATAAATCTCAGTCAACTATAGATCCAAAATGCATCCTTCAACTAATTACACAGCAGATCTGACCTAGTAGACAATCAATTGTTAATTGCAACAATCAGTTAGATCAACTCATGAATCTAGGGAAGAGGAACCATCAATGGAAATAAATCATGGTAAATCCAGCAGGGCTTTATCATGTCCTCATAAGAACAATTAAATAAATCATATGAAAAACTTTAATCTCTGTTATACATTTTGGATACACGTCCAACTGAACAAAATCTTTTGCTCACACCACAGTACCCACTGGCTTTACATAACTTGGGTTGCAATAGTACTGCTAGCTCAGGTTCTTATGATTCATCAATTTCTTCAGCTTCTTGATTTGAGTTATCCCACCATAATCTCCAGAATGGAGTTACAGTGGAAATTAAAAAGTCCAACGAACCTCAAAATAACACAATACCATATAATTTATTTTAGTCTAATATAGAAAAGGTTGTAGAGGAGAAAATGTTAGAATATGAAATGATAGGGAACATTTTATTACATTACAGCCAGACTCTACAAAATTATATTAAAGTGGTTGTAAACCTTTACATATACAGTACCCAGTGAGGGGACTGGCCTCAGGTGATACAGAGAGATTAAACAAATTCTCCTACATAGGTTGTACCTGTCTGTCTGCAGTCTTCTCATCTCCACATCTGTTCAAACTCTAGAATGTATAAAGTTTGTTTGAGATTTCAGAAAAAAGGGGGCAAAGAGCTGAAATTACACACAGCAGAGCTCAATGAGGAGAACTCTGAGATCTGATTGGAGGGAAGAGACACGCCCCTGTAGGCGGGTGGTGGTCTGTCTCAATCATGCATGGCCATAACAGCTACCTGGAGCACTCCCTACTAAGTTAAAGTTCTGACACACTGACCTTCTGGGCATACCAGAATTTGCTCTGTAGATTCCAGTCTCTCTCTTCTCGATATGTGGGTGGGGTCAGTGACCAGATCCTCTCCCCACTTTCCTGGTTGTGTGGCTGTACCTCCTCAATCCCAGGAGAATTAGAACAGTGACCCAACTTCTTCCAAGACTCAACATCCAGGTCACAGCACTGAAACTGTTACTCTCTATTTCTATCTAATGAATTACCTGAGGAACTCAAACAAAGGCCGCATCTTTACTGAAGATTCAACTCAGCATTACAATAGTTCTGTCCCAGATCCAACACAGTTCAGCAGCAAGAGTCTCTCTGAGTCAGTGATAGTGCGTAGTCAGACCCAGCTAATGGGAAACCCTCCAGGGGGAACACAGGCAAAGTGCAGTCCTTAAGTAACCATTTTCCTCATGGCAACCCTTTCCATTGCCAAGGCTCTACCCCTTCTCACTAGCTCCTCCTACACTTACATAGTTACATAGTTAGTCTGGCTGAATAAAACAAAAGTCCATCCAGTTCAACCATAAAAAAAAGTTATAATCCTATACCCACAGTTGATCCAGAGGAAGGCAAAAAAAACCCCAGCAAACCATGATCCAATTTGCTCATGCTGGGAAAAAAAATTTCTTCCTGATCCCCCTCACTGTGAAGAAACTTTTCCGTGTTTGGAGATTATATTTCTATTTCTCCAGACCTAAAGAGTGCCCCCTTGTCCTCTGTGATGACCTCAAGGTGAATAACTCTACACCGAGTTCACTATATGAACCACTGATGTATTTATACATGGTGATCATATCCCCCCTTAACCACATGTCACCCAGCCACTGTATAAATACGGCGGCAGGGTGGCACGGCTGGGCAAAAGCATGTTTTAAAACGTGTGTTTTGTAAACAGGTAGAGGGTGCGCGCGAGGCGCGCCACCGCCCTACCTGTCCCGCCGATCACAGCCGCGGATGTCAGTCGCCGGGTCACAGCCGGTCGTTACCGGCTATGTCCCGGCGATCAGCGGCAATCGCTGACAGAGAGCACAGCTGCAGTAGCTGTGCTTTCTGTCAGTTCCCTGACAGCTCCAGGAAACGCTGATTGGGACAAAAGAGTTGCTCTCTCCCAATCAGCAGTGTTCCCTGCAGTACACATCCCCTGCCCCCTAGTAAAACACTCCCCTCACACAGTTAACCCTTTTCCTGAAAAATAAACTTAACCCCTTCCTTCCCAGTGCCATTAGTACAGTGTCAGTGTTTTTTTTTTTGCACTGATCAATGTATTGGGGTCACTAGGGATGCCAGTGACCCCAAGTCAGTACCCTCCAATGTCAGAATGTCCGCCGCAGTCCCGCCATAAGTCACTGATCGCCGCCATAAGTCACTGATCGCCGCCATAAGTCACTGATCGCCGCCATTATTAGTATAAAAAAAAACGAAAAATCCCAGTATCTTTCCCACCATTTGTAAACGCTATAACTTTCACGTAAACCAATTCATTTACATGTATTGGGTTTTTTTTTTAGCAAAGACATGTCAGCAGAATGCATTTTGGCAGAAATTTATGACTAAATTTGATTTTTACATTTTTTTTTTACTGGACATGTTTTATAGCAAAAAGTCCAAAATATTGTTTTTTTCCTCAAAATTGTCAGCCTTTTTTTTTATAGCGCAAAAAATAAAAACCGCACAGGCGATCAAATACCACCAAAAGAATGCTCAATTTGTGGGAAAAAAAAGGATGTAAATTTCATTTATGTACCGTATTGCATGACCACGCAATTGTCCGTTAAACTAGCGCAGCGCTGTATAGCAAAAAAATGGCGTAAATTGCAGTATCTATACCATAGTTTGTAGACGCTATAACTTTCACACAAAGCAATCAATATACACTTATTGGGATTTTGTTTACCAAAAACATGTAGCAGAATACATTTTGGCCTAAATTTATAACCAACTTTGAGTTTACTATATATTTTTTATAGCTAAAAGTAAAAAATATTGTTTTTCTTCAAAATTTTTGGCCTTTTTTTGTTTATAGCGTGAAAAATAAAAAGCACACAGGTGATCAAATACCACCGAAAGAAATCTCTATTTGTGTGAAAAAAAGGGCGTAAATTTCGTTTGGGTGCAGCATTGCATGACCGCGCAATTATCAGCTGAATTAGTGTAGCGCCGAGTAGCAAAAAGAGGCCTGGTCATTAAGGGGGGTAAATCCTCTGGAGGTCAAGTGGTTAATCTCCTCTTCTCAAGAGAGAATAAATTCAGTTCTTCTACACTATATAAGGGGATCCCAACAGGTAAGAAATTAACTAATTCTCCTTCCTGGAAGGTTTTAAAAAAGGTGACACACATTTAAGTGGTGTACAAAAGTAGGCCCAACCTTAACCTACCTACACATCCCTGCACACAGGAACAGATTTGGTGCTGTCAATCACAGATTGTGTGCTGGAGCTCCCTCCCCTGTCACCTTTTTTCTCTTGGTATCAGGAACACTCCGATGTTATCCTCTAATAACAGAGGAACTAGGCAGCAGACAGAAATGTAGTAAGTACACACTATAGAGGGATATGCTTTATTCATATTTCATGTCTGAGATTTACAAACACTCTAACTTATAATTTCTTTTATGAGTGAAACAACCTTTGCACAATGCCTATTAAAGAAGAAAAGAAAAATATTATCTATCAATCACACATCAAAATGTCCCATTTTTTTTTTATAATTTGCTGAAAATACATAAGACTCTCACCTCTATACCTGTGTGACTGATTATTTCAGGAATCTAAACCTTAAATAGCAATTTTTCATATTATGTTAACATAAATTTGCAAAAATATGAAAGAAATACACATTTATATATTAGAGATTCTTCAGAATTCATAAAACAACTACAAAATATTGTATTATGTTTATTATTGGTTAATACTGAGTGATACAGCATTAAATACCAGTATAGCTCATGAAAAAGGCTTTAATGACATATAGTATATCATCACCTCTCAAGAGTATGTTCCTTCAAATCAGGTACAATATTTTCAAGTTCTGAAACACGGTTTATACTTTACAGTACATACTTTTTTCCAGTTTCTAAATACCGTCTATTTGCGAATAAGGAAAAACAGCTCTGGGAAAGACATTTATATCACGTTATGCCAACCATTTAATGGGTTGTTCAGAGGAAATCAGGATGCAATTCTTTCAGTGCAAACCTCATCCTCCATTGAACGTTCATTGACTACATTGTATTTGCCGGTGGTGTCTCTGATATACAGTAGTGTATGGTTTTAATACATTTGGTTCAAGGAAATTGATTATTTGGACCTTGATTTGATACATATTCCAGGCACATTTAATTCTACTCATACACATTTTAAGATGGTTGACACTAATAATGATTTACATATTACAATCCATGGCTACAGAATGTTATTTTACTCAATTCAAGTATGCACACATTTGTACTATGAATATGGATTTTTTACAAAGAAATGCAAGTTACTGAAAGAAGGTTTTTAGACAAAAAATATTCACAAAGACTGATTAATCAGGCTTTTTATAAGAGCTCAAAACTTTCCCAAAGTGCCCTATAGCTAAAAATAAAATGACAAAGGATCTTAAGGTAATATGCTATTTATCACTATAGGTATAACTCATCACTTGAAGAAAGAAGGAAAATATTAACCAAATTTTAATATATTCTCTGACAGGACTGGTGTTCATCAATGATGTTCATCAATACAGAATGAAACATGCAAATAACATACAATACATATTTTAAAAAAAAACCTGGTCCAAACCAGGTGGGCCAAGACACAACTAGAGGCATATTTATTCAACTCCAAGGTACAAATAACATATGGATACTATCACTAAAGTGTTACTAAACCCACAACAGTAAAATCAGTCTGTAGATGCAGTAAAGCATGCTTGTTATACTCACTGTGGAACCTAAGGGGTTAATCCTCTGCATTGTGTAAAAAGGCTGTTTGATCCTTTCTTCTCTGCCCCTCCTCTTGCTCAAATGTCCACAGCTTATCTGCTAATAACACAGACTGAACCTGTAGCCATTCTGCACATGCTCAGTTTGGTGTGTATTGCTAGGTTTTTGTTTTTTTCTTGGGAGAGTGCATGTGATCAAATCAGCACTCTCCAGACAGAGGTCAGGGGTTCTGCATCCTCCTAGAGCAAAATTAAAACTCCTCCTATAAGATTTAACCAGTGCTCTGTTGAAGTCATAAGACTGATCTAACTGCTGATGAGAAAAGGTATTTAGTGGTTTATATTTACTAAAATAATTGCATTTTCATGTTCTGTGTACTGTGGGAGACCAGATATAGTGAATGCAGGGTCCTAGGTTTAGTAATACTTTAACCTTACAATGCACTATTGAAGATGATTCTGAAAGATTGATGGGTAGTCTTAGTACTGATATTATAAGAGTGAAAATTGTAGGCCATTATTGCTGATATACAGTAATATGCAACTAACTGATTGTTCATTTGATATTAACCTTTGTACGTTTGCACTAACTAGCTTTGGCTGGTCTTCAGAATACAACATTTACTTTACCTATTACAATTGGTGATCATTCATGACATGGTGATCATTCACATGATTCTCATTGTAAGCTTTTATACCTAGAGCTGTGTAAAGATATTCCAAACATTTTGTAACTATTACTCTTTTGAAAAAATTCATAAATATTATTGAAAAGAAAAAAAAACTAGCAATACAAACATACTTGAATTGTGGATCTGACTTTGTCAATGTAGAGTGTACTTGAAATTACCAGA
This sequence comes from Staurois parvus, assembly GCF_062004578.1. Lineage (NCBI taxonomy): Eukaryota > Metazoa > Chordata > Amphibia > Anura > Ranidae > Staurois > Staurois parvus. The sequence goes on from NW_028318087.1 coordinate 5,342,046, forward strand.
AGGTCAGAAGGACTACTCGAAATCTCTTGAGCAGCTTAAAGCGGTATTAAGCACAAAACCAAATGTAATATATTGCAGCTTACCAATCATTAGATGATGTGGCTGCAGTAGTTTTCTTTTTTAGGCTTTTTTCCATGTTCTTACCTGGTGATCTGGCTAGTAACACGCCTCCTGTATTAGAGTGCCCCTCTCTGGATGAAGGAGCGCAGGGGGCATGTTTGTAGAGCAGCATTGTTAGTCTGGGGGGAGGGGATTGTTTGATGATCAAGCAGCAAAAATCTAACAGGGAGGACGTAAATTCTGTACAACCACCCTGCCCATAAATGGATTAAAATTTGTCCAGCTTAAAAAATTTAAGCCAAACTCTGGCTAACACTGCAGTTACAGCAACAGTGGTTCTCCTTTGGGTTAAAGGTTTTAAAGGTTAAAGCTGACCATTGTAAGTACCTCTGTCAGTGCTAACTGGTTTGTCTTAACCCTCTAACTGCTACATTTGCAGGAGAGCTGCAAACAACAGACTTACTGGCTAGATCACCAGATAAAAATAAAGGAAATAAAGCTTATAAGAGAAAGCTAATGTAGTCATCACAACTTAGAGTTGGTGAGCTGCAACATAACAAATGTTTGCTGTTGAATGCTATACCGCTTTAACGGAAAATATACTATATAATATTGGAATGGGATTTCAGAACCAAAGCAACTTTCCACACTTTAGATCACAAAATAACAATGTTTTTTTTTTTTTTTTTTTTAAATTAAAGTGGTTCTAAAGGCTTACGTTTTTTTTACCTGTAAACATGCTATGCATGAAAGTAAAAAAACCTTCGGTATCCAACCTCCCCACACCCACCCACTTTCCTGAGCCGATCTCAATCCAGCTGTGTGCACAAGAGCAGTGGTTCTCTCCTAGATGTTTGTTTTTTTTATTATACTTTTAGAATCACTTTGATGATGATTCCTATCCAACAGGTATCCACATCAATCATTTACTGACAGTATACACTTCATGATAAATTGATCAGATGTTTACTTTTTGATTTTCAGGCAGCTCGCTCATGTATTCAATATTTCAAGTATCACTGAAATTTGAATAAAATTTTGGTTATGTATATTTTGTATTTTGTAGGTATGTCATTTTTATTATGTAATATACTGTTATATATACATATACTGTTCTATTTATTTATTCATTAATTATATTTATATTTATATTGTTTGTTTTTATAGACTTCAAGATGTAATTGGCTTTCAATGTGATGGGTGAGTTCTCTGTTGGTCATCCAGCATGGGGGAGGGTGGTACATTGGGTTTTTTACCTTTGTTTTCTGCCCTAGACCCTCTGCGGTGCAGACTGAGCAGTTGCCTATGTTGCAGGGCTTGTAGAGGACAATCTCCCATGCCGGTGGCATCCTAGGACTATCTCCTGCATGTTTTGGCCACTGTGCATGCATCCGTGAGTTATGGTCTTACGCTGGGTGCTGGCATGACTGCGAAGGGGATGGCGATGGACGCCGAGGGAGGTTCTCTCCCTCACGGATGGTGGACGCTATTTAGTGTCCTATGGCGTCGGTGTCTGCAACATCTCCAGTTGGTGGCACAGGTTGAATTGGTTACCCCTAATGAGACAATTTGGCCATATTAAGGTAGATATATATTGGAGACCTGATTGTAGTCCTTTTTTGGCTTGTTTCGATGGAGATGGGAATCCCTGAGATTTTGGATAGTGTGGTAAGCATAGATGGCCTTTTCCCCGTGTTGTTTGTTGTTCCATTAGGGCTGTTAAATGTTGAAAATAGGGGAGATTGAGTGACTTACCCCACTTTTTTGTATGTATTTTTACAATGCTAGGTGGAGATGTTGAAAGAGACATTTATGGACATCTGCCTAGGGGTCTGGGTTTTTGCCTCCTCCACCTTCTGAGATAGTTGTATGTATTCATTAATATAGTGATCTGTCTATTTTATATATGAAGATCTGTCCTTTTGGCCATAATTAAATTTAAATGGCCCTACATGGTTTTCCATTAGAGATGGAAAGATTGGAGGAATATTTAAATTAATTAGAGGTTATGCCACCTTTTCCCGTACTGATATGTAAGAGGAACATCTGAGCTCTTTCATTTGTTGGTCCCACCCCATTTATGGTCAGTATATTGTCTGTTGGTAAAAAATGGAAATCACATGAGTGTTATTGATGGTATCACAATGATTTGTTACTAATCCCAAATGTGTTTATTTAGAGATCCCTTTTCGCTTTCATGAAGAAGATCTTGATTTGGAATGATTAAAACGCGTCTGGATTTTTGGGGAATGTACCATTAGAACAGTATATCAGAACCATTAATATGATTTTAGGATGTAATTAATCTTTTTAAATATGTTTTCGTAAGATAAAGTGTATATAATTTTGTTACGAATATATGTGTGGTGTTTTTTCAGCTGCATTAAAGTCCCAAGGGGGTAATATTTCCTTGTATCTCTATTGGGAATGAACAACCAGATACTCGATCTTCTCTTGTTACAGATATCCACATCAAAAGATTGCAATAAATTCTATAGATTATGTAATCTAAATACAGTGTGGATACATAGATTGGGTATGCTACAACTTGATGGTTTTAATTAAACTTTAGATACATTTCTGTGATACAGTTTCACCTAACAGCGATTATGGTATTAAGTAATATAAGGGTGAAATAATATCTATTTGAATAGCAATTTTCAGTCTGTACTATTAGAGATAACATCAATTTATTGAATTTACCTATTTTTCTTTTTTTAATGAAGGAATATCATAGTTGCTAAATTGCAACAAATATATTCTGTTTTAGTAGCTATACATTACATATGTGTAGTGTCTTATTACATTACATTAACTTGTACATGAATTTACATGTTCTATCATTTGAAGAGAAAATAGTCTATGGAATTGACTTGGATTGCTCTCTGGAGATACGCGTTGCTACAATTTAATACACAAAGGACCAGGGCTTTTATTTTCTCAGATAGTAGGTGCAGATACTCCCCCCTATCAAGGCCCTGCCCCCTACCCACCTCCAAGCACCATCCTTTAGTTCCACCCCCTCTCGCCTCCCAGTACTGCCCCTTTTAGAGAACACAGAACCAAGTATCATTTTGTGGTGCTAAGTTATTTGTATGGAACTTTTTAATGATAGCAACTATAGCAGTAAAATAGATCCCCTGCAACCAGCAACAAATGACCCCCTGCCAGCAACAAAAGAACCACCCAGCAACAACAGACCCCCCCAAGAAAATACCCTCAAACAACAATAGATCCTCCCCGTTAATAACAGACCCTCCTCAACAACCCCCCAGCAATAGATCCATCCAGGAATAGACCCCAACCAGCAACAGTAGCTCTCCTAGCAGCCAGCATCAATAGACCCTCCAGCAGCCAGCAACAATAGACCCACCAAGCAATAACAGATCCTCCCCAGAAACAACAGATCCACCTCAACAAAATGCCCCCAACAACAATAGATCCACATCTGCAACAATAGACGAGCAGGAGCAATAGATCACCTGGCAGCCAGCATCGATTGACCCTCCAGCACCCAGCAACTATAGGCCTCTCCCTCAACAATAGATCCCTTCCAGCAACATAAGACTCTCCAGCAACATTAGATGCCCAAACAGCAAAAGTAGACTTCCCCAGCAACAACAGACCCCCCCTACAACAATTGATCCCCCCCAGTGACAATATATCCCCCAGCAGCCAGTATCAATAGATCCTCCAGCACACCCCAGCACCTCTTGCCATGCATACTATACAGTTCTGGAGGTGCTGGAACTGCATTCCCCACGTTCCCACTGAAAAAAAACACTACATAAGACTCAATTCACCTACCTGGTACCCCAGAATGGGTATGCTTTTTTTCAGGCACACAGCAGTTGTTTTTAGCTGGTTCCATTGGGAATTGAAAATTGTAGTCACATGGCTGGGTTGGAGAGCCTTGTTCTTGTGTCAGAGTTAGGGAATTGAGCCTAAATTCTTTTTGGCTGTTATGATGTATTATAGGTTTTCATACAGAGAAAAATTAGAGGGATCTGAGCCAACTGGACCTAAAATCAATGAGCTGCAGTTACTACAAGACAGATGTCTAAAATAACTAAAAATTATGTAACCTCGCCTAAATAACCCACAAACTGTTAAACTGTACAATAGAAGCCAAATAATCAAAAATGAATGTGCAGTACGTGACTCTTTATTATCACATAATATATAACGTGTAAACAATATAGTGTACCATGAAAATAGCATTGCAACAAGTCTAAATAAATAATTAGTAAATGTGACGTGGTGCCCAACCCCTGCCCTTCTCACCAACTCATGACAAAGGATTGGCCAATCTCACACTGCAATGTCACTTACGTAACAAAGCCACTCTCAGCTGCACCCTGAACACAGATTTTCCAGCTCCCAGGACCACAATCTAGGTGCCAGCAGCCTGAGAGTGATTGTCACTGGGTTAAGTTACTAAAGCAATTAACCTTTTAACTCCAAACTGCCACCAGATAGCTTTGGGCCTATCAACCCTTCACAATATTAGCAAGAACAAATAGGAAAAATAAATGTCTGTACACATGCTGTCACCACAGACAGGTATATTCAGAGAGTTATCATATACAAGAGACCAGGATTCTTTAGTTTGCATTAAAAGCCTTAGAGGCAGTTTTAACACTTTTCAAAATAGGGTTTAATAATGAAAAGGTCAAAATTGTGCAAATAAAATATTTACAGAAAAAGGTGTTACAAAGAAATAAAGAGACAACAAGGCAACAGAGAATTAAAAAGGAGTTGAAAATGAAGAATACTTGCAAAGTCCTTGTTTTTGTTTTTTTTTTAATCCAAACAACTTTTATTGTCAAGACAATGAACAGAGTTTACAGAATCAACAATAATATTACTGTACCAGCAGAGCTATGCATAGGTAAAACAATGTGGATACGCAGATCCTGTAAAATACAGAATAACTAAAGCAATGACCAGTCATAGCAGAAGACATATGGATCCAAGGCTATCTTAACAATACATAACTTTTGCCTTTTACCTTATATTCCTCCTCGTCTAGATGTATACATAAATGGAGGAAAGGAACAAAATCAGAATTAAACCAAGATGAACAGAAAAAAAAAGACAACTGGTTCAGCCGAGACATCCCATCATAGAAAACTGTGGATACACAAGACATCCCCTAAGGGGGGCTAAGTGGAGCAACATGCCTGATATAAAACGTCACACCTACAAGAGTCAGTCCACTATCAACTGAGGAGGAGCAAGACCAGGTGTATCCAGCCATCCCTGCCACACCTGCTGAAACTTGCGATAAGCATTGCGATGTTGGTATGTGAGTTTTTCCCAAGGGAGTAATTAATTAACATAATCAATCCATTGTTTACTAGTTGGTGGGGCTGACAACAACAAGTACCTTGCAATCAACTTCCTAGCCAGATATCACAGTCTAGATACCATAATATACCCTCAAGGTTGGAACAGTTCTTGGTCCAGTGCCCCCAGCAGACAGTGCAGGGGATCTTGGGGAACAGTATATTGTGACACTAAGGAAATAAGCTGGAGGGCCTCACTCCAATATCTATGCAGCTGTGGGCAGTGCCAGATCATGTGAATGAAATCACCTTGCTGGACCCTACACCTTGGGCAATCAGGTGAATCTTGCCTGCCCCACTGGTACAATTGCATACGGGTACTCCCGATGAAGAATAAACAATTGTGACAATTTATGAGATGGAGAAAGAGATATCACCGGAACAGATTCTAGGGCAGCGTCTCAGACATCTCCGGCAATCTCTCCAACATCCCGGGACCACTGCACCCTACCCTGGAGACTAGAAGGATCCTGCACCATGGACAACAATTGGGAGTAAATCTGAGAAATCATGCCCTTTTTATGGGTTGCCTGAGTTACATCCTTAAGAAAAATTTAACTCAGAAAGGGGTATGGTCAGACAGAGCTCTGGGTTCATACGCAGCATCAAACACATATGGCAGGATAATCGAATTCCCTAGACCCAAATCTATACTTGAAAGCCCATCATGAGTAGCAGAGTAACAAGAATAACATTTAGCTGACGGATACTTCATCCGCCACACATCCCGGAGACCCAATTCCACAAATAAATTAGCAAATGGGGTAGGTTGAGGGGATAATTGTCTGCCCCTGCCACCCAAGGACAATCTATCCAAAATAGGAAGTAAGCAATTGTTAAAATCACCCAGCGCCAATAGAGGAACATCAGGATGATTAGCCATAAATTGAGCTAGGCGCTTAATGACCTCTGAAGAGTAGGGCGGAGGGATATATATTGCATCCACTATGCAGCGAAAGCCATTCAAAGCACACAATACGAAAATATACCTGCCCTCTGTGTGACGATCATGCGTCAGACCCCTGACCTTCTCACCAAACTCGTGATCGAAGGACTAGCCAATCTGAAACCGTGATGTCACGTGCGTAACAATGCCACGCCCAGCTGCACCCTGCACAACAATTTTCCAGCTAATGGACCACAAATCGATGTACCGGCAGCCTGAATGTGATTGTTACTGGGTCAGGTTAATTACGCAATTAACCCTTCACACTGCCACCACCTCCATTTTGTACAGAGAAAGAGGAAACTTGGCAATATTAGCAATAACACTATGATGGTTGAGATAATCCTCTGTATAGCACTGTCACCGCAGACAGGCTATACAGAGGGTTAAACACACACAGTAGCGCTCTTTTAGAGGCAGGAATTTGTAAGTTGCATTAACGAGCTATAGAAACAGTTCAACACTTTCAGAAAGAAAGATTTATTACTAAAAGGTCAAAAGGGTGCAATAAAAATATTTACAGAAAAAAGATGTAACCAATATATATATATATATATATAAATATACAGAGAACAATAGCACAGCGAAGAGGTAACAGAAAGGAGGTTAAAGGGTTAAAGTACTTGCCAATCAGCCTTGGGTTAAGTAGATCAAGTTTCAGAGCAAAAGGGCATGTCTCCCAAGCTGGTTCTGATGTTAAACGGGAGAATTCTTCAACTTCCACTCTTAGGCCTGACATCCTATTTTGAAGTCCCCCAGCAGGGGGTGTCTCTGAAGCCAAGGACCAATGCCTCACTTGGGGAGGGATTATCTGGGCGGAGACCCAAACTAGAACCAAAATCTCTCTTAGCTCATTTTTTGGCTCATATTTTCTCCTAGGCACAAGTACCCATTCCACCCGCGGGTAGATTAATATGCAGAAGCATCTGAGGAATGGTTAGATATGAAATATAATTTACAGACTTGAATGGTTCAAGAGATGTAATTTTCTGCTTTCCTAGGTATTCCAGTCAGGAAGTCTGTCCTATCAAACGATTTGTCTGATCGTGAGCAGTCTGAAGATATGCCTGGATTTTATATAAGTCTCTCATATTCCAAGATATGAGACAGAGGGGAAAAATGGATTTTAAAAGTGTTATCTAATTTCCTACTCCTCTGGAATGTCTTTAAACTCAGGGGAAGGCTTGGGTTATCTTTTTACGAGGTGCCAGATTGCTCAGCTTCCCAGCCAGCCCGGCACCCAGCTCAAAGATGGTTTATAGCTCGGAGCTTCCTGCTGTGCCCTGGCCTGCCTGTAACACTTCCAACACACACACACCGACCAAATGTCACTGTGACTCTCAGAGAGGGAGGGGGAGAATGAGGGGAGATATTTTTGTACAAGATGGATGATCCTTTGCCAAGACGGAGGTTGGAGCCAAAATGGTTGAACCGCGTCCATCTCTGTGTGCATGATTGCTACACTCTGCATCATTGAACAGAGTTTGAAATAAGGATACTCACACCTCTAGAAAACATAGAATGGAAGGAATGATACTGTATAGAAAATAAACAGGGGCGGAGGGTGCCCACAGTGTCAGGTTTCAAATGGGTTTCTTGCAAACATACTACAGATGGTTTTAAATGTTTAAACACATGGAAGACAGCACCCCATTTGGATCTATCCCCCAGACCCCTTACATTCTAGGATAGAAACATCAATTCTTTATGGGAGACAGACATAATGCATATAGGGAAAATGAGAAGGATGGCATAGTCGTAGACAGATATGTCGCCTCCTGGGGGGAGCAGAGAGCGGATAGACAATAAGTAAAAAAAAGGGAAGCAGCAGGGTAATAAACCATTGCAAACAGATACCCAGATCATAGGGGCCAGGGTGGCCAGAAGGACAGCCCGCGGGAAGCAGGAATGACAGTTCCAGCAACATACACTCCACTATATATAGACATCTCAGGTGAACGATTCACAAATCAATGAATAAAACTGAAATTACCATCAACATATAGGCCAACAGAGCCATAATAATTATAACTGGGAACACTGGCAGGAGGCCAAAAGGTCCCCTCAGGATCAAAAACTGTCAGGAATGGACTCAGCACTGGTGGTGGGACTCATCTGCCGTGTGGGCTGCAGTACCAGAGCTGACCAGCGGGTGCTCTCAGCAGCCAGAAGCTCACACGTGCAATCAGCCAAACCTGGGGCTGATTGCAGAAAGGTGTATTTAAGGCATGACCAGGCCTGTGATCTGGGCCTTGGTGTATGTTTTCCCATGAGCCTCTGTACCTGGTATCTTGTGTTCCTGCTTCGTTGCTGACCCGGCTTGATCCTGACCTCTGCTGACCGTCTCCTGTTGAACCCCTGGCTTGCCTGACCATCCTTCTGCCTGATCCCCTGTACCGCGCTGCCCGTGAGTTACTGAACCCGGCTTGTGACCTTGACCATTCTCTGCCTGCTCCTTTGGTACCTTGCTGTCCGCACGTTGCTGACTTGGCCCGTCTGACCACGCTAACTACTCTGCCATCCATCCATCCTGCACGGATCCAGCCGTACCTGCACATACCTCTGGCGGATCCCTCTACCACTAGCAGGTGTACTCAGGGGCCGCGACCTGGTTCCTGTCTGCTCCAAGTCCATCCCCACCATCAGGGGCCCTGGTGAATAAGCAGACTGGGACTTAGACTCCGCGCCCTGGGGAATCCTGTCCTGGGGACCACTAGAGGTACCACCAAACGGTCATTACAGAACCCTACGGCCGGCCTGACCATTCCACCTCTCCAGCCCTGACTACGCCTGTGTTCCTGCACCTACTAAGATTAGTGGAAGGTTGGTTTGTTCACTGTGCGTTTATATATATATATATCTGGGTGGCTAATAATAAACTGTATTATTATACTATACCTGAAACCTGCGTTTCCCTGTGTCAGTCCACACCTTTCTGGTCATTCCTAGATTCCTGACAAAAACAGGGTAGGGTTTACACAATGTCTCCTGGTCATACAAGCAGTAGGTAGATGAAGGGGTAGCGTAAGAGGGGAGGAGCCCCAACTTAAGCGGGAAAAGTAAAAAACAAAAAGGGAGGAAATTTGAGAGCAATACCAATAGCAGTACCACAAAACTGAGATAAAGGTGTAGCAAACTTGCTCATCAGAGTTGGACACGGAGTTCCCCTTTTTTTATTAGAAGTATTCCTCAATCCTTTATTCCCTACCCCCTCCCTTCCTGAGAGGCACAGGGACAGATGCGTAATTGTTAAAAGTTGCTGGCAGGCTGGAGCAGCAGGGGGCCCAGCGCTACAAAGCGCCCCCATAGAGACAGCAGACTCTCTGTCCAAGGGACCTGTGTGATTTCACACCTCGGGGAAGGATGGCAGAAACTTCTCAAGAGTTCAAGGCATTCCCCAGAAGCACAAACAAGATAACATTTTTAACAGATCTGGTTTTCCCCTATGTTTCATATCATGGATTATGACAGATATTGGTTTTAATTCAGAGTCCGACCGACATCCCTCCTTAAACAGGTATTGGCCAGTTACTCAGAGCCACCCCCCTTGTTGGGGGACTTTAAAAAACACAGGCTATAGGCCTGAGGGAAGCTAAACACATCTCCCAATTTTAACATCGTAACAACAGGAGATCAAAGACCCTTCGCTCTGCAACTTGGATCTGCTACCTCAAGGCCTAACATGGCAAGTAACTTAACCTTTTAACTTTTCCCTGTTATCTCTTGGCTGTGCTATGCTGTTTTTATATATAAATATATATATCTAGTTACATCTTTGTAAATATTTTATTGCACCTGTTTGACTCTTTTAGTAATAAATCTTTCTTTCTGAAAGTGTTAAACTGTTTCTAAGCGCTTTCTTGCAATTCACGAATTCCTGCCTTTGAAGAGACGCTACTGTGTTTGTTTAATCCTCTGCCCATTCGGCCTGCGGTGACAGTATTGGACAGGCAACTTTTCAACCATTACAGTGTATATTTGATCAAGAGAGTTTCCCCTTTCTCTGTACAAAAAGTGGTGGTGGCAGTAGAGGGTTAGTTGCGTAATTAACCCAACCCAGTAACAAGTGCATTCAGAATTTCACAGAAAAATCTGTAAATAGGGATGTCATGGTTTAGGTGCTCTGCTCTCCCCCTCCCTTGCTCTGCCCAAATGACCCCCCCTCCACCTCTCATCCTGCCACGGCTCTTTGAAGCCGAGCCGCGGAGGACGAGAGGTGTTACTCCTGTCACCCTCTTACTATCTTCCCCCCATCCGGCTAGGGAACCTAGGGAAGATAGCCGCCTCGCAGTGAGGATTCACACCTCTCCACAGAGAGGTGCCAACCTCCCGCGGGGATGTTCCGGGCCGTGGCATCAGGCTAACGCCGCTTGGCCCCGACCTTCGCAGTGCAGGCACGACGAGTTCCTGCGCTTGCGGATATCACCAGACAACGGCCGCGCACTCGAGAGCGTGACTGTGTCCATGGGGGCATGCCTCATTGCCGAGCGATGAGGCACGCCATCCACGGCCCGCCCACTATTTCCAGGATGACCGAGAAGGGTCCTGCATCGGTTTAAGAGACCAATGCTGGGCTCCCCGGTCATCCATTCCGCTGGCAAGCCACAGAGGGATCCCAGCTGAGGCGGGACCTTCGTGGCCACTCTGCATAGACCCCCAAGGATAAGGAGGAGCCTCCACAAGCTGCCGCTCTGCACACCGCAGTGAAGGGGGAGAACCACGCCAGCTGCCATTGCAAGCCCCAGAGAAGGGGGAGACCTCCTCAAGCTGCCACTCTTCAAATCCCCAGGATAAGGGGGAGACCACTGCAAGCTGCCACCCTGCAAAGCCCCAGGAGAAGTTAGAGATACGCCAGCTGCCCTCTAAAGTCACCCAGGACATTGGGGGAGAATTGCTACCACTGTCACTGCTAATACTCCAGGGCTGGGAGCACCGCTTGCACTCTGCTAATACTCCAGGGCTGGGAGTACCGCTGACACTGCTAATACTCCAGGGCTGGGAGTACTGCTGACACTCTGCTAATACTCCAGGGCTGGGAGTACTGCTGACACTCTGCTAATACTCCAGGGCTGGGAGTACCGCTGACACTGCTAATACTCCAGGGCTGGGAGTACCGCTGACACTCTGCTAATACTCCAGGGCTGGGAGTACCGCTGACACTGCTAATACTCCAGGGCTGGGAGTACCGCTGACACTGCTAATACTCCAGGGCTGGGAGTACCGCTGACACTCTGCTAATACTCCAGGACTGGGAGTACCGCTGACACTCTGCTAATACTCCAGGGCTGGGAGTACCACTGACACTCTGTTAATACCCTGGGTCAGGACTATCTGCTGTGGGCCCCACAACACTCTGCCTAATACTCTGCAGTAGTAGAATAGAATGCATCACTGCCAAATGTAGAGATCAGCCAGGCTTCAATAAAGCGGTGAATGTGTTTTGGAGCACTAAATGGTGGTATGATGTGGTGATATCGTCTAATTATGATGTATATTAATAAAAAACATAAAGTTAAATAATAAAAGTGACATACAGTGGTAAATGTATAATATAATAAAGTCCAAATGTAAGATGATCAGATCAATAAATATAAAAGTGAATTCCGTGATTCAGGTGACTGGAAGCTTTTGTATAATATTGCACTAATCAGAAGTGCAATAAAATCGCGCATTTGTGTATATAAATCCACTCATGTTCATCTGGATCCAAATGGGTACATTGAGGATCATCTGGCATCACGTCCGATATTATGGACCAGTCATGGGCATGTGGAAGGTATATTAGCAGGACTCCACATTAGGGGCTTGTTATTTTGTAGTAGGTTTCTGCAAGACTGAAAGCGCACTGCCAAGTCATAGAACTTCTCCGTCTGGAGTATCGCTGCGACCGCCCAGAGGACCTATTGGATCCCCAGACTGTATCCTTGGTATCTTGCCCAGCCGACTCAGGCAAGGCCCGAGGTTCTTTCCCCCATTTAGCCATGTCAAAAGAGGAGAAACTGAGCTCCAAGGGACAGCAGAGAGGGCAGAGCACACCCCGGGATCCAGAGATGTAATTCTGACCGGAGAATGATGTGCCAAACAGGTGAAATTACAGGCTGTACAGCAGAGCACACTAGCAGAGTTCAGTCAATAAGCAAGGTGTCATCGACTCTCATAATTTGACAGAGTTCCTTCGTTGATGGTACAAAAGAGCTGTTAAAAGGTCTTGACATTTCTGTTTTTAATAATGATTGCAAACTTTTTGGTTGTCTACTAGCTGACAGACTAGCCAAAGTAATTACTTCTCTGGTTCAACCGGATCAAACTGGTTTTATCCCAGGTAGACAAACCACAGATGTTCTTCGTTTAGGCACTAATATTATCCAAGATTCAAGTCTTCACTCTTGGTCAGTTTGTATACTCAGCCTGGATATACACAAGGCTTTTGATAGTGTTAGTTGGCCCTACTTAAATATTCTACTTCCTAAATATGGTATTTCTGATGAATTCCTACTAGGTTTTAAAGCTTTATATCATGCTCCCCAAACAAGAATTAAACTCCCTGGTAGTAATTCTAATTTTTTTTCTCTAACGCATGGCACCAGACAGGGTTGCCCTCTTTCCCCACTTTTATTTGTTCTGGCAATTGAGCCATTAGCATGCGCTATCAGAAACAATATGAATATCAAAGGATATATGCAAGGTCCAAAGGAGTTTAAATTGAGTCTTTATGCAGATGATGTTCTTTTATTCCTATCAGATCCCCATATATACATACCAAATCTTATATCTGAATTGAATATTTTTCATAATTTCTCAAGGTTGGGTGTAAATTTATCCAAATGTTCAGCGATGCTTATTAACCTTCTGCCCTTGTTGTTGGCCTCTCTGCGGGAGAGATTCCCATTTTCTTGGTGTACACACTCCTTTCGTTATCTGGGCATTTCCCTTACACCTTTATATAAATCACTCTTCCAAACAAATTATCCATCACTCTTTAAAGATATTAAATTGTTATTATCAATGTGGTCTTCTTACCATATTTAATTTCTCGGAAAAGTGGTTGCGGTCAAGATGGTTATTTTACCAAAATTGCTATTTTACTTTAGAGCTTCACCAACATTGGTCTCTAAAACCACTTTAGACTCTTTGCAGAGAGAAATTAAGAAATTAATTTGGCTAGATAGAAGGCCCAGGTATGGAAGGCCTCTCCTGCACAGATCCCAGCTCAAGGGTGGTTTAGGTCTTCCCAACCTATGGTTATACTATTTATCGGCAATATTTACACAATTAGCCCAATGGTTTGCCCCTTCTACTAACATTCCTTGGCTGTCTTTTGAAATACATTCAATACTTCCCTTTCATCTACAAGGGTTACTATGGTCTAAATCGATCCTCCCCCGTGAGCTTTACTCTCTAAATACAGTAGTGGCTAACTGATACCATTTGTGGCATCGGCATAAAAATAAATTTAATCTGATAACTTTCACTCCTCCTTTAGCCTCCTTTCTTGGAGATCCCAATTTCTCTCCTGCTTTTCAAGACAGAGACTCTTTTATTTCATGGCAAAGACATAATCTCACTAACTTGAAATCTTTCACCAGACACAATAAGTTCAGTTCTATTGTCTCCTTACAATCAGAATATAACTTACCTATATCAGACCTTCCAAGCTATATACAAATTAGAGAATTTTTTACAAAGCACTACTCCTTAACTCTTCAAACACCTCACTATTTGAACAAATTTGTATATTATCTCCTAGAGATAAAGGACTATTTTCTCATATATACAGATATTTAAATGAATATTCTGTCTCCAAAAAATAATACCCTATGCTACAATGGGAATCTGATTTAGTTTGCTCCTTTTCTATAAAGGAATGGGACTCCATGATTGATAACTTACATAAATGCACTCACTCAATATCTGTCAGAGAGACAGCTCTTAAGGTACATACTAGATGGTATATGACCCCTTCTAAGATACATTAATTTTATCCTCTGGTTTCCCCATGCTGTTTTAGGGGATGTTCGGAACAGGGAACCTTGGTTCATATATTTTGGGATTGCAAGTTCCTGCGACCATTGTGGTTACAAGCTACAGCCAAAATATCTCAAATAGCAGGCAAGACAATTTCCTTAACTCCGCAAATACGCCTAGTATTTACCTCAATACCAGATATACCCATTCCTTGTGTTAGATTGATACATTCACTCTGTTGCTCCATACAATGGATGATTGCATATAACTGGAGTCAATTAAACTATCTGAATACATACACCATATGCTATATGATAACTTACACATATTTAAAGAAAAATGGACCAGTTGGGATACACCATAACTTTATATATTTATTTATATAATTGTCTCAAAATCTCTCTTTATATCATCTACCCTTATTAGCTGTGAATGTACTATAATTATAATCACTACTAGAGTCAGTCAATATCTATGTATTGAGCCTTTGCTGTTTCTTTGTCCTTGAAGCGGATATTTCTCGATATTTAAATGATGTTGTTTAACTCTGATTTCTCTGTATTCGGTACCTTATGACATTTTGGTACATGTGTCTGTTTAATTGTACTTGAACCTGATCTTCCTAGAAAAATAGTTTGTAAACAAAAAAAAAAGGTCCTGACATTTCCTTATTCTGTGGTATCAAAGGGGTATTGACAGAGACCATCTGACCAATCATCCAGTTCAAGGGGTGGTGGCTGGGAGGTCACCACATTTATGATCAAGTAAATGATAAATGCAGTTTCTTATAAGTATTCATAGTTCTGAATACCCACCGTTTACAGTCTGCTGTCATGCAGATTATTGTCCAGCATGAAATTAGCTTCAAAATGGATATACAATGGGGCAAAAAAGTATTTAGTCAGCCACCAATTGTGCAAGTTCTCCCACTTAAAAAGATGAGAGAGGCCTGTAATTGGCATCATAGGTAGACCTCAAGTATGAGAGACAAAATAAGAAAAAAAATCCAGACAATCACATTGGCTGATTTGGAAATAATTTTTTTGCAAATTATGGTGGAAAATAAGTATTTGGTCACCTACAAACAAGCAAGATTGCTGGCTCTCACAGACCTGTACCTTCTTCTTTATGAGGCTCATCTGTCCTGCACTCATTACCTGTATCAATGGCACCTGTTTGAACTTGTTATCAGTATAAAAGACACCTGTCCACAACCTCAAACAGTGACATGCCAAACTCCACTATGGTGAAGACCAAAGAGCTGTCGAAGGGCACCAGAAACAAAATTGTAGACCTGCACCAGGCTGGGAAGACTGAATCTGCAATAGGCAAGCAGCTTGGTGTGAGCAAATCAACTATGGAAGCAATAATTAGAAAATGGAAGACATACAAGACCACTGATAATCTCCCTCGATCTGGGGCTCCACGCAAGATCTCACCCCGTGGGGTCAAAATGATCACAAGAACGGTGAGCAAAAATCCCAGGACCACACGCGGGGACCTAGTGAATGACCTGCAGAGAGCTGGGACCAACTGTCAGGAATATACTCGCCAATAGTGGTGGGACTCACCTGCCTTGTGGGTTGCAGTACCAGGGCTGGCCAGCGGGTGCTCTCAGCAACCAGAGGCTCATTCCTGCAATCAGCCAAAACACCTGAGGCTGATTGCAGGAGGTGCATATAAGGAATGACCAGGCCTGTGATCTGGGCCTTGGTGTATGTTTCCCATGAGCCCCTGTACCTGGTATCCTGTGTTCCTGCCTTGTTGCTGACCCTGCTTTGATCCTGACCTCTTCTGACCATCTCCTGTTGAACCCCTGGCTTGCCTGACCATCCTTCTGCCTGATCCTCGGTACCGCGCTGCCCGCTACCTGCTGAACTTAGCTTGTGACCCCGACCATTCTCTGCTTGCTCCTCCTGTACCACGCTGCCCGCACGATACCGACCCGGCCTGTCTGACTACGCTTACTTCACCCAACGATCCATCCATCCCGCACGGATCACCTTTGGTAAGTCTGCCTGCCTCTTCCCATCAGACTCCGTTCCTGCACTCTATTATGGGGACTCACAAATTGTAGAGTTAGAACCACAGATTATCAGGGTGCCGTGTCGTGGCTCTGTGGCTTATGTATGTATTTGCAGATGTGTGCTAACTAAACCCCTGTTATAAACGCATACTGTTAGACAGGTTAATTTGGTTGTTAGCAAGCTGGCTGGCAAGTTGTCCAAGAACATTGTTCTCTCCCCCTTATTCACTATGTGATGCCTGTTTATGTGTCCTTGTGTCAGGAATGGATTCAGCACTGGTGGTGGGACTCTCCTGCCGTGTGGGCTGCAGTACCAGAGCTGACCAGCGGGTGCTCTCAGCACTGGTGGTGGGACTCTCCTGCGGTGTGGGCTGCAGTACCAGAGCTGACCAGCGGGTGCTCTTAGCAGCCAGAAGCTCACAATCAGCCAAACCTGGGGCTGATTACAGAAAGGTGTATATAAGGCATGACCAGGCCTGTGCTCTGGGCCTTGGTGTATGTTTTCCCATGAGCCCCTGTATCCTGTTCCTAGTTCCTGTGAGAAGATACCTTGTTGCCGACCCTGCCTGATCCTGATTCCTGTTGGCCGTCTCCTGTTCTGACTACTGGCTCATCCCTGACCATCCTTCTGCCTGATCCTCTGTACTGCGCTGTCCGTGAGTTACTGAACCCGGCTTGTGACCTTGACCATTCTCTGCCTGCTCCTTTGATACCTTGCTGCCCGCACGTTGCTGACTTGGCCCGTCTGACCACGCTCACTACTCTGCCATCCATCCATCCTGCACGGATCCAGCCGTACCTGCACATACCTCTGGCGGATCCCTCTATCACTAGCAGGTGTACTCAGGGGCCGCGACCTGGTTCCTGTCTGCTCCAAGTCCATCCCCACCATCAGGGGCCCTGGTGAATAGCAGACTGGGACTTAGACTCCGCGCCCTGGGGAATCCTGCCCTGAGGACCGCTAGAGGTACCACCAGGCAGTCGTTACAGAACCCTACGGCCGGCCTGACCATTCCACCTCTCCAGCCCTGACTACGCCTGTGTTCCTGCACCTCCTAAGATTAGTGGAAGGTTAGTTTGCTCACTGTGCGTTTATATATATATCTGGGTGGCTAATAATAACCTGTATTATACTATACCTGAGACCTGCGTTTCCCTGTGTCAGTCCACACCTTTCTGGTCATTCCTTGATTCCTGACACCTTGCTTCATAAGCCAGTTATAGACTTGGGCAGGTGGCCACTTTTATTGCATTTATTGTCCGTTCCTGCGCTCCCCTGCCAGTACTCTCTACCACAGCCGGACGCACTCAGGGGTCGCGACCTGGTTCCAGTCTGCACCAAGTCCATCCCCACCATCAGGGGCCCTGGTGAATAGCAGGCTGGTACTTAGACCCCACGCCCTGGGGAAATCCATGCTGTGGGCTGCTAGAGACACTGCCAGGTGGCACCTGACAGTACCTTACGGCCTGCCTGACCATTCCACCTCTCCAGCCTGACTACGCCTGTGTTCTTGAAGCCTGCTACTTCCCTGTGTCAGTCCACACATTTCTGGTCATACCCGGATCCCTAACACCAACGTAACAAAGGCTACCATCAGTAACACACTACGCTGCCAAGGACTCAGATCCTGCAGTGCCAGACGTGTCCCCCTGCTTAAGCCAGTACATGTCCGGGCCCGTCTGAAGTTTGCTAGAGAGCATTTGGATGATCCAGAAGAGGATTGGGAGAATGTCATATGGTCAGATGAAACCAAAATAGAACTGTTTGGTAGAAACACAACTCGTCATGTTTGGAGGAGAGAGAATGCTGAGTTGCATCCAAAGAACACCATACCTACTGTGAAGCATGGGGGTGGCAACATCATGCTTTGCAGCTGTTTCTCCACAAAGGGACCAGGACGACTGATCCATTTACAGAACAGAATGAATGGGGTCACGTATCGTGAGATTTTTAGTGCAAACCTCCTTCCATCAGCACGGGCATTGAAGATGAAATGTGGCTGGGTCTTCCAACATGACAATGATCCCAAACATACCGCCCGGGCAATGAAGGAGTGGCTTCGTAAGAAGCATTTCAAGGTCCTGGAGTGGCCTAGCCAGTCTCCAGATTTCAACCCCATAGAAAACCTTTGGAGGGAGTTGAAAGTCCTTGTTGCCCAGCGACAGCCCCAAAACATCACTGCTCTAGAGGAGATCTGCATGGAGGAATGGGCCAACATACCAGTAACAGTGTGTGCCAACCTTGTAAAGACTTACAGGAAACGTTTGACCTCTGTCATTGCCAACAAAGGATATATAACAAAGTATTGAGATGAACTTTTCATATTGACCAAATACTTATTTTCCACCATAATTTGCAAATAAATTCTTTCCAAATCAGCCAATGTGATTGTCTGGATTTTTTTTCTAATTTTGTCTCTCATAGTTGAGGTCTACCTATGATGCCAATTACAGGCCTTTCTCATCTTTTTAAGTGGGAGAACTTGCACAATTGGTGGCTGACTAAATACTTTTTTGCCCCACTGTAGATAAACCAGGACTTGGTTATCTATTTCTCATGGGAGAGGTGTGGAGGCTTATTCCACTCTCCTAGCATAGGGGTGTATGTGTTCAAAATGCTACCCAATAACTGAGGGAGGTAAATATGTCTATATTATGGCTGTGCTGTCATTATTTCATGACTTTTGGAATATACAGAAGTTTTAGAGTCTTGGCTGATAGCCAGTTCATCAGGGATGTGTATTCTCCTGATTTCCAACTAAGGTATTTATGACCCAATATCTGGTAACACTCTGGTCATTGAAGCAGCTACATCAGACACATTTTATGGACCCTGCAATGTATATTGGGGCTTAGATTCTGCTAGTCTTATTGCCAGGCTGATAAGGGGTGTCTGCCAGCAAGTAAGATTTTGTGGATTGTATGAGCTGAAAGGAGGTGGGAGGGGGAGAGAGGAAAAGGTCACTGTAGCCATTTCTCTCTGCTGACAAAATAGCATGGAAAACTTGTGACTTGAACAAGATGGATGTCGCCTACAGCTTTCATGTGTCTAACCATTACAGTAAAATGTCTACAATTCATCCTGTAAGCTCTCCAATAATCAGTAAAAAGTCTACCACTGTGTAGTGATGTTAATACCCAAATTCTGCAACAGATAATCCAACAGGAAAAAGTGTTTGTGTCATGCCTGATCCCACAACACTGCATGCCCGACGTTGACCCTATCAGACTCTCCTCTGCCCATACTGCTTTTCAAATTTTTTGGAACTCTCTTTGCACTGCCTCAGTTGTACGGGTGGATCCTAGTGCCTCTGACTCCCACTGAATTCCTTTTGTAAGGATGGACTACCCACTTTTGTCTTTTTGATCTTGCCTCAGAGACTCTCTCTACCTTTTTAGAAGATTTGACTTCTAATGTAAAGAGCAATCTGGATTTCAACCTTCCGACTTGTTAGTGGCGAGGCTACTGGATGTTCGAGAGTTCATGGGATTTAAGCACTCTAGATGGGGATGGAAGAGCAGGGTGGGCAGGGAGGGTTTTTTGGAAGTTCTCCGTTGGGAATGGGCAATTTTTATTTGTTTTTCTTTTTGCTAGTCTCACGTGCCTTTTCTCCACAGTTTCACAGTCTGGCTGTATGGATGTACTGTATGTTACATGGTTATCCTGTGATTATAATGATGTTTCTACTGATTTTTTATGTCTGTACCACTGAGGGTCCTTTCATGGAACACTAGAGGGTTGAACTCTCTTTTCTGAAAAACATAGACCACATATTGTATGTCTCCAGGAATCCCATTTAATTGGCTCCAAAAGTCTGGCTCTTAAGCGTCATTGGATACCTAGGTCCTTCCACTCTACCCATACCTCCTACTCCCGTGGGGTCTCTGTGCTGCTGGCTAAATCCCTCCCAGCTGATATTATCCAGGTAACACTAGATCCAAAAGGGAGATTTGTCACCCGTACCATTCAGATTACCTCTATTATGTTTACATTAGTCATTGTTTATATTCCACCTCCATTCTCTCCGGATCTCTTAACTAAATTGTCCCTTATGACTTTATCTCTTCCTAATGGTCCCTTACTCTATGCTGGAGATTTCAATGCAGTCTTAGATCCTGCTGTTGACTGCTTGGGGGGTGGTGGTAAAATATATCAGTTGCTCCTGGATTGGGCGCAGGTATATGATCTTACTGAAATATGGCGGTGGAAACACCCTGATGCTCGTCAATACTCCTGCCACTCTGATTCCTTTAATACTATGTCACATCTTGATATGGCCTTTGCTTCTGTAACCACGCTTCCAGTGATCTCGGCAGTTGGCTATTTACCTAGGGGTATTTCTGATCATGCCCCTATCTCCATGGACCTCTTACTGCTTCTGCACACTGGCTCTGCACTGTGGCATTTGAATCCACAGTGGTGGTTGTTGGATGGGATGGTACAAGGAGAGTATGCTCAAGGTATTGCTGATTATTGGAATACAAATTTGGGCATTTTTGACCCCTCCACGGAGTGGGAGGCATTTAAAACTACCCTACGTGGAACCTTTATGTCTGTTACTGGTATGTTACATAAAAATGCTCAGGAGGGCACCGAGGAACTGGAGTCTGCCATGATGACAGCTGAAAGTAATTATACTGCTAACCCTGGTCCCCTTACTAGAGCAGAATGGCTGTTGAAACTTAGAGACTTGTTAGACCTTACTAAAAAAAAGATGCTATATACTGCTCAAAAAACATTTGAACATGGTAACAAGGCTAGCCGCCTACTGGATTATTTAACTAGACCTGAATATGCCCCTACTTCTATTCCCCAGATATGTTTACCTTCTGGACAGTTAGGTACTACATCCATGGCAGTTGCGGATACTACACTGATCTTTATGCTACTACAGCCCACTAGTCCACAGATCAGTTACTCGACTATTTAACACAGGTTACCCTCCCCTCTTGTCCCCGAGTGTGCAAAGAGATCTGGAGGTACCTATCTCAGTTGAGGAAATAGACCTGGCTATTTCACAATTATCAGCTCATAAGACCCCAGGCCTTGATGGCTTTGTGTGGTATGCCCATTTCAGATTGCTTATTAGCCCATTACTTCTTTGGACATTTAATTAAACCCTAGAGAGAGGCAGGTGTCTTGCCTCCTACTATGCGAGAGGCATTGATTGTACTTATTTTAAAACCTCATAAAGACCCTCTCAAATGTGACTCCTATAGGCTGATTTCCCTCATTAATGTTGATGTTAAAATTCTGGTGAAAGTATTGGCCAATCGTATGAATGATGTAGTGGAGAGTATGGTGAAGGGAGACCAGGGTGGATAGATACCTGGTCGCTCCACTAGAATTAACATTCGTAGATTGTTTCATAATTTGCAATACCCTCATGACTGCTCCTCTACACGTGTTGTTGTCTCTCTGGACACCTGTAAGGCCTTTGATAGTGTGGAATGGCCCTATCTCTTTTAGGTACTACTTCTCTACGGCTTTGGCCCTCGTATGATAGCCTGGATACGTCTGCTCTACGTGGAAACTGTGGCCAGAATTAGAGTGAATTCCTATGTTACTGATGCTTTTCCAATACATAGGTTCTCCAGGCAGGGTTGCCCCTTATCTCCCCTACTATTTGCACTAGTGATAGAGCCACTTGCTATTTGTATCCATAACTTCCCTTCTATTAGAGGTCTTCCTATTGATACGATAGAGGAACGCAATTCCCTTTATGCTGACGATACCTTGGTATATTTAGCTGACCCCCATGCCTCATTGCATACTCTACTACAAGAAATTACTCTCTTTGGTGATTACTCTGGCTTTGGTGAATTGGGATAAATCTAGCTTATCACCGCTTGATCCTGGTGCTCTGTCTGTGATTCATCCGGAGTCTAAACTACAAGTCGTTACCACGTTCAGATATTTAGGAATTGCGATACTACTGCCGTTGTCCTCCTGCATTCCTCACAATATATGTCCATTTACCCAGTTGTGCATCCATACCAGACAGTGGATGGATCTGCTGTTAGACTTGATGGGAAGGGTTAATATCCTGAAGATGATTTATCTCCCTAAGCTGTTGCATGTGCTAGCTAATTCCCCTTGCAAAATACCTAAATCCCTATTTAAACAAATCAATACCATTTGTATTGCATTTCTCTGTAAACATGGCCCCCCCCCCCCCCCCGGATGGCAAGGGAGGGTTTGAGGCTGCCCGCCTCTTGGGTGGGACTGGTCTTCCTTAACTTCTATCTATATTACCTGGCGTCCCACATGGTTCATTTACATGACTGGCTGTTCACTACTTCCTCTAATGCCTGCACTACTACTGAGGTGGCTATCGCTTCGTCCTTGGAAGCCCTGCATAATATTATTTATCGATGCCAGGTACCTGCCCGTCCTGGTACTACTATGCTATGCACATCCTTCACCTTGTATACTGTCTTGCTGACCCGAATATTTAAAACCTCCTGGGTCGTATCTCACAATAATCCTCTGTGGCTTACTCCCACTTTGCAAGAACTCTATTCCCTGCCGAACCCCCAGCGATGGTCTTCTAGAGAAATTAAATATCTATGCCATATGTTTACTGCCCGGGGTTTTAAAACATTCCAACAATTGAGAGTGGCGTTTGACCTCCCCCCCCCCACTGCTTATTTGATCAACTTCGACATGCAGTGCACACGCAATTTGGGAATTTAGATAACCCCCTTAGAAAAGTTATTAAGACAACCTGTCCCTACTAAGTTGGTCCCTATTTATTATTCTGCTCTGATGCTGGACTCCAATCCTAGATTTCAGGTTGCCCTGGCTAGATGGGTTTCAATGGACATCCCATTTGTGGAGGCAAACTGGTCCGAATTCAGTGATACCTATATTAAATCTGTTATCTCCTCTAAAGATAGAATTATCCAACTTAAAATTTTTCATCTTTCTCATCTTACTCCTGCCCGGTTGTATAAGATGAGTTTATTACCTACAGCAGATTGTTTCAGAGGGTGTGGACATAGGGCTGACTTCCTGCATTGTTGCTGATCTTGTCCAATAGTCCAAGCATTTTGGGGGAACGTGGGCTAATTTATATCCCTCACGCTAGGCATGCCTAATATTTTACATTAATTTTCTTTTGGGTATATTCGGTGATCTGGTACTTTCACAATACGCTAAAAGATTGCTATGAATATTGTACTTTTATGCTAAGAAAATTATATAAAAAGATGGCTTTCCAATCCCCTTACTTTGTCCTCTATAGAATCATTGTCTTGAGTGAGATTTCTCCACCTGTGTTTAGTTGTGTATAGTCCTTTTTTCCTTGGAGTGCATTCAGTTTGTTGTATGCTTTGATATGATGAAAATGTATGGCAATGTGAGCTGTTTTGTTTTGTTTGTTCAATGTTTACGTGTTGGACCTCGGTCCTGGGTTTTGTATGTTTTGTGTTAAAAACCTATAAAAAATATCTTTAAAAAAAAAAAATTCAAAAAGAACAGAAAAAAAATAGGAAGAATATAGCTGTCTTACAAAATTTGAGTTTTGAAAATAATAGAATAGAAAAGAATAGAGTAAAACAGAATAGAATAAAATAGCATAGAATTGAATAAAATAAACTTGAAAGTATAATAAATATAGCTGTTTTCCAAAATTTGAATTTCCAATAGAACTAGTTATTCTTCACAATGAATTTGGATTGATTAAATATTTTTTTTTCAAATTCAATTTGAATACTTCGAAGCGAATTAAATTGTGAATATGATTGAAAACTAATAAACTAAACTAATTTTGTAACAAATTCAATGAAACAAAATTAGTAACAACAAATCGATCCAAAAACAAATATTTTCATTCTACATGTGGCTATTTTTTTATGGTCTGGAGAACTCACTGAAGAGTACCTGAAAGAGTGTCCAGCTGTCCTGTGGTATTGTGAGTCCATGTCTCCCTCACTGAAGGGTGGATATCGGAAGGAGGCAACCGATGATCCTGTAGCATTGTGAGTACAAACCTAAGTTCTGTATCCTAGTGATTGGGTGCAGTTCTCAGTTCTTCAAAAGAAGGTCCCAGTAGTTTCTCATCCAGTAGAGAATTCGGTGGGAACTTTCTGTCTGAACAGTGGGAAGAGAAGTATACTCAGATAAGTTGGTTCATCCTTTTTTCGGGGTATCCTATGCTCCTTTTCCCCATCTAAGTTCAATTTGCAATAAAGCATTTAAAAAAAAAAAAAAAAAAAAAAAAACACCCCTAGACTGTTCTTCTTGAGCCAGCGAGGACAGAATGCTGTGTGCCTGGCTGCATTAAATTTGGAGAAAGGAATCTGCTATCACCAGCAGCTTCCTTGGGGGGGGTCACTAAAATTGCATAGCATATGGCCAGCTTTTATTCTAATACTTATTAAATACCCAATAAGGTTGCTAGTTTGCATTATACACTATATTGCCAAAAGTATTGAGACGCCGGCCTTTACACGCACATGAACTTTAATGGCATCCCAGTCTTAGTCTGTAGGGTTCAATATTGATTTGGCTCCCTTTTTGCAGAATATAACAGCTTCAACTCTTCTGGGAAGGCTGTCCACAAGGTTTAGCAGGGTATCTATGGGAATGTTTGACCATTCTTCCAGAAGCGCATTTGTGAGGTCAGGCACTGATGTCGGATGAGAAGGCCTGGCTCGCAGTCTCCGCTCCAATTCATCCCAAAGGTGTTCTAGCGGGTTGAAGTCAGGACTCTGTGCAGGCCAGTCAATTCCTCCACCCCAAACTCCCTCATCCATGTACCTTGCTTTGTGCACTGGTGTGTAGTCATGTTGGAACAGGAAGGGGCCATCCATGAAATTGTCCAAAATGTCTTGGTATGCTGACGCGTTAAGAGTTCCCTTCACTGGAACTAAGGCGTCAAGCCCAACCGCTGAAAAAGAACCCCACATCATAATTCCCCCCTCCACCAAATGTTGCACTTGGCACAATGCAGTCAGGAAAGTACAACTCTCCTGGCAACCGCCAAACCCAGACACATCCTTCGGCTTGCCAGACAGTACTATAGTGTATATATTCTATAATTTATATACTTTTCATTCTATGGAACTTTCATTGCAGCATTTTTGGTGTTTATATTTACTTTATATTAGTATATTAATATATATTTATATTTTGGTCACTGTACTTGGGTATTGATAAAATTGACTCTTACAAGTGTTATTCTTGCACCAAAAGCTTCTTCTGCATACACCTGAGACTAACCTTATGTTTACACTGCAAATTAAAAAGACAATTTTGCTTGGACTCCCGTGTTAAAGTATAAATAAAGGCAAAATTTGTTTTTTTTTTGGTTAGAGTGTAGAAGGATTACAGCAGGGGTGCTCAACCTTTTGAAGAGTGAGGGTCACTTAAGTGATTTGGTAATCGGCTATAGGCCACAATGGAATTTTTTATTTTGAATAGCATACTCCTAGATTGTAAACTCCGAGGAGCAGAGCCCTCCTATCCCTCTTGTATTGAACTGTACTGTTGCTGTATTGTCTCCCGTTATATTGTAAAGCACAGAGCAAACTGTTGGCGCTATATAAATCCTGTATAATAATAATGAACCTCCTCCTGTCCAAGTGTAAAACAGAATGTGACAGGGAGGCTGACATTGTGAACTCTGATGCTACACCAGTGGTTGGGGTGTGTGTAGTAAAAACATGTCTCAGGTGTAGGGTTTTACCTCCCCCCCAAACCAAAAATGTAGTAATGACCTTACTGCCCTGAGTCCCCTATAAGGCTGTGCTCACACTTATATTATTATTATTATTATTATACAGTATTTATAAAGCGCCAATAGTTCGCTCAGCGCTGTACATTACAAAGGGAGACAGAACAATACCAATACAATGCAAAACATGAGGGGATTAAGGGCCCTGCTCTTTCGAGCTTACAATCTAGGAGGGAGGGGGTGGTGGCACAGGAGGAGATAGCTGTGGGGGATGGAGTGGTAGGAAGAGTGGAGGAGGTCGGCAAGTTAGCAGGGGGTGGGGTAGGCTTCCCTGAAGAGATGGGTTTTCAGGGTGCGCCTAAAGGAGAGGAGAGTAGGTGATAATCTGATGGGTTGGGGCAGGGAGTTCCAGAGGATGGGTGACACCCTGGAGAAGTCCTGGAGGCGGGCATGGGAGGAGGAGACCAGGGAACTAGAGAGAAGGAGGTCTTGTGAGGAGCGGAGTGTGCGTGCTGGGCGGTACTTGGATATTAGTTCAGTGATGTAGTTCGGGGCAGTATGGTGGACAGCTTTGTACGTCAGCGTTAGGATTTTGAATTTGATCCGTTGCGCAATCGGAAGCCAGTGGAGGGATTGGCAGAGGGGGGTGGCGGAGACAGAGCGGTTGGAAAGGTGAATGAGTCTGGCAGCCGTGTTCAGGATGGACTGAAGAGGGGATAGCCAGCGGCGAGGCAGGCCAGTGAGGAGGGAGTTGCAGTAGTCGAGTCGTGATATGATGAGGGAGTGGATGAGCTGTTTAGTGGTTTCTGGGGTTAGGAACGTGCGGATTTTGGCGATGTTGCGGAGGTGGAGTCTGCACGAGTTTGTTAAAGATTGGACTTGGGGCTGGAAGGATAGGTTGGAGTCCAGAATGACACCCAGTACTCTGGCCTGCAGGGCGGGTTTGATGGTAGCGTTGTTGGATGTGTCGGAGAAATCAATGGGGGGTGGTGTCCGGGCTGGGGGACAGACAAGAAACTCGGTTTTGGAGAGGTTCAATTTAAGGAAGTGGAGCGACATCCAGTCTAATATGTCGCTCAGTAGGTGTGTGATTCGGGCTGAGACCAAGGGGGTGAGGTGGGGGGTTGAGAGATAGATTTGTGTGTCGTCGGCATAGAGGTGGTAGTTGAAGCCGTGAGAGTGTATGAGTTGGCCAAGGGAGGAGGTATAGATGGAGAAGAGAAGGGGCCCGAGGACAGAGCCTTGAGGGACCCCAACAGAGAGGGGGAGTGAGGGGGAGGTGGTAGCATTATAGGTAACGCTGAAAGAGCATTGTGACAGGTAGGATGAGATCCAGGAGAGAGCAGAATCTCTGAGGCCGAGGGAGTGTAGTTTTTTGAGGAGGAGGGGGTGGTCGACTGTGTCGAAGGTCGCAGAGAGGTCAAGGAGTAGGAGCACTGAATAGTGTCCATTAGCTTTGGCGGTTAGCAGGTCGTTGGAGAGTTTGAGTAAGGCAGTTTCGGTGGAGTGTAGGGGACGGAAGCCGGACTGTAGGGGATCGAGGAGGTTGTTGTCGTTGAGGTGAGAGCATAGGCGGGTGTAGACTAGGCGCTCGAGGAGTTTAGATGTAAATGGGAGCAGAGGTGCAGCAAATGTGGCTTTCCTGCAGGTTAGCTGCGCTTTGCTGTAAATTGCCATTATAGGTCCTAGGTGAAGTGCACTTGGTATCACTTCATCAGGGACAGGAGCTGGTGCTACAGAGGAAGAATCGGCTTATGCACTACTAATACAATAATGAAAACTCCTGCGCCACTAATTAGTGTGCAGCGAGTATTCGTAAATATACATTGCAGCTGACATCAATATGTGTTCTCACATGAATGTGCAATAAAGTGATAAAAACAAAACATCAAAATATATGCCATGTAAAATAAAGCAATAAACAAATCTTTCTTGTTAAATTACACATTGCCATAAATAAAAAGTGCTTAATCAAGTCAATAACAATGTGAAAATCAATAAATTGCTTGAATAAATCAATCAATCCATATATCATATATGTGACCAACACTAAAGCTTCTAAAAAGTGCCCGTGCTGAAGATCCACTTTGTGCAATCTTGTGCCACCTTAGTGCCCCCAGAACTCTCACCTCCAATTTTCTTTAATAATGATGTACAGTCAGGTCCATAAATATTGGGACATGGACACAATTCTAACATTTTTGGCTCTATACACCACCACAATGGATTTGAAATGAAATGAACAAGATGTGCTTTAACTGCAGACTGTCAGCTTTAATATGAGGGTATTTACATCCAAATCAGGTGAACGGTGTAGGAATTACAACAGTTTGCATATGTGCCTCCCACTTGTTAAGGGACCAAAAGTAATGGGACAATTGGCTTCTCAGCTGTTCCATGGCCAGGGGTGTGGTATTCCCTCATTATCCCAATTACTATGAGCAGATAAAAGGTTCAGAGTTCATTTCAAGTGTGCTATTTGCATTTGGAATCTGTTGCTGTCAACTCTCAAGATGAGATCGAAAGAGCTGTCACTATCAGTGAAGCAAGCCATCATTAGGCTGAAAAAACAAAACAAACCCATCACAGAGATAGCAAAAACATTAGGCGTGGCCAAAACAACTGTTTGGAACATTCTTAAAAAGAAAGAACGCACCGGTGTGCTCAGCAACACCAAAAGACCCGGAAGACCTTGGAAAACAACTGTGGTGGATGACCGAAGAATTCTTTCCCTGGCGAAGAAAACACCCTGCACAACAATTGGCCAGATCAAGAACACTCTCCAGGAGGTAGGTGTATGTGTGTCAAAGTCAACAATCAAGAGAAGACTTCACCAGAGTGAATACAGAGGGTTCACCACAATATGTAAACCTTTGGTGAGCCTCAAAAACAGGAAGGCCAGATTAGAGTTTGCCAAACGACATCTAAAAAAGCCTTCACAGTTCTGGAACAACATCCTATGGACAGATGAGACCAAGATCAACTTGTACCAGAGTGATGGGAAGAGAAGAGTATGGAGAAGGAAAGGAACTGCTCATGATCCTAAGCATACCACCTCATCAGTAGCATACCACCTCATCAGTGAAGCATGGTGGTGGTAGTGTCATGGCGTGGGCATGTATGGCTGCCAATGGAACTGGTTCTCATGTATTTATTGATGATGTGACTGCTGACAAAAGCAGCAGGATGAATTCTGAAGTGTTTCGGGCAATATTATCTGCTCATATTCAGCCAAATACTTCACAACTCATTGGACGCCGCTTCACAGTGCAGATGGACAATGACCCAAAGCATACTGCAAAAGCAACCAAAGAGTTTTTTTAAGGGAAAGAAGTGGAATGTTATGCAATGGCCAATTCAATCACCTGACCTGAATCTGACTGAGCATGCATTTCACTTGCTGAAGACAAAACTGAAGGGAAAATGCCCAAAGAACAAGCAGGAACTGAAGACAGTTGCAGTAGAGGCCTGGCAGAGCATCACCAGGGATGAAACCCAGCGTCTGGTGATGTCTATGCGTTCCAGACTTCAGGCTGTAATTGACTGCAAAGGATATGCAACCAAGTATTAAAAAGTGAAAGTTTGATTTATGATTATTATTCTGTCCCATTACTTTTGGTCCCTTAACAAGTGGGAGGCACATATGCAAACTGTTGTAATTCCTACACTGTTCACCTGATTTGGATGTAAATACCCTCAAATTAAAGCGGACAGTCAGAAGTTAAAGCACATCTTGTTTGTTTCATTTCAAAACCATTGTGGTGGTGTATAGAGCCAAAAATGTTAGAATTGTGTGCATGTCCCAATATTTATGGACCTGACTGTATATGCATATCTCTGTCTTACTCCTTATAGGCACTCTGTTTCCCTCTTCTCCATATGAATCAATCCCCTGATGAAGTCACGTGACAGTGACTGCAGGCAGATGGAATAGGAAGTGACGCACGTGGAAGTGTTTATGTGATCTTATTGTGAAAGCACATTTTTATCCTAATTTATGCGAGTGCAATATTCTAAATAAATGTGAATAATTTATAAAGTTAATACACCGTGAGACGCTCTTTTTATACATGAACGAGATGATGCAACTTATGTAAGGAAGAAGGGGGGGCTTCTAATACATCCGGGCTCTGTTTACCATTATCACCGAAAATACCAAATTTTGTGTTGTCACTGGACCAGGAATAGAGGGAAAATCTTTCAATGGAGACACTAGTTCTGGTGAATGTTGGGAAACACCTTAATTTTGAGGCTTAGCCCTCTTTAGGGCTTAGATTTGTCTGATGACTCGGGGGTGTCAACTATCACTTTGATAGGAGTGACATGCACTTACAGAGTGGTGGCGCAGTTTGCCGCAACATTAGGCATCAACATTTCTTTCACATCACAGGCCAAGCCATTGGCTTGGAAGCTGGGCTGCAGAACAAGAACGTCAGTGCTTCTAGTGTAAACTATGTGGATGAACTCTTCCACAGTGGCTCGAGCTACTGAGGTCAATGAGGATTTGTGTTGAATAGCTAGTGGATCTCTCTTGGCAGCAGGGGGAGATGCCTGGCTTACCTGACTGCTAATATAGACTGGACTGAAAGTAGAGCTAATAAAAGCAAAGGCAGGCAGGCAGAAACAGGTGCAGAGATACAGTGAAGGAAATAAGTATTTGATTCCCTGCTGATTTTGAATGTTTGCCCACTCACAAAGAAATGATCAGTCTAAAAATCTCATAGTAGGTGTATTGTAACACAGGCAGAATAGCAACAAAAAAATTCAAAAGAAATGCATGTCTAACAAATTATGCACTGATTTGCATGTTCATGAGGGAAATAAGTATTTGATCCCCTTCACAAAACATGACTTAGTACTTGTTGGCAATCACAGAGGTCAGATGTTTCCTATAGTTGGCCACCAGGTTTGCACACATCTCAGGAAGGATTTTGGCCTACTCCTCTTGGTAGATCCTCTCCAAGTCATTAAGGTTTGGTGGCTGATGTTTGGCAACTAACTTTCAGCTCCCTCCACAGATTTTCAAATCAGATTAAGGTCTGGAGACTAGCTAGGCCACTGCAGGACCTTAATGTGCTTCTTCTTGAGCCACTCCTTTGTTGCCTTGGCTATGTGTTTTGGGTCATTGTCATGCTGGAACACCCATACAAGACCCATGGCTAGGGGTAGGTTCTCACCCAAGATTTGACAGTACATGGCCCTGTCCATCGTCCCTTTGTCCTGTCCCCTTAGGAGAAAAAACCCCCCACCACTAGGTTTGACAGTTGGGATGGTTTTCTTGGGGTCATAGGCAGCATTCCTCCTCCAGACACAGGGAATTGAGTTGATGCCACAGAGCTTGATTTTGGTCTCATCTGACCACAACACTTTCAACCAGTCCTCTGCATCATTCAAATGTTTAATGGCAAACTTCAGATGTGCCTGGACATGTACTTTCTTGAGCAGAGGGACCATGAGGGCACTGCAGGATTTCAATCCTTGTCGGCGTAGTGTGTTAACAATTGTTTTCTTGGTGACTGTGGTCCCAGCTGCCTGGAGATCATGGACAAGATCCTCACATGTAGTTCTGGGATGATTCCTCACTGTTCTCATGATCATTGACACTTCATGATGTGAGATCTTGCATGGTGCACCAGAAGAGTGATAGGAGACTGACAGCTGTTTTGTGTTTCTTCCATTTGCGAATGATTGCGCCAACTGTTGTCACCTTCTCACAAAGCTGCTTGGCAATAGTTTGGCAGCCCAGCCTTGTGTAGCTCTATAATCTTGTCCCTGACATCCTTGGATAGCGCTTTGGTCTTTGCCATGGTGGAGAGTTTGGAATCTGTTTGATTGCTCCTGTGGACAGGGGTCTTATACAGGTAACAAAACGAGATTAGCAGCACTCCCTTTAAGAGACTGCTTCTAATCTCAGCTTGTTACCTGTATGAACGACACCTGGTAGCCAGAAATCCTGCTGAACGATAGGGGATCAAATACTTATTTCCCTCAAGAACATGCAAATCAGTGCATAATTTGTTAGACATGCATTTCTTTTGAATTTGTTGTTGACATTCTGTGTTACAATATACCTACCATTTGCTTTTTAGACTGATCATTTCTTTGTGAGTAGGCAAACATTCAAAATGAGCAGGGGATCAAATACGAATTTCCTTCACTGTACAGGACACAAGGTCATCTGAAAGAGCAACAGTAGATCACATTGGAACATGGTGACAGAATAAGCATACAGGATGCTTGGTCATGCAAGACAAAAGGCAGGTAGCAGACAGAACAATCCCAAAGACGGAGCTGGGACTGGTAACCAGGCAATTGGACAAATATCAGTTCTTGACAGAAGCTAATTATATGATAGGTGCTTGGTGATAAGAGTTTGAGGTGAATCTCCGATTAGAAAAGCTGTGAAGTACATGGTGACTTCCGGTAGTCTAGTGCAAGCAGTATAGTCTCCAGCACAGCAGAGGAGGGCAAAAACACTGCACTAAGAAGACTTATCCAAAAGATTTGCAGTTATCCTGTTCAGGTTAGGTTGTGACAGCTTCTTTTAATGCTTGCTAAGATTTTGCTTTTTAAAAATGTATGCACATACTCTATATAAAAGATTAGCCACATTTATTTTAGGGTACCTGTAGACCAGTAAATTGTAACATATGCAGAGGCGCACAGCATTAACAATTCCTGCTCAACTGAATTTATCTTTTAAAGAACTCCCACACCAAATAAATCCTCAGGTTGCTCAAATTCATATCCTCCCATCCCAGCTAAAAACATGTAGGCCAGGCTCACACCTGTGTGTTTTAGGTGTGGTGCATAAAAAAAAAAAATCTGCTTGCTGCATCTTTGATGTACTTTCATGAAAACACATTTTAAATAGAGTTCAGTAGCATCACAAATAAAGTGCACTGCGCAGATGTGAGTGGGCCCTTTTCATTTATCAGTTACTTTTGTTTTGGAGGTCATTCTAGATTTAGTAGACACACACACACACACACACACACACACACACACACACACACTTCAAAATAGAATGCATTTCAGCAAAGGGGACAAGGGCCCAAGCGTTTCACATATAATCAGCCATTTTCTTCCATATATTTCTAGATGTAGAACCTAGGGAGTACTTTGTAAAAAGGATAATTTGAAATATTATGGTCATTACATTATCTGAACTCTAGATATAAAATATTATACCAGTAAGATTTAGTCACAGTTCCTGTTCTAGGCTGAAAACTCTCAGCTAAGCCAAAAGCACAGTTTGCCCTTTCTAGCCCCCCCCGAGCTGGAGTGCAAGCAACCAGTGCATTGACACATCATGCTGTAGTTCCCACAACATGTTTGGCTTCTACACATGTCCACAGTAAAGTATATATAATAAAAAAAAAAAAAAGTGTACATGGTGTACAAAAATGGAGGAATACTGCATGTACAAAAAAGGGGAAACATTTTATATTGAAAAATTAATACCGCAAACTTTCAATGCTTACACCAAGTATTTTATAAGGGTTTTGTTCTACTTTATTTTGACTGACTGCCTTAAGCAGCGAGGGCCCATCTCAAAACATACATCAATATTAGGGATTTGCAGGAAAAAAAAAAAAAAAAAAAAAAAAAAAAAAAACCACAAAAAAAAGGCAGTAATCAATTTTTGTAATTTTTATTACAAGATCCTGGAATAAAGTACAATCTTCAGACAGTTCCTCCTGGGATCCTTTAATCCTTCTGTAAAGAAAATAAAAAAATGGTTAGATGTCATAAAATGTTTTCTGCACATCATAAAAAGACAGCAGGGTTATGAGAAGAAATGTTTTCATTATAACTTAAACCTGTTAACAAGCAATATTAACAATTCACTCATGCAGCAATGCTTGTTTTGCTAACATAAAATATTAGGTCCAGCTCTGTGGTGTCAACCACACACACACACACACACACACACACACACACACACACACACACACACACTAATCATGCAGTCATGCTCACACATTGCAAACTATTATATACCTGTGAAAACTAGAACCAAACTCACTGCGGCGGCAGCAAAAGACAAGAGAGGCAAAAAGAAAGAAAAAAAAAAAAAATCAGAACACTTTACAGAAAATAGAATACATTTTATATAGAATTAAACATAAGCAAATGTTTGCCAAGTTACATCAGCTATACTGAATTGCTATCAAAGGTCCTGCAGCAGCGCTACACGACGGGTAACTGCTTCTCAAAAATAAATTAAAATATTCAAAAATTATGGAGGGACTAAAACCTGAAAATATACATAAAAAAAAGGTCAAAAAATAAATACCAGAATGAAAAAGTTATCCATATATTATTTGCAGCTCAAAGCCAAGGTCCAGCCAAAAATGACTGTTATTTTGGCAAAGTGGGAGAGGTGAGGTGCAGTATTGTTCTCTAAAGTTTTCCGCACATTTTAAGGCTAGGTTCACACCTGAGAGTTTTGCATTTTGCAGAAATGTGTTACTGTTCATTTAACATGATTTCCTATGGGAAACATTCACATCTCTGCGTTTTCACCTGGTGCGATTTTTGGAAAGGGTCAGACTTTTTTTTTTTTTTTTAAAGCAAAACATTATGTTTTGGTTCAATAGACTTCAATGGAGATGCTGCAGAAATGCATGCAATGCGGTTTTTTATGTTTTGCATTTTTAATCTGCTCAACATCAAGATGGCCACCCCCCCATAAAAACATGTCAAAAATGCTAAACACACCACAGAAACAGATCAAACGCAAACAGCATAGGTGTGAATCTAGCCTAAACCAGGCTAGAGCAAACAGATTAGGACTTCTAGGACTAATTGGTTTTCCCCGATATCAGTAACAGCATGCTTGTTCTAGGTGAGCAACTTGGGCTGGCCATACATTATACAATTTCCTTTAGATTTATATTCAACTATATAGTGCAAAGGCCTGCCTGCTTGTATACTAATTGGAAGTGTTTAGGTTTGACCTCATATTATATGGTTTTGGTAAATCTAAGGAAAACTGTACAAGAAAATTGTATAATGAATGGTCAGCTTTAGGTGAGGCAGTCAGACAATTGTCATTTTTAAGGAGATGTCAGCAATGGTAGCTTTGCTTTTTTCAGAACAACTTTCCAAGACCTGGTACTTCCCAATAGGTCTGCTTTTTAAATACAAAACCACAAGCTTGTCCACCATGGATACCACACAAGCAGTGGAGTCTGTATGCTATTAAGTAGACTGGTTTTCAGTGTCTGCATCTTCTCACTCTATACCCAGTGCTTGGTGAATGGTCCCATCATGTGCAAGAAAATATCCAGTAAGTGTACAGGGAATCCTGATATGCCATGCAGCAAAATGATGTGGAATGAGAAGGATCCATCTAATGTCTAGCAGAGTGACAGTGTTTATAAAATGTTCAAATTTCTCAGGAATCCCACCTTACTAAAAAGAGCTGGTAGCAATGTGTTGTAGAGGAAAGCCCTGGCAGCACCCCTCCAATCAAAAGCCGTTTAGGTTAAGATGCTAGAATTAGAACCTGTGATGGCAAAAATACACTGATTGCCACACTGCTAACCTCTGAAAATGTAATACTGATCCAATGGGTCAAACGTGTGTTATGCCTTGAAACAAATATGCAGATAAAGGACTGCATACAAAATGTATCTAGGTCATGGTATACATTGTAATAGGTGGTCATGTTCAACTGGACAACTTAATCACTTCTTTAGTTTTAATGAGTACTGGTAAGATCAGTGCCAAGAAAAGGTTAAGTGTGGAAGACTATCCATCTTTAACCTTTTTTGCAAACTCCAAGCGGACTTTCATGCTTTTTACAGGGAGGAGAGACTTCTGTCTAGCCACTCTGCCATAAAGCCCAGAATAATGGAGGACTGCAGCGATTGTTGACCCTTTGAAACTTTGTCCCACCTCCACACAGGATCTCTGGAGCTCAGTCAGAGTGACCATCGGGTTCTTGGTCACCTCTTATCAAGGCACTTCTCTCCGATTACTCAGTTTGGCTGGTTGACCAGCTCTTGAAAGAGTCCTGGTTGTGCCAAATTTATTCCATTTGAGAATTATGGAGGTCACTGTGCTCTTGTGAACCTTCAGTGCAGAATAACGTTTTTGTACCCTTCTCCAAATCTGTACATTGCAATAATCCTGTCTGAGCTCTGCAGGTAGTTCCTTTGACCCCATGGCTTTTGCTCGGATACAGTATGCATTTTCAGCTGTGAGGCCTTTTATAGAGAGGCATGTGCCTTTCCAAATCATGCCCAATCAATTTACTTTACCACAGGTGACTCCGATCAAGATGTAGAAACATCTTACCCCTGGTTCACATATATACAGCCACGCGGGCCACGTTTTGCACGGGCACAAGCGCCCATTCATTTGAATGGACTCCCGTGCCACGCAGGGAAAAAGTCCCTGCACTTCTTTGGAAAACGCAGCCCGCACGGGAACCTTGGTTCCCAGTGCAGTTTCAAGTGCGGGCGGCGTGCCATTAGAACGAATGGCACCCACGGGTCTGCATTTCTGTGCTGATCCGCAGCGGCACCACCAGCATATATGTGAACTTAGGGTTAGCAAAGATCAAAAGAAATGGAAGGCACCTGAGCTAAATTTCAAGTGTTGTTGCAAAGGGTCTGAATACTTATGCCAATGTGAGATTTCAGCTTTTCCTTTCATACATTTGCAACCATTTCTAAAATTCTGTTTTCACTTTGTCATTATGGGGTACCGAGTGTAGATTAATGAGAAACAATGAATTTAAAAAAACTGTAGTATCAGGCTGCAACATAAAATTGAATAAAAGTGATGGGGATCTGAATACTTTATGCGAGGATTTGTTCACAACATAATGCATTAAGCAAAGTATGCTGCTGTGTGTTCTCAGATGTGCTACATTTTTGACAGATCCCAATTAGTTTCTTTGAATGAGGACTGCAAGACAATATACCCAAAAATGCAGCGCATTAGGTTTTTTTCTCTCATAACATGGCATGATAGCACGTATAGGACAGATAGCTCCATATGAAAACACTGGTAACTGCATTTGCCTGCATTCGGTTTGTATTGCAAGATGCAGAGTGTGAACAAACACGTAACAAATGACCTAAAATCAAGAGGCATTTGATTTTCAATGCTTAAATTCTCGATCCTACAAATATAAGTGCTGCACTACAAGTAGGCTTTTCTCTTTTCACCATTAACTCTTCTGAACAGCTCAATTCAATACAGCAGCATCTTAGACAACTAACAGTACAATGAAGCTCACAAACTAGCAGACATGCAGATCTAATTAGGAGTGTGTGGCTGGTGAGGTTTGGATGCACACTCATGCAATCACTGTACCTGTTGATCATTTCTGAAGGAAGATTCCAAGAAAGTGTGAAACAAAAGTAGGAGATAATCAGACAAAATGGTCCCAACTAGTAATGCTGAATAATTGGTAGGCAAGTCATGCAGTATGACTACTACAGGTTACTACCTCTAAGGCCTCAAGCACACTGGACGTTTCTTTATCTGTCCTAGACGCCTTTACTCCTGGCAGCAGCATTTTGGCGTAAAACAAAATGCTTGTAAAAGTGTTTAACGCATTTAGCTGCATCAAGTATTTGGGCGTAAATCATTTCAATGGCCAGAATAGTTATCTTGGATACTGAAATGAATGCTAAAGCGCTAAAACGCACCTAGCGTTAAAAGTGGTGGTACAGGCTGAAGGTTGTTTACCTTCACGCATTCTATGCATGAAGTTAAAAACCTGTGTGTTGCTCCCCCTACAGCCCTATTACTTACCTAAGCACCCTCTCAATCCAGCGATGTGCATGGGAGCCTCAGCTGTCCCTGGTCTCTCTCCTCATAGGTTGAGAGCAGTGAAAGCCAATCACAGTCAGTGAGTCAATGAGGAGAGCGTGGGGGCAGGGTCAAGCTGTGGCTCTATGTGTCTTATGGACACAGAGCGGGGCTCGGGAGCAAGAACGCACCAGTGCCCCCATAGCAAACAGCTTGCTATCGGGGGCACTGATCAAGGGGGAGGGAGCCAGGAGCTCCGGCTGGGGAGCTGAGAAGAGCAGGGTCAGGGTTGCTCCATGCAAAACCACTGCACAGAGAAAGTATAACATGTTTGCTATTAAACAAAAACCCCCCAAAGCTTAAATACTTTAATGCGCGTTTACACGCGTCAATTGTTTTTCCCTGCCAAAATGCCGCTGCTCCTGGACACAATGGCAGTGTTTTTTTTTCTGCCTCAACTCCTCTAAAAGCCTATGTGTGCATGGGCACATAGGCTAAGATGTTGGGGTGTTTAGAAGGGCAGAAAAAAACCCCACACAAACACACCATGACAGATGTCATTAAAAGCAGCAATAACGCCCAGTGTGCACGAAGCCTACTACGTCCAAGGTTCAGTTATTTATGATTGGCTTTTAAAGCAGATCTACCATATGAACATGACCCATTATTTGCACTGTAACCTTCATAAAACCAGTGTTGTCACAGAGTATTAGAAATCTTACTTTCAAAAATTTGTTATGACATGGCAAAGTTACAGAACCTTCCAATTCAGGCAGTCTCAAGCTCATGGTGCATGCTGGGAGTGCCAGGGACATCTTGTAAGCAGTGTGAGCATGTTCTGTGCCAGAAAATGGACTGTTCATGTTCTAATGTAGTAATTAACATTTTCATCTGCAGATTCATGAAGATGGCTGAAGGGCCAGTTCACACCAAAATGTGATGCAGGAAAAGCATGTTTTGTGCACATTTCTCGCACGACATGATAAACATGCCACCCTTGCGAGAGCGTGCGGGTACCAATTGTTAATGGCACCCCCATACACAAAGTTTGTAGCCACCAAATCGCATGGTACCATAGTTCCATGCAGGTTGGTG
The DNA here is from genome assembly GCF_062004578.1 of Staurois parvus. NCBI lineage: Eukaryota > Metazoa > Chordata > Amphibia > Anura > Ranidae > Staurois > Staurois parvus. The sequence goes on from NW_028318087.1 coordinate 5,380,941, forward strand.
CAGTGCAGTCTAAAAAAGTAGTGCTCGTACAACTTTTTCCATGTTCCAATGCGTTCTGCAACTCATTCAAATGAATGGGCTGTGATAGTGGACTACATGGAACACAAGTGTCCTGGTTTGAACTCGTCCTAAATGTTTAGCATGAAATAAAACTGCAAAAGGTTATATTAAATAAAAAAAAAAAAAAAAAAAAAAAAAAAAGACAGCAACACTGGTTTACCTATAAGCAATGACTGAAAATGCTATATTGCCATATGTATTAAATCTGCTTTAAAAACAAGAATGAACATATTACTTCCAACCAAATAACTGAGCATGGAGTTTGTGCCAATCTCTTTTTTCACCAAGTCTACATGTCAAGTCATGAGATTGTCAGGAAAGTATGGTATGATGAAGATGTATGCAATGGATTCTACTGGATATGCCAATACAATAAAAGGTATTCTGTAAACAGAACTGCTATTTGTATCCATTAACTTATTTGGGGAAAAAGCACTTCAGAAGCATTCTGCCTCTGCAAACTATCAGGGCAGGAATATGTAGCACAAAAGCAGGTGTATTTAAAATGAGACCTCATCAGTGGCAAACGATTTCCTGAATATCCTGACAACCAACAGTGGTTTTTTACAAAGGTTTGAAAATAATTTCTGCCATGCTACCAAAAACCTCTCTCTACCAAAACGTTTTACCTTCTGTACTCCAAAACATTGTGAGAATGGAAATGAGAGAGACATGATGATTACTGATGCAGAACTGCAACACATTTAAGGATGTTTCCATTGCAGCTTCATATTCTTACCTTTTTACCAGCACCCACGTTTGCTTTGGCCGTGCCCCTGACTTTCTTCATTCTGTTCTTCCTTTCTTTACGCTGTTTTCTGGAAGTCTTTTTCTTCTCATATAAGCCATGCTTTAAAAGAAAGAAGTCTGTGTTTACAAGGGCAGATACCATAAAATAACCTACACACGCATGCACGCGCACACACGCTGAAGGGCCTAGTATTGTCTTGCGCAATAAAATATCCAAGGGGGACTCCCCGACGGCTCCCTTGTTTGTAGTAAATAGCTTGCATTCTGACAACTACTTCCCAACAGGAAAAATGCTTCACCTGTCACTTCTACCAAAATTTGTTTTACATGTCAAATAACTGAACTGCCCCCAGTAGTTACCCTGGCAAGTCTGTGTTTGGGCTCGTTTTTCTTTGCATAGTCCAGGGAATCGTAGATCATGCCAAAACCGGTAGTTTTGCCACCTCCAAAATGAGTCCTAAAGCCAAATACAAAGATCACATCTGGGGTAGTCTTGTACATTTTGGCCAGCTTCTCCCTGATTTCAGTCTTGGGGACAGTGGCTTTTCCAGGATGAAGGACATCTATGACCTGGAAAGCAAAACAAAAATTAGTAGGCAGACATTTTGCTATGCAAAAGAAACACAGGTGTTCAGAAAGTACAAAACCTTGAGTTCAGAAAAATCCAATTAAACAACAATGGTAATCCCATATAACATCGCAATACATCTGATAACTGTGCATCTGAAATCGTGTTAGTTAAAGTGTTACTAAACCCAGGACCCTGCATTCACTATATCAGGTCTCCCACAGTACACACAACATGGAAATGCAATTATTTTAGTAAATATAAACTACTAAATAAATTTTCTCATCAGCAATTAGAGCAGTCTTGTGACTTCTATGAGTGTCAAACGGAGCACTGGTTAAACCTTATAGGAGGAGTTTTCATTCTGTTCTAGGAAGATGCAGGACCTCTGACCCCTGGATAGTGCCTATTGGCCCTGTGCTGATCACATGCACTCTCCCCCCCCCAAAAAAAAAAACTCTAGCAATACACACCAAACTGAGCATGTGCAGAGTGACTTCTGGTCTTATCAGGAGATAAGAGGGTGGCACTGGAAGAAGGAGAGGATCAGAGAAGTCAGGCTCAAACAATGCAGAGGACTAACCCCTAAGGTTCCACAGTGAATATAATAAGCATGCTTTACAGCATACACAGACTGATTTTACTGTTGTGGGTATAGTAACACTTTAATTCTATTAAGAAGTTATCAAGTTTGATATGGTTATATACACGACATGCTCAATACAAAACATCAGTTTTCAAATACTTACCATCTGCTTCCTCTGAAGCAGTCTGTTGGTCATAAACTTCCTAGTTCTAATAGTGACGCTGTCGTTCTGGAAATGAATTAAAACAAAAAGGGTCACACATTTAGGACAAAACAACCAAATAATCCTTCTGCAAAAACACAAAGTTTGGACAAGCACAAGACATGTCCCAGTACACAGCCAAACCTAGCGCCATCATGCTACCGATTAACAGTTCCCACTACACTGCTTTATAATTTGATGTCAACCACGCTCATACCTTTAAAAGCACATGGTACCGCTGACCAGAACGGACACTTGCGGCATGGTAAAAGGCAGCAGTTTACTGTGCAGAAATTGTGAACCAGTCATTACCATTATTCCATCTAAATATTAAAGATTCAGCCCAACTAACATTTTTTATTAGAGTAGAAGTAGATGCTGGTGAACTTCGTCACCCACTGGCTTCTTACATATACGATATTGCCAAAAGTATTGGGACGCCTGATTTCCACGCACATGAACTTTAATGGCATCCCAGTCTCAGTTCGTAGGGTTCAGTATTGAGTTGGCCCACCCTTTGCAGCTATAACAGCTTCAACTCTTCTGGGAAGGCTGTCCACAAGGTTTAGGAGTGTGTCTATGGGAATGTTTGACCATTCTTCTAGAAGTGCATTTGTGAGGTCAGGCACTGATGTCAGATGAAAAGGCCTGGCTCACAGTCTCCGCTCTAGTTCATCCCAAAGGTGTTCGATCACATTAAGGTCAGGACTGTGCAGGCCAGTCAATTCCTCCACCCCAAACTCGCTCATCCATGTCTTTACGGACCTTGCTTTGTGCACTGGTGCGCAGTCATGTTGGAACCGAAAGGGGCCATTCCCAAACTGTTCCCACAAAGTTGGGAGTATGAAATTGTCCAAAATGTCTTGGTATGCTGACGCCTTAAGAGTTCCCATCACTGGAACTAAGGGGCCAAGCCCAACCCCTGAAAAACAACCCAACACCATGATCCCTCCTCCACCAAACTTACACTTGGCACAATGCAGTCAGGCAAGTACCGTTCTCCTGGCAACCACCAAAGACAGACATGTCCATTAGATTGCCAGACAGAAGCGTGATTGGTCACTCCAGAGAACACGTCTCCACTGCTATAGTGCTTTACACCACTGCATCTAACACTTTGCATTGCACTTGGTAAAGTAAGTCTTGGATGCAGCTGCTCGGCCATGGAAACCCATTCCATGAAGCTCTCTATGCACTGTTGTGCCAATCTGAAGGCCACACAAAATTTGGAGGTCTTTAGCTATTGACTCCGCAGACATTTGGCGATTTCTGCGCACTTCAGCATGCATTGACCCTACTCTATCATTTTACGTGACCTACCACTTCTTGGCCTACTTGCTGTTCCCAGCTTCTTCCATTTTGTTATACTACCACCAACAGTTGACTGTGGAGTATTTAGTAGAAAGGAAATTTCAAGGATGGACTTATAGCACAGGTTTGCAGAAGCAGTCTGTATGCCTAGGTGCTTGATTTTATACACCGGTGGCCATTGAGGTGATTGGAACACCTGAATCCAATAATTTGGAGGGATGTCCCAATACTTTTGGCAATAGTGTATCTCAGGGAATACAGCAGCAAGGATCAGAGTCCTACCTTTCCACCATATGGCTTTCACTTACTGGGAAACAATATAGCTCATTTTTTTAAGCATATAAAAGGAAAAAGTAAAGCTTAAGAGTTTGCGTTTGTATTTTAAAAAACCTTGTTTTCATGAATAGCCTGTAATTATATATTTTCTTGGAGACATTTACGTGGGATTATCCTTGAACACATACACAGCAAATCCAGCATTGTTCTGCTGTGATCAGTTGCTACACACCAAGTCCTGCATTGCCGCTTTTTTTTTTTTTTTTAACAGCCTCCTACCCGCCATATAAAGTAATGATGGGCACAAGGTGGTTCTCTCGTTCTGGGAGGACGTCATATGATGTCCTCCCATTCTAACCGCGCATGCGCGGATCTGGTAGCACGCAGCGAGGCGATCAGTGAAATCAACGGAAAGAGCCGAAAGATGCTGGCTCGGTCAGGTGATCAGCTGTATCCAATAACAGCTGATCGCATGTAAATAGGGAAATGCCGATTATCGGCATTTCTCTCCTCACGAGCTGTCACACTGACAGCTCGAGAGGAGCTGAGAGCCGGTAATCAGCATTCCTCAGACGGGACATGTACACTGATCATTAGGGCACTGATGATCAGTGTAGCCCCAGCAGTGCCACCTGTCAGTGCTCATCCATGCCACCTGCCAGTGCCCATCAGTGCCTACCAGTGCACATCAATGCCTATCTGAGCTGCCTTTCAGTGCCATATATGAGTGCTGCCTTTCAGTGCCCATCAGTGATGCCTGTCAATGCCCATTAGTGCCACCTATCAGTGCCCATCACTGCAGCCTCATTAGCGCACATCAGTGAAGAAGAAAAATCACTTATTTACAAAGTTTTATAACAAAAATTAAGAAAAAATGTTTGCTTTTTTTTCAAAATTTTCAGTGGTTTTTGGTTTGTTTAGCAAAAAATAAAAAACCCCAGAGGTGACTAAATACCACCAAAAGAAAGCAGTCTCAAAAAAATGAGAAAACATTCATATGGGTACAGTGTTGCATGACCGCGCAATTGTCATTCAAAGTGCGACAGCGCTGAAAGCGTAAAATTGGCCTGGGCAGGAAGGGGGTATAAGTGCCCTGTAGGCAAGTGGTTAAACACACATCAGGAGCTGGCCGTCTCTTCCTTGTACTTGCAGCCACCCCCCAATGACACCGCCAGGTTCTTCCTATAGCACTGTGTGGACTGATGCTTCCTGGGATATGTGAAGGGGAAGTCCCAAGAGCAGAATTCATCTTATTCTTGCTTAAGCAAGAATGCAGGAAAGGGGTAGGATCGAATATGAAACAAGATAAGAAAAAAAAGAAGTTTTTTTAAGCCAGCTATACATGGATCAAATTCAGCTGGCTCAGCAGGGACTGGTCAAGATTCGATCCATGTATGGGCAGGCTGATAGGATTGACTTGGGCACAACCAGTCTGTCAGATTTTTCTACATTTGATTACTGCCAGCAGCTATAGCTGCTAACAGTAATCATTGTGTGCTGCCCGCCAGGAAGGCTCCCTGTGTACCTCCCACTAGCAGAATGCAATGCTGCGGGAGGCATTCCCCCATCAACACAGATTGTGTGACAGGGGAATCTAGCAATCTTCTTTCCTTCTACCCGTTCTGGACAATTTGGATTTATACCCAAAGAGATTCAGGCTGGACTTTTCATGTAAGTGTAACATATACTTGCTGGTGCCTGCGTACACCATTCATCTCATCTTTGTCGTCAGGGAAAGGAGGCTTAATTATTTATCTGCCTGCTGACCAGTCAGGTACCTGGTATGTCACTGGACTCAATGGTTGTACTGGAATGATGCCTGCAGCTGCCTAGTCCCATTACGTATTTTTTAGAGCCAACGGTCAGCATCTTAGGGTCTTATTGACTCCAGATTCCTCCATAAAGAGTACCCGTCACATGCTTATTGCTGTTATAAGAGAAATTTACATTAATCCCTAGTTCAAACCAGTGCAACTTGTCATGCGATTTGACAGATCCAAAACACATGACAAGTCACAGCCTATTGTCGGCAATGGAACCATTCAGCTTTGCAATGCTGCACGAATTTGAAAAAGAAAAAAAAAAAAAGGTTCCTGCGCATTTTTTTGCAAGTTCAGGTGCGACTTGCATAGACATCTGCGCATGAAGTCGCACAGATGTCAGGTAAGTGGCACCTCAAATCTTACTGACATGCAACTGCGCATGAAGTCGCACAGATGTCAGGTAAGTGGCACCTCAAATCTTACTGACATGCAGCTTTGAAATTGCACAACTTTGAGTAAAGTAGCAAGACTATAAAGTCAAATTCAGTGTGAACCAGAGCTTACACAGCAATAAAAGCAACACTTTTTTTTTTTTAAGTGACATTGTAAAAATAAGTTCCCCTTGCTTGTGTGCAAAGGTGAACACACCCATCAGTCCTGCACACAAACAGGTACGATTATCCCACATGTGAGGTATTGGCGTGAGTGTCAGATCATGGGTTGTAATTCTCGCACCTCCTCTATAAAGGCTTTTCAAGCGTTGTCTATGGATAATAAAATTTACATTGTTTGTTGCCATACCATGGGCATGCACAATTTTAACATATGACATGTTTGGTATCTATTTGCTTGGCATAACAGCCATATTTTATTAAAAAATGTGGGTTAAGTATTGTGAGGTTTTTTTTTTGCATTAAACTGGAACTGCACTGCATCTGAGCACCACATAAAATGCGACATAATTCATTTTTAATATTCAAAACAAACTCCTCCATCCATCTATGTCTCCATGCTTTAGTTTGCTGAGAATTCATTCTGAAAAACACCTCCTGGCAATTCTGGTAGTGGCCATATAAAATAAGGGCAAATAATTAGCAGTAATCCATCTACCCTTGGCTCAGGCATTGGCTGAGAACCCTCCCTCCCCTCCTGAAGACTCATGTGATGTATGACATCATTTGCCTAGGCATGAGAACCAGGAAGTAAACTAAGGAATACAAAAAAAAAAAAAAGTTAAACACAAGTACATTATACACTGCTCAAAAAATTAAAGGAACACTTTTCAATCAGAGTATAGGATCAGTAAATTAAACTCCTGGGATATTGATCTGGTCAGTTAAGCAGCAGAGGGGGTTGTTAATCAGTTTCAGCTGCTTTGGTGTTAATGAAAGTTAACAGGTGCACTAGATGAACAACAATGAGACGACCCCCAAAACAGGAAATGTTTTACAGGTGGAGGCCACTGACATGTTTTTTTCCCTCCTCATCTTTTCTGATTGTTTTTCACTAGTTTTGCATTTGGCTAGGGTGAGTGTTACTACTGGTAGCATGAGGCGATACCTGGACCCTACAGAGGTTGCACAGGCAGTCCAACTCCTACAGGATGGCACATCAATACGTGCCATTGCCAGAAGGTTTGTGCAAGGAGGAACAGGATGAGCACTGCCAGAGCCCTACAAAATGACCTCCAGCAGGCCACTGGTGTGAATGTCTCTGCCCAAACAATCATAAACAGACTTCATGAGGGTGGCTTGAGGGCCTGAAGTCCTCTAGTGGGCCCTGTGCTCACTGTCCAGTACCATAGAGCTCAACTGGCATTTGCATTGTACACCAGAATTGGCAGGTCTGCCACTGGCACCCTGTACTTTTCACAGATGAGAGCAGGTTCACCCTGAGCATATGTGACAGAGTTTGGAGAAGCTGTGGAGAACGTTATGCTGCCTGTAACATGGCTCTGCATGATTGTTTTGGTGCTGGGTCAGTGATGGTCTGGGGAGACATATCCATGGAGGGACACACAGACCTTTAAAGGCTATACAATGTCACTTCCATTAGGTATCGGGATGAAATCCTTGGACCCATTGTCAGACCCTATACTGGTGCAGTGGGTCCTGGGTTCCTCCTGGTGCACAACAATGCCCAGCCTCATGTGGCGAGAGTATGCAGGCAGTTCCCGGAGAATGAAGGAATTGATACCATTGAATGGTCCCCACGCTCGCCTGACCTAAATCCATTAGAATATCTCTGGGATATGTTTCGGTCCATCCGATGCCGCCAGGTTGCACCTCAGACTGTTCAGGAGCTCTGTGATACCCTGGTCCAGATCTGGGAGGAAATACCCCAGGACACCATCCATCATCTCATTAGGAGCATGCCTCAATGTTGTCAGGCATACATACAAACACATGGGGGCCACCCAAACTACTGAGGACCACTTTGAGTTGCTGCAATGAAATTTCAGCAAAATAGACTAGCCTGCTGCATCATTTTTTCACTTTGATTTTCGGGGTGTCTTTGAATTCAGTCCTCTGTAGGTTGATCATTTTCATCAAATGATGGGGCATCCTTACGTTCCTAACACGTGACCCAGGCCATATCAGTATAGATATCCAGCATCAGATTTTTCCCCATTGAGATCTGATAGGTTTTCAAAGTGTTCCTTTCATTTTTTTGAGCAGTGTACTTTCCTATTTACGAATGGTAGCAGTAGATAGTTTAGAAAAAGTACGTGTTGATTGAAAGAGTGAGGTTCCACTATAAAATCCAAAAACGTTTTTCCTAAAAAGCTACGTTTGAAAAATTGCAGTGAAAATACAGCGACATAAAAAAAATAAATCGCAACACCACTTTATTCTCTAGATATATAATCAGACCCGGATATTATAAGCAGAGGTTGGCAATTATAATAACATGGTCTGTTTAGAACAGGGGTCTCCAAACTTTCTAAACAAGGGGACTTTGACCAGTGGGAGTACAAAATGTGCGGGTGTCACAGGGAGTAAACAATGCCGCATCTTCAGTGGGAGGAATAGTGGCCTGCCATTGGTGTCAGTGGAAGAAGTTATGCTTCCAGCGTTGGGGCACGCTTTCCAACCACCGACGCCAATGATGGGGCACGCTTTCCTCCCACCGACGCCAATGATGGGGCACGCTTTCCTCCCACCGACGCCAATGATGGGGCACGCTTTCCTCCCACCGACGCCAGCGCTGGTGTCACTGGAATAGTGCTCCACTGTTGGGGAGTTTGTTATACCCCCATTGTTGGTGTCAGTAGGAGGACTCATGCCCCATCCCTGGTATCAGAGAGAGGAACAGTGCTTCACTGTTGGGGTCAGTGGCAAGAATTATACCCCACTGTTGGTGTCAGTAGGAGGAATCATGCCCCAAGGGCTGGATAAAGGCAAACAAAGGGCCACAGTGTGGAGACCATTGGTTAGGAAGACACCAGAGCCATCCTCTGGGATGAAGGCCTCATCAGCCTCCCTGCTCAATAGGAACAAGTTGCCAGCCCAGAGCCTGAGCCCGGGCCATAGGGCCCCCTGTGCCTGCTGTCCTGTCCCGGGGTCCTCTCATCCAGGGCTGGCCTAGTACCTGAAGTGCAGGGAAGGTCCTCCCCTCCAGCACACCCAGGCCTCCTCACCCCGGACAGTGTAGCAGGCCTCCAACAGCCAAGCTCCCCCTTGGCGCTTTCTCTCTCATCATGACCACATCCCGTCCGCAGATATCCCAGCCATCCTCCTCCCAGGCTCGGGGAGAACACACACGCAGGAAAGCAGACCCCTCCGAGGCCGGATGGCCGGGATATCCCACAGATCCCACGGCTCCCCCACAGCGGACACTCACCATCTTGCCACCGTCTCTCTCAGGGGGGAAGGAAAGAAAGAGCGAACTCCTCTCCGCCAATCAAATTGCAGCAGGAAGAGGGCGTGTCCACACGACCCCAGACGAAGAGCTCCGATTGGTGGAACGTACCATCAATCTCTGTACTGCGCCCGCCTATAAGTGAACGCTTTCTGCGTTCCTAACGAAAAGAAAGATATTTGTTGCAATGTTTTATGTAGTAATGAGTAGAAGCAGAAACCAGGGGATAAAGGAGCCTATTAAGGAGCCTCGTGCGCACCATAGCAAATTCCTGACGGTGGCGCTGGAGAGTAGATCGGCGTTTGGCCTGTCTATACAGCGTGCAGCTTTATGGTGGTGGGGAAGGTCTCCCGGAAGTGACATAGGCAGCTTAGGAAGTGTTCCTCATGTTGTGAAGTAGGGGGAGCTCACGTGTAGCGGTAGATGAGGAGTGCAGTGACGGCTGGAACACGGGGCCGACATGAAGGAACAATTCCGAGAGACCGACGTGGCCAAGAAGATGTGAGTGCTGCTGGCTGTGGTCTCTGGGGACAGGAAGGGCCATGTCATGGGGGGAGACGTGTGCTCTGCTCCCTCACTCACAGGAGTGGGACATGTGACGGCACCGGCAAGGTTCACAGAGACATACAAGAGCCTTGTCTGTGGAAGGAAGCTGTGTACACACAGTGCAGTCCTGGAGGACACCCTATTTTTTGATTGAAAAGATACTTTTATTACAGAAGTATAAAAAAACAACATGATACTTGTAATCGGGGTACATCTCACCCTGTACTGCGACGCAGCGCACCACATTGCAATACAGTTCCAAGCATACGATAAATACATTCAGAAATAAATACATTCGCTCAGCGGTATGATGCCTGACGTGATGTGCGTGGAGGATGGATCCCCCAGACCAACACGTCATGCATAACGCCGCTTACCCCGAAACCATAGCATCCTAATACACAGTACATTTCCTAATATCACTAAGTCATGCAAAAACGAAAACCGAATGTTACAATCTACAATAGGCATCGGGTGTGTGGGGGGGGGGGAAGGGAAAAAAGGGGGAAAACACAGGCCCGAAGCTTTATTGAAGGGGCAAAGACACGCAAGGGGGAGTAGAGGGAAGGGGAGATCTTTAGACGTCCTCTTCCTCCTTAAAGTCCATCAAGGTATAGTCTCTGAGCAGACTGAGGATCAGTCTGCGGCAGTCCTCAATGGACATCCTCTCCCGCTGGTGGATGAGGCGCTTCCTGGCGCACCATAAAGCGTCCTTAAAACAACACAGCACCCGCCAGGCGCCGTCCATTCAACACCCCAAAGTGAGTGATGGCTGTCTGTGGTACAAAGTCCTTGAGTTCAGGTTACAGGGCCTGAGCAAAAGAGCACTCCCAGAAAACGTGGTGAGACGTTTCCTCATGGATGATGCAGAAGGGGCAGTGTCTGTATCTGCTCAGGTTCCTGGCATGCATAAATGTCCCGAGAGGCAACCCCCCTTGGATTGCCATCCATGCCTTATACCAGGCAAATGATTGCATGACAGGTCAGCACCCTATTTGTAGAATAGAGACAATGGTGCCATGTTGTTCTTTGACATCTCAGACCCCCTTGGGGAGATTTCCACTCATTTCCTTATTCTTGTAGGCACAGCAGGAAGTGGGAGGAGATTTCTCCAGAGTGCAGGCAATCCCTTGTCACAGGAATGAGTGAGCCCATTGAAGGACTGTTCCTTAAAGTAGACTTCCACCCAAAAGTCAAAGCTATGCTTGTTAGCCTCCTCCCCCCTCCATATTAAAGGGTAACTCCACTGTCATAGGAAAAAAAAATAATATAACTTATACAATTGACTCCAGTCATATCATAATTGAATGTTGCTAACCACCTCAGTACCAGACAACACTCCCCCCCCCCCCCCCCCCCCCCCTTCCTGGCCAGGCCAATTTTCAGCTTTCAGCACTGTCGTACTTTGACAATTGCACGGTCATGCAAATCTGTACCCATATGACATTTTGAGCATTTTTTTTTAGACAGAACCTTCTTTTGGTGGTATTTATTCACCACTGGGAGTTTTATTTTTTTGCTATACAAATGAAAATGACCAAAAATTTTGGAAAAAAAGTGTTTTTCTTATAACATTTTGCAAATAAGTAATCTTTCTTCACGCATTTTGGCCAAAATGTATTCTACCTTTTTGTTAAAATAAATAACCCAAATCAGTTTATAGAAAAATAATTATTTTTCAAAAATTGTTTTTACCTTTTTATTTTATTTTTCTCTATGTATTCTGTATTTTATATTTATTTACATACCGTCACCATAGTGACACTATTACCTGTGGGGGATGATCAAGATATATATATTTTTTTTTTTACACTGATTGCTTTTAGACCCATAAAGGCTGTAAAAATAACCATTTCTCCTTCTCTCTGGCTGTATTCTTGCAACCATTGAGAAATACTGTGAGAACTGTAAATGGTACAAGGCTGTTTTGAATGGCTTTGTACCATGTGACCTCTGTGATCATTCACAGGTAGTAAACAATGATGTCAGGAAGTGACATCATTGTTTACTACCTGTGAATTTTCATAACATCATTGCTATGAATTGTTTACTACCTGTGAATTTTCATAACATCAGTAAACATCATTGTTTACTACCTGTGACATTGTTTACTACATTCACAGGTAGTAAACAATGTCAGGAAGTAACATCTTGTTTACTACTGTTCTGTGCAATCTCTGATTGGCCAATCAGTGATCACATGAATCAGTACCTCACACAGAGGGTCCCGTACAGGGATCTGTCAGACGGGATGCAGACCCTGCCACTTTCCCTTAGAGCCCCACAGGTGCATCAACTGATATTTATAAAATCACTACCGTACAAATTACTCGGCACATGGACACAGACAAAACAGCCATTTTCAATATGTATGCAGTCAGGCAGGCCCTTACACTACATAGTTGAAGGTAAATCTAGAGGAAATTTAACAAGTTTGTTAAAATCCTTGCAATGTACATAGATAACCCAGAGGGAATGTTTTTCTCAGCAAAAGTGGAGTTACTCTTTAATGTTCCATGTGAGCAGGCAGGCTCTATCACAGAAGAGACCTGTAACATCTCTTCAGTAAAAAGATTGATACTTTTATTAAAGTAGAACTATAGGCAAAACTTTTTTGTTTGTTTGTTTTTTAATCCTTAGGGTTTTAATCCTTATCATTTTTTCACCATCTGTGTTCCATTGAGGAGATTTCCCTTCACTTCCTGTTCCATAGCCAAACAGGAAGTGAGAGGAAATTCTTGCAAATTAAGGGAATTCCTTGGGGACCCCCAGGTTCCCAGAACTAGTGTCCCCATCAGAAGATTTTCTTTTACTTTCACTTTCCATGATAATGGTAAACAGGACAAATGGAGAAGGTGACTCTCCCTAACTGTGACACAGACAGCGATTAACAAAAAACTGACTAGTGTTGGAATTCCTCTGCACTCTCTACTAAACTACAAAAAGTTTTCCTTTTTAATTATACTTTGATCAAAAGGGAAATGAGTAAAATACAAGACAACACAAAATCACAATAATGAATGGAAACAAGACAATAAAAACAATAAAATTACCAATAACTGCAAGTTAAAGTGAAGTTCCACCCAAAAGTGCAAGCTCCGCTATATTATTTGATGCCACAAGCCAAAATGATTTCCTGTGTCGCTCTGTGGTGCACCTACCTGCCTGCTGCCGGTGTTTCCTGGCATGTATACTGAGCTCTGTCTGAACAAATTGGCTTCCAGTGCTATCCCGATCCTGTGTACCAGGAGGAAGTCCTCTCCATCCAATGAAGATGACCGTAAACCAGCACACAAAAGATGATGCCAGCGAGGGACAGGAACAGCTGGAGGAAGTGCTATTTTGTTCCACTTTAACCCCTTAACGGCGACCTTACATAAATATGTGGCCTCACTGCACTGGGTTTATGCCGTGGGGCCACATATATGCATATCTCCCATGAGCCTTGGGTCCTGCAGTAACGATTGGGACCTGGAACTATCGATTCCATGTCACCTGATTGCTGTGATAGCCTCTGATTGGCTATCACAGTGATCAGTCGCTGTGAAGCCTGCCCCTGTGTTTCCTCTCTCTGAATGGAGGAGCGAGATACATTGCATCTCTCTCTGCCTTTTCAGAGAGAGAAAAAAGTGTAAAATATTAAAGAAAAAAAAATATTAAAAAAGAAAAAATGCCTAGATTGAGATTTGATCTAGGTCAGTTCTAGGGTTAGTGTTTGGGTCAAGTAAGGGTCAAAGGTCGGGGTCAGTATATTTTGGGCAGGATTTATTTATTAATTTTTTTAATTGGTGTCAGTGAAAGTGTCAATGTGTTTTTATGTGGTATTGCTGCGATTGTCAGGAGCAGGAGAATGTATTTTAGGTTGTTCATTGGTGGTAGGTTATGGTAGTAACAAGAAATAAACAGCTAAACTTAAAAAAAAAAACAAAAAAAATTACTACTATTTTGTGCCAGTTATCCTTTGATGATCATAATAAAAAAATTATATATATATTACCATTCCACACCAAATGAAAGCCCAATTTGTCCTGAAAAAACAAGGTTTAATTCACCTGGCTGTACAAAGTAGTTGTGGTGATATGTACGGATTTACTAAGACATGTCAAAGTTGCAAAATAGTGCTTGGGCATTAGGATTTGTTTTACCCTTCGGCATGAAGGGGTTAACTGTTTCCTAAAATGGGTAACTTTATTTCATGCCATGAGTAACAACTGTCACACAGGATAGCTGTCATCCTGACACATAATATTGGGCCAGCCCCATGGATTATGTGCTACCTATTTTGGACCAATAGGGGAGGATAACAGACTGGTACATATCTTTTATGCTGAAGGGATACTCTTTAAGACTCTTCCTAAGTGTTTCGCAGAACCTGAGGAAGTGGCATATTTGAAACTCACTAAAAATATTGTGAAGTGTCCATTGAGATTCCACTCTGCTCTTGTCAGTTAAAGTCTTTGAAATCACCTGGGTGCGATCAAAAACATCAGCAATTTATATCAGAGTGGGAAAGTCAATGATCTACTGTGAAACAATTCATTCTGATTTATTGTGGATTCACAAATTAGCCATGTTTGGCCAGAATGTGATGGACTTTTAATGTCTTAAAGCCTATCTCCAACCAAAATTTTTTCCCATTCAGTGGGGCTTTGCCTGCACTGCATGTGTCATCTGCCCATTTTGTCTAGGGTTGAGCAGAAAGCTCTTAATTACCCGTTCCTTCAATTCTCCGGAAAATGGCAATCCCCCATGGTTCAATTGTGGGCTGTTCCTGGTCTACGGAGTCTGCTCGGAGCTTGATGACGTCAGGAACAGTCCACTATTTAAGACCGCTGGAGCTGGAGGGGGGGGTTTGGTGTGTTGGACTGGCCTTGTGTTGGGAGGATCAGGTAAGTAAATCTCTGCTCTCCTCTTCCCTAGAAAGAAAATTAAATTTCCCAGAGTTGGGCTTTAAATAATTTGAATAAATGTTTGCATTTTAACAGTGGTGTATGGTTTATATAGACCTAGGCACCATCAAAGTCCCATACATAGTAGGGCTCTTTTGTTATTTGCAATTTGAGGAATGTTGGTTCCCACCCATGTGATTCTGATTTATACACTGTATAACAGGATCCTGAAATTGAAGGCAATTGGTCAGTGCAGCTGAAGGGCCTTCTTGTAATGGTCCAGTCTGTCTGTGGTGGGCAACCCTGGATATGAATCTTCTGACCAGTTTGACGTGTGGAAGGGATTCTGGTATCCAGGTTCAATTTGGGTGGAAGGAATTCTGGTGATCCTGACTGCCCCCCAGGATCATGTGGTACTCTGACATATTGTACATGTTGGCAGAAGATCCTTTGACCCTTACGGATCAACCCAGCTTTCTGTCACAAGGTCAATCTTGCATCTGTCTTCAGTTATTGGCATTAACAGCATGGCTATTGAAGCCAGGGTCCTAAGAGACAGAGGAGTCTAAAGTGTAGGAGGACAGCTTCAAGGAAGATTTACAACGGGACTCAAGTCTTGTTTTGTGTGGTGTGAGGCTCCTTGATTTCATCCCTGTAGGTATGTTGTGGGCCGAATCCTGGTTTTTGTTCAATATGGAGTTGATCTAAGACTGGCCTTGAGTACAATTTAAAGGGCAGATTTTGGCCATGGCAGTTTTCTTTCAGGGACCTATACAAATTGGTGGATGCCTTTATACAGGTCCTTCAGGGACCTATATACAAATTGGTGCCTTGGTGCATGCCTTTATACGAGGGATCACACAGATTGTTCCGCTGACTCCACTTATTGACTCTGTTGACTCCGTGGGACATCAACCTGGTACTTAGTTTTACAGAAATCTCCATTTGAACCCTTACGGGATATTCCTTTAGTCCTTCTGACTCATAAGGTTATTTTTCTGGTTGCCATTGCTTAATTTTGGAGAGTTTTGGAATTGACTTCCCTTTCCCTGTAAGGAACCGCTTCTGGTGCTCCATCGTGACTCAGTCGTCCTTATCCAAGGTGGTTTCTATATTCCATCCTAATCAGGATATTGTGGTGCTGTCTTCTTGTCCAAAGCCTCTGATGCTGGGGGACAAGGCTCTTCACACCTTGGATGAGGTTTGTGCTGTCAAGAGTTATTTGAAGTTGACTTTGTCAGTTGGATTCCCACTTTCTGGTTTCTGAAGGCTCAAGGAAGGGTCACGCATCTTCCAAATGTACAATTTATCAATGGATCCATCAGCTTTTTTTCTCTAGCTTCTGGTCCAAAGAGCAAAGTTTTGCTTTTTGTGGTGACGGTTGATTCAACCAGGAGTGTTTGGTACTTCAGGTCTGTTCATCATTGGGCTTCAGTAGCTCCCGTTTAGGACATTCCTATCGTAATGGATAAGAAAATAGGATTTTTGTTTTAAAATCCTTCCTTCACAAGAAAAGTGTTTTTTGTGGTTCATTCCTTGCTGCAAGAACTGAAGCCATGCTTGGATGGGAGGGGTTATGCCTAGAAGGGGATTTAATGTCTTTATTTTTTGCATGAATGTGCCAGCATAAATCTATCGTAATGGATATGGATGTCTTGTGATGTATTTCAAGAAAATAATTTAACAGATAAAAAAAAATCCAATTTTTTGACTAGAAAATTACTCAAAACCCCCAAATAATTATATATTTTCTTAAAGCCGGTCCCCGTTGAATTAAAAAAAAAAAGGTAGTTGCAAATGTTTACATTGCATGATATTTGTGCAAATGTTTGATTTTTTTTTGGAAAAAAATACACTAAAATGATTTTAGTGCACACAAAACAATATAATACACAATTTCTTGGTAAAAAAAAAGATGCTTTTGCATGGAGTAAACGGATACCAAATATACTACGCCTTAAAATTGCACATGCCCGTGTAATGGTGAAAACTATGGTACCCAAAATTGACAGAGGCCGACACAATAAAAGCCTTTACATCATGTAAATTTAGCATGAACAGCAAATGATGGCCCTAGAATTATTATTCTTGCACCAAAATTTGCAGGGAAATTGAACTTGTGGTGCGGGCATCATTTTCACACGTATATGCACCCAGTGAGCAAGTGTGCGTGTATTTGTGTGAACGTTGGGGCGAGGTTTTAAGAAATATTTTTTTAATGTCATCTTATTTTTTTTTTTAAACTTTTTTCAATTTAATACACTCAATGTTATTGCTACAAGCCTCCTATGTGATAGCATAATGAAAGTGAAAAGTCATCTTTATGGAGGCATCGGGCTCTACTGCACCCCTAACATCACCTATGGATCCCACTGAAGCTGATGAAGCACAGATCACACAGTGATCAGAGGAATGACAGTCCAAAGATTAGAAGTAATGGAATCCTTGTCACTTTTGGCTTCGTTCATCAAAGGGGAGATCAGGCAGTGAATGTGTGCTGTCCTCCCTCTGATCTTGCCACTGACACCTGCCATTCCCATCCTGAACCCACAGGAGGGGCAGCAGAACCTGGGATACATGGTAGCCGGTGTGGAGGTGTTACCTTCTCAGGCCCATATCAGTCTTTGGGTGGCTCTGGAACCCACCAGGATCACTTATACAGACAAAGCTGATCGCTGGCTGAAGAAAATGATACCAAGGTCATGGCAGCTGCAGCAGCTGTGATCTTGTTATAGCCAGGACGTAATGTTCCTTAAGTGGTTAAACAAGCAGTATGCAGGGGAAATGATGAATGGTATACTTTCCTTCGCCACCCCTGCTTCTGCTCTCCATGCCTATGCGGAGGTGATGTCATCCTTCCTACGTGATCTGGGAAGTACTTAAAATCTTTCTGGAAAGATGCTCCCGGAACTGGACTGCACTCTGGGATCTTGAAGGAGAACATCACCACCTGCACCACAGAAGCCAGAGGGAGGAAAGCTTAGTATATTTATCTTCCCCTCTGCTGACATGTTTTTTTCTTTTTTTCCCCTTTTTTTTTCTTTTCTTGCAAATGTTTGTTTACTTTCAGTAAGGGGTCAGGGTGCAACATAGAAAGTAGATTTAGCATTTTCAAAAATACATATTTTGTGCAAACAGAAGAAGTACCTAATTTCACTTGGTATCAGCCTCTCACAGTCCTTGTACAGCAGAGTGCCGACTGTAGGAATAAGAAGCAGCACAAGGAGCCATTAAGTTGTACTGCAGTGCAATGTGTATGCTGATAGAGGGAGCGAGGAGGGTTTCAGAGATTTGAGCAAATTGATATGCTTCTTTTACTGTTCACTAACTAGGGGAGGGACAAGACCTAGAAGTGTTACTGAACTGCAGCAGGAGAAATATCAAGTCTTTTGGCCTGCTAGACAGGGCTGTGCAACGGGGCAGAACTGTATAAATCTTTGAATGCAGAGAAAAACAAATACTTTGGCTCACATATATGTATATCTTCTGTGTGTTTAGCTGTTCAGCTTTAATATTTGTATCAGTTTAGCTTCTGATATGAAATGAACTATTTCTTTTGGTCTTTTGTTTCCAGAAGCCACATTTGTTTTGGAGTAAAGTCTGCAGAGCAAATGAGGCAGCAGGCACACATTCAGGTGGTAAGCAAGAGCCTTTACAGCCAAGACAACAGTCGTACACCTTTGCCTTATGGAGTACTGGATCATCGCATGGTATGTCAGTATGGACTTCTGGTTTTATTGTAACATCTGTGTTTTATCATTAAGTATAGTTGCTTGTGCTGACATCCAGCTTGGACCAATATTACTATGTAAATAACATACCTGGCTGATGCCGATGGAAGCTGGAAATCATTGAAATAGGCAATGCTACTTCAAGGATCTCCGCTTGCCTTCGGGTCCTATGATGAGCAGGCTGCCTGATGCATTGTGAACACAGTAGTTCGGCCACTCAGCATAGGCACCATTTAGAGAATGCTTTACATTTTCTGAATGAATGCATTCACTGCCCCAATTAATGCATTCACTGCTCCACCTTTCCACCTCTGGAGGAGGTGGAGAGGTGGGGCAGTGGCTTGCAGTTGCAGCATTTACAAGTAGCATCACCTATGGTGAAACCTTTAAATACAAGAACGCACTATGGGAATTTTCTTTTGGCTCCTGTTTATTGATTCAGGCAGTTCAAAAGGGAGCGGGATGGTGGTCCCACTGTAGTTGATCCACTGTTTTGATTGTATGATATACAGTATGTATGTAAAAGATCTATATGATGGTTTCCATGCTCCTAATCCTACCACCTTCTATAAGCTGCTGAAATAATATCTAAAGATACAGCACTCAAAAAAAAAATTAACCCTTAGCTTATACCATATTATACAACAAATAAGAAATAAATAATTGTATACTCAAGTGCCAGTACAACCATTTAAAAAGTGCATATATACCTCTGAATTGTACTTCCAATAAATCTTCCCTTTTTTTTTTTTTTTTTTTTCCTGTGAAAAAAATGTGTATATACAGTATAGTGGGTAAAATAAGTATTGAACACGTCACCTTTTTTTCTAGGAAAATATATTTCTAAAGGTGCTTTTGACATGAAATTTCACCATGTCAGTAAAAACCCATGCAATCCATACATACAAAGAAACCAAAACAAATAAGTTCAGAAATTATGTGTAATAAAATGGAACGACACGGGAGAAAAAGTATTGAACGCATGAAGAAAGGGAGGTGGAAAAAGGCATGGAAAGCCAAGACACTAGCTGAAATCTATCAGTAATTAGAAAGCAATTGTGCCCCTTGTCAGAGCAAATTAATATCAACTGGTTCTGTCTCAGCTGATGGCCTATAAAAAGGTATCTCATTACCAAGGTGTCACACAGGAAACCTCTCATGATTGGTAAAAGCAAAGGGCACTCTCAAGACCTTTGTAACCTTATTGTTGCAAAACGTACTGATGGCATTGGTTACAGAAGGATTTCCAAACTTCAGAATGCTCCAGTGAGCACTGTTGGGGCCATAATCCAGAAGTGGAAGGAACAGCATTTCACTATAAACTGGCCATGACCAGGTTCTCCTTGTAAGATTTCTGACAGTGGAGTGCAGAGAGTTGTCAGAAAAGTTGTTCAAGGACCACTTCTGGAGAGCCTCAGAAAGACCTGGAATTGGCAGGTACAATTGTTTCAAAGAAACCAATAAGTAATGCACTCAACTGCCCTGGCCTGTATGCACGCTCACCACGCAAGACTCCATTGCTGAAGAAAAAGCATGTTGAAGCTTGTTTAAAGTTTACTGCACAACATTTAGACAAGCCTGTGAAATACTGGGAGAATATAGTCTGGTCAGACGAGACCAAAATTAAACTCTTTGGATGCCATAATACACACATACATGTTTGGAGGTCAAATGGCACTGCACATCACCCCAAAAACACCATTACCAACAGTGAAGTTTGTAGGTGGGAACATCATGGTGTGGGGCTGTTTTTCAGCATATGATACTGGCAAACTTCATATCATTGAAGGAAGGATGAATGAAGAAAATGTAGCAAGACATTCTTGATAAAAATCTACTGCCATCTACCAGGATGATGATGACACAAGGGTGGACGTTTCAGCAAGGCAATGGTCCCAAACACAAAGCCAAGGAAACTCCTAACTGGTTTCAAAGAAAATAAAGCTGCTAGAATGGCCCAGTCAATCACCTGATTTGAATCCAAATGAAAATCTATAAAAAGAACTAAAGATCACAGAGGAGACCCACGGAACCTTCAAGATTTGAAGACTGTGGAAGAATGAGCCAAAATCACACCTGAGCAATGCATGCGACTAGTTTCTCCGCACAGGAGGAGTCTTGAAGCTGACATTGGCAGCAAAGGATTTTGTACGAAGTATTAAATAAATTTAAGTTAGCATGTTCAGTACCTTTTCCCTGTGTCATTTATTTTATTACACATAACTTAATTGCTGAACGTATTTGTTTTGGTATCTTTGTATGGATTGCATTGGATGTTACCGACGTGAAAATTTCATGTCAAAAGCACCTTTAGAAATCTGTTTACTGAGAAAAATGGTGACGTGCTGAATACTTACAGTATTTTACCCACTGTATACAGTGAAGGAAATAAGTATTTGATCCCCTTCTGATTTTGAATGTTTGCCCACTTACAAAGAAATGATCAGTCTATAGATCGACTGGTGACCTTCACCTGCACACTATATCCCTTTTCGGGGGAACTAACCAAGAGCTTAAAGCGGTTATAAAGCTTAATTTTTTTTTACCTTAACCACTTGCCTACTGGGCACTTTCACCCCCTTCCTGCCCAGGCCAATTTTCAGCTTTTAGTGCTGTCGCACTTTGAATAACTTTTGCACGGTCATGCAACACTGCACACACTTAAATTTTTATCATTTTTTTTTAAGACCTATAGAGCTTTCTTTGGTGACATTTAATCACCATTGGGTTTTTAATTTTTTATAAACAAATGATAAAAAAAAAATTTCTTAGTTTGTTCTAAAATTTTGCAAACCGGTCATTTTTCTCCTTCACTGATATGCTGTTGAGGTGGCGCTCGTGCACTGTTAAGATGGCACTGACTGGCACCGATAGGAGGCACTGACAGGTGGCACTGATTGACATTGCTGGGGCTGGGGGATGCACTGGACTGCCTCTGATTTTTAAATACATTTGCAGATTACCGGCTCACGTTGTGAGAGCATGAGGAAAGTGCAGCTGATTACAGGTAACTGTATTTACATTGTGATCAGCTGTGTCATTGGACACAGCTGATCACGTGGTAAAAGGGTGCTGTAATTGGCCCTTTACCATGTCATATGATCAACTGTGTCTGCTAAACACAGCGATCACAGAGCTCACTGTGTGGGAGGTGCGGTTCTGAAGGATGTTATATGAATTCCTCCCAGAATTAGATGACCGTGCTGTAGCCATTATTCAGCTATAGCCCGGTCATCAAATGGTTAAGTGATACTAAACACTGTTTAATTTACATTGTCCCTTCTCTTTCTGTATATGGATGATGCCACTGTAATTATTTTAATTAAAAAATACGTCTAAGTACCTTTTTTTTTTTTCCTGATTGATTTACACCTGTCACATTACCCAACTCTTTCCCAGTCTGTTTGCAGGAAACATAAACAGGAGAAGCATCTAGTCCTCTGCTAATGGTCACATGTTAAAAAAAAAAAAAAAAGCCTTTGGGATACAGAGTAAAACTAATTATCATTAAACTGTTTTAAATTATCCTACCAACATACAGGGCTTTTTTTTTCAGCAGGAATACGGAGAAACACATTTCCGGCTCCTCCAGCACTGAGTGTATCTAATGGCAAGGAGTATTGGGGTGTGCTCTATGATCTATTGATACTGGCTTCTGGGGATCTATTGTCACTGGAGAAGATCTATTTTTGTGGGGCCGTCTGTTGTTGCTGGGGAGGTCTATTGTTGTTGGTTGGGAACCTATTGTTGCTTGGGGGACAATTGTTGCTGGCTACTAGAGAGTCTATTGATGCTGACTGCTGGGACATCTGTTATTGCCACCGGGGGGGGGGGGGCCTTTTGTTGCTCAGGTGGTATTGCTGCTGAGGAATCTATTCTTGCTGGGGGGGTCTATTTTTACTTGTTAACAAATCCTGTACAAATTAATTGGTGCCACAAAGTGGTAGTTTGTTCTGTATTCTCCAAATGGGGCAGTACTGGGAGGTGGGTAGAGGGTGGAGGAACCAGGGAACGGTGCTTGAAGGCGGGGAGGGGCGGCGGAGAAAAAAAAGGAACTTAAAAAAGTGGAGTTCCTGCATGCACCCATTCTCTGAGGGGAAAAAAAATCCCTGCAAATATATATTTGAAATCAAATTTGTATTATTTTTCGGAAATAACATCAAGATGTAAGATCCCACCACCGTTGTGTTTAGCTGTTTAGTAGGAATGCAGGAGGAGGGAAGGCGTGGGCTGTCATTGACTGTGTATACACCCACGTGTGTGACTCCATAATCAGATGGGTTGCTCAAATGTGATAGGGAGAAAATGTTCATGCATTGGGGACATGAGCAGAAGGGAGAGATGGAGAACAACGGGATCAACCAGTTTTTTGCAGAATACAGGAAATTAATCCCATAGTGACTGAGCGAGTATGAGCAGCGTGTAATACATCGTGCGTGTGTTTTTTTTTTGTTTGTTTTTTTTAATTAAATATGTTGTGTGTTTAGTGTAACTTTAATGCATTCCTTGCAGGAATTCAGGGGTAGGGACAAGAAACAGACCTTGTTGTATTATCTAACTTTTGTAGAGAGAAGTCAGATCTCCAGGCTGGCTGTGCTGTAAATATCAGGAATAAATGCAAATCTTTTGACATAACCTGTACGTATTTCACCTGTGTACTTATTTGTTTGCCACAAGCTCAGCTTTAAAGCTACATAAATATATAATAGACTTCTGACTTTTAACTTTGTAAATTCAGGGTACAAGTGAGAAGGATCGACCTTGCCAGACTTGTGGGAAAAACTTGGCGGATTGTTTGGGTCACTACGGTTACTTAGACTTGGAGTTACCTTGCTTCCATGTAGGATACTTTAAAGCTGTCATTGGAATTTTACAGGTGAGATTCTTCTAATTAATTGCATTTATTTTCTGCTCTATTTGCCAAAAAATGTTAACCATTAGAAGAAAAAAAAAGAGAGAGAAAAACTTGCTTCATACCCAAGATTCTCATTTAGTCCTGGAAAGGGTAAGGATTCCAAACACCATGGGAATGCCTTGCAGGAACCATTCTCACGCATTTTGGAAACCACAGTTTTAAAATATCTTGCAACCAGGTTTAGTGGTGTAAAGAGCCCCCAGGAGCCTCAGATATAAGGGGATTTTTTCTGCTAAGGTTTTGGCTTTTAATGTTTTTAATTCACATTTTTCATTCAGGGGTTGTAGGGCTACGTAATAAGCAAACCTTGGGGTTTTTTTGTTTATTTTTCCCTTCCAAGGTCCACTTTAACTACTTGCCCTGACCAGGCCATTTTTTGTATTACGGCGCTGCATTACTTTAACTGACAATAGTGTGGTCATGCAACGCTGCACCCAAATGAAATTTGTCTTTTTTTTTTTTTTTTCCCCACGAATTGAAGTTTCTTTCGGTGGTATTTGATCGCCTGGGCATTTTTTTTTTTTAATATATTTTTTGTGCTATAAAACAAAAAAAAAATTTTGAGGAAAAAAACAATATTTTTTACTTTTTGCTATTAACCACTTTCCTACTGGGCACTTATACCCCCTTCCTGCCTAGGCCAATTTTCAGCTTTCAGCGCTGTGGGTACTTTTAATGACAATTGCAGTGTCTTGCAACACTGTTCCCATATGAAATTTTTGATCATTTTGTTTTCACGCAAATAGAGCTTTTTTTTGGTGGTATTTACTCGCCGCTGGGTGTTTTTTTATTTTGTTTGCGCTACAAACAAAAAAAGAGCAAAAAGTTTGAATCAAACGTTTTTCTTTGTTTCTGTTATAAAATTTTGCAAACAGTTAATTTTTCTCCTTCACTGATGTGCGTTGATGAGGCTAGACTGATAGGCGGCACTGATGGGCACGGATAGGCGGCACTGATGAGGTGGCAAGGATGGGTGGCACTGATGAGGTGGCAAGGATGGGTGGCACTGAAAGGCGGCACTGATGAGCTGGCACTGCTGGGTGGCACTTGTGGGTGGCACTGCTGGGCACTTGTGGGTGGCACTGCTGGGTACTGATCATCAGTGCTGATCCATCCTCTGACAATTGCCGGTTATCGGCAGCACTTTCCTCACGTTGTCAAGTGCAGCCGATAACCAGCAATTGCATTTACCCTGTGATCTGCTGTGTCATTGGACATGCTGATCACGTGGTAAAAGGCCGCTGTGATTGGCCTTTTACCACATCATGTGATCAGCTGTGTCCGTAGTACACGGCAATCATGGAGATTGCCAGGGGGTGCGTTCTTGGAGGACGTCATATGACACCCTCCCAGAACTGGACAACCGCGTTGTAGCCGTCATTTGGCTATAGTGCGGTTGGCAAGTGGTTTAAGCATGTCCAGTAAAAAAATTTTAAAATATAATTTTGTCATAAATTTATGCCAAAATGTATTCTGCTACATGTCTTTGCTAAAAAAAATATCCCAATACGTGTAAATTAATTGATTTATGTGAAAGTTATAGCGTTTACAAATGGCGGTATATATACTGGAATTATTTTTTTTTTTTTTTTATATATATACTAGTAATGGCAGCAATCGGGCGGGAGTTCGAACACTGGGGGGAACTGCCTTGATGTCACTGACATTACCAATACAGTGATCAGTGCTAAAAAAAAAAAAAAATAGCACTGACACTGTACTAATGGCACTGGGCAGGAAAGGGTTAACATGAGGGGCAATCAGAGGGTTAACTGTGTGCTGGGAGTGTTTTACTGGGGGGCAGTGTGTTGATACTTCACTATAAGCACACTGCTCTGGATGGCTGTGCTGTGCCTGATATGTGCCAGCTGTACCATGAACGTGTATGAAAAAAGTATCCTGTTCTTTGTATTGCTTCTTTTGTGTGAAATCCCTGGTGGTCCTGCCAGTTCCTCTGCTTTCCTATTAAAAACTGACTAAACTAGTCAGGAGAGCACAGCGTGGTCAGTTTTCTAGCTGTGCTGAGAGCTCAGCTTGCTCTTCTTCAATGATCAGACTTCTACTGACACCCCCAACTCCCCCCTTTCCCCTTTGCACAGCCATTCACTGGGGAGATCAGTGTCCTGCTGTTTCTCCTCTGATAGCTCTCTAAGCTCCTTATGCAGCTGAGAACAGAGGGCATGTGATCACTTAGAAAAAGTAAAAAATGTATATTGCTTAGACCTTAGATGTGGCATTTGTTTTATTTGTTTTTCATATCAAGAACATTTTCATCATGGAGATGAAATACCTGTGGATCTTGTTGAAATGTGTTCTATTTGCTAATTATTAACTTCCCACCCCCATACCCCCTCCCTTCTCCTAGATAGAAGAGGCTATGCTTGTAATCCATGTCAGAAGAGCAGCCATTGCTCCCTTCTTTACAGATTAGTCAGTGAACGTAGCCTAAAGACAGGAAGTGTGTTATTCATAGTTACCAAAATTTTAGTACTATTTCTTCAGCTGATCTATCTTTGTTACTTTTGTTGAGACTCTGGAGTATCTAAGTAATGAAAGGAGGAAAAGAATAACAGCTGTGGAGAATTCACCTTCCAAAACAAGCTGCTAGATGTCTTTTCTGACATTAAAGCAAACAAACCTTTTTTTCGGCCAGTTTGTATGGTAATTTTACAAATCTGGTTGTAATTAACGTTTTCATACAGTACAAGGACAGTGTGATAACTCATCCTACTTGGCTTTTACTTTTTAGATGATCTGTAAAACCTGCTCCCACATCATGCTGACTTCCGAAGAGAGAAAACAGTTTTTGGACTACCTAAAGAAGCCAGGTCTTACATACCTGCAGAAGAGAGGCTTAAAGAAGAAAACTTCAGAAAAATGTCGCAAGAAGACAATTTGTCTGCATTGTGGTGCCTTTAATGGTACAGAATTGTAGATCTTTTCCATTTTTATGGTCCCATTTATTTTAGATTTTTTATATATTAAACTGGCACATGTTCCTTTTTATATGAGTGGGTTAACGCAGGCTGATTGGTTTTTGACTGCTGATTGATTCAGAACACCCTAGTATGCCCAGTCAGACAATGTTCATATGGACATGTATTATTAGGTCCATCTGCCTAGAACTAGTTGTGGAAAGAGAAGGATTGTAAACTGATCATATAGTGGGGGGTAGGATGGTACTGAACATGGCTGAGCGGCATAGGGGAAGAGGATTGTAACTGAGAGGATAGAGGCAGAACAAGAGCTGTTCATGGACATGTAGAGCAAAGACAGAGTATTAACCACTTTGTCTGCCTGATTAATTCTGACATTTCTCTCCTATATGTAAACATTATTATTATTCTATCACCTTCCAGGATGGCAGGCTTGAGAGATGAGAGGCTCCTCCCAACAGGAAACAATCCGTTTACAGATGTTATAGTCCCCTCCCTTCCCCTCCAGGATGGATTGTGTTTCTCCCTACAATGGAACATTTGTTGTTTTTGTGACCAGAAGACCAGGGAGGGTTGGATGGTACCCATGTGATGCAGGCATAGGGAGGGCTGAAGTAACCTGCAGGCTCATTCCTTCTCACAGGTCTCTCCTAGTTGGCACCAGCGCTCCGGTCTCAGGGGGAGTGTGACCATTGCTGTAGTGTTGAAATGCTGCCTGGATGCTGTCTCTCCCTTTCCCTACATGGTTCCAGCTCAGTGGATTGCAAGAAGTAGGAAGGAGTGCGTACACTCCAAGCCTCGTTCTGGAATGGAGAAGGAGGAAGGGATGGCAGCATCGATGACTGCGGCCAAGTTCAACTTGAGCCTTGGTGAGTGCTTTTCTTGAGGGGGAGTGCTCGGAGGGGAGAGGAGGCCCAGATGGACCATGTCGGGTCACCCTGGTCAGACCGGGTTGAGAGAGAGAGAATAAGCAATTGGTGTTACTTTTTCTTTCTTTCAGAATCCCTAAGCGGAACCCAGGAGGCCCCTGGCAGACCGCCTTCTGTACCTGTGGGGCTCTAGCTCCTCTAGGAAATGTGGGTTTTGTGGGGAGAAGCTGACTAGGTCCCATCCTAAACTATTTTGCTATAGATGCATTAACCAGCTGGCAGAGAAAGAGGCTTCAGGCTTGATGAAAGATTTCTTAGCATCTATGCAAGCAGAGATGGTAGCCCACCAGTCTTTTCAAACAGGGCCCAGGCCCAGAGAAGCTAACTCCTAGGGAAGGGCCCAGGCCCAGAGGAGCTAACCCCTAGGGAAGGGCCATCCTCAAAGGAAAGCCTCAATTCCAGAGGGGGCCCCAGTTTATTCCTCCAGTCTTTACAGATGAATCCTCCAGCCCAAGTCAGGGATGAGGGAGAGCTGGATAGTCAGACTAAATCAGACCACAGCTCAGGGGAGGAGGTGGACCCTAGATCTGGGTAGTGAGGCAGGTGAAATTAAACCTAGCAGGTACCGCCTTTTGCTGGAAGACTTGGAGGGCCTCCTTCAGGCAGTTTACACCACTGAAGAAATACCAGAAACCCCCAGGGAGACCTCAGCGCAGGTGAAAATGTATATGGACCTAGTAAATTCCCCTGCTAGGGTGCTCCCCTTCACCAATTCCTAAAGGATTTATTTCTTCAAGAATGAAAGGATCCTGAAAGGAGAATCGTCAAACCTAAGACTTGGAAATGGTTTCCCTTTAAAGAGGAGGAGGAAGATAGATTCTTTAGGCTTCCGAAGTTGGATGCTGCAATGTTGCAAGTTACCAAGAGGTCTGATCTCTCCTTTGAGAATTCAGGGAGCATTAAGGATTTGATGGACCGAAGGTCTGAATCCTAAGGAAGGCATGGGAGGCTAACACATCTGCCATGGCCCCAGCTCTGGCAGCAACCTTCATTGCCAGAAATAGACTTTTGGATGGAAAGACTGACCAAACACCTGTCACAGGGAGCCAAGTCAGCTGAAGTGCTAGATTCCCTCTGTGATGGGGAAGGCAGTAGCCTACCTGGCGGTTGCTGCGGTCGAAGCCATTAAAGTCTCAGCTAAAACAGCCGCACTCATTAATTTAGCCAGAAGGGCTATCTGGCTTAAAGCATGGGAAGGTGACTTTGAAAGGTAAACAATGTGGTCTCCCCTTTGAAGGCTTCCTGCTGTTCAGTCCAGGGCTGGACAATATGTTCTGCAGGTCCTCTGAGAAGGGGAAGAATTTCCCATTTAAACCCAAGAGGGAAAAATTTTAAGAGTTTTTTTTTTCATGGCCCCTCAGGGAAGAACCAGCAGAGAGTCAAGGAACTGAATAAGAAATGGGACAATGGGAGGTGAAGGTACAGTTGTGGCCAAAATTATTCAACCCCCACTGAAATTGAGTGTTTTGGCCAGTTTGACATTGCTTTTGATCATTCAGTCATCTTGCTTACATTTACATTAAAGAGGCACTTGTAGGTCAGACAAATATAACATAACAGTTATAATGAAATAACCACAAATGTCTTTTCTGTGCTCACAGCATTATCAGTTTTATTCAACCCCCAAGTGACATTCAATCTTAGTACTTAGTACAGCATCCTTTTACAGTTATAACAGCTTTTAAACGTGAAGCATAGCTTGACACAAGTGTCTTGCAGCGATCTACGGGTATCTTCGCCCATTCTTCATGGGCAAAGGCCTCCAGTTCAGTCACATTCTTAGGCTTGCGCACTGCAACTGCTTTCTTTAAGTCCCACCAGAGGTTCTCAATCGGATTTAAGTCTGGTGACTGCGATGGCCACTCCAAAATGTTCCAGCCTTTCCTCTGCAACCATGCTCTAGTGGACTTGGAGGTATGCTTGGGATCATTGTCCTGTTGAAAGGTCCAACGTCTCCCAAGCCTCAGGTGTGTGACGGACTGCATCACGTTTCCATCCAATATCTCCTGGTACTGAAGAGAATTCATGGTACCTTGCACACGCTGAAGCTTCCCTGTACCTGCAGAAGCAAAACAGCCCCAAAGCATGATTGACCCTCCACCATGCTTCACAGTAGGCAAGGTGTTCTTTTCATCATAGGCCTTGTTCTTCCTCCTCCAAACATAGCGTTGATCCATGGGCCCAAACAGTTCTAATTTTGTTTCATCAGTCCACAGAACACTATCCCACAACTTTTGTGGTTTGTCCACATGGCTTTTGGCATACTGCAGTCGACTCTTCTTATTCTTTGGAGACAGCAAGGGGGTACGCCTGGGAGTTCTGGCACGGAGGCCTTCATTACGCAGTGTGCGTCTTATTGTCTGGGCTGAAACTTCTGTACCCACATCTGACAAATCTTTTCTCAGTTCCTCAGCAGTCACACGGGGACTTCTCTCCACTCTACGCTTCAGGTAGCGCACAGCAGTCGAAGTCAGCATCTTCTTTCTGCCACGACCAGGTAGCGTTTCAACAGTGCCCTTTGCCTTGAATTTGCGAATGATGCTTCCTAAGGTGTCTCTTGGTATGTTTAACATCTTTGCAATCTTCTTATAGCCATTGCCCTTCCTGTGAAGAGAAATCACCTCTTCTCTTGTCTTCCTGGACCATTCTCTTGCCTTCACCATGTTTGTAACCACACCAGTAAATGTCTAGAAGGAGCTGAGTATCACAGTCATTTTAAAGCTGCCTAATTGGTGCTTATTATGCTTGATTGCTGCTCGGTGACATCCACAGGTGTTTTCAATACCTGATGGAAAGCACCTGTATGAACCTCTGTTCTTCAGAGTGGTAGTCTTTAAGGGGTTGAATAATTGTGGCAATGAAGAAACCACATAAGAACCATTTACTACTGTATTACATAAACAATTGATGTCATTTTAGTTGCATTTGGGTAGTTACAACGTCCTTGTAGGATTTGATTCTGAATACAATTCCAAATGTACACTATAGTCCCTAAACCCCTTTACAGCATTGGGGGTTGAATAATTTTGGCCACAACTGTAAAGGAGCAATTTGCTGTTTTCCTCCCTAGGCACCAGCACTAAAGAAACCAAGTGATGCCAGGACCAGGGTAGGGGGCCATCGTTCACATTTTGCTTCCCAGTGGGAGAAAATTTCAGACAGTTCCTACATCTGCCAATTAGTACGAGAGGGCCTTCACCTGGAGTTATCTTCAAGACCCCCCACAAATGATCACCCTAACCTGCTTTCTTCGGGACCCCTTGAAGAGGGAAGCTGTCTTGGAAGGAGTTTAGGAGCTGGCGGAACATTGGTAGTAGTGCCTGTACCCAAAAGCCAACAATACCAGGGATTTTACTCCCACGTATTTGTTCGCAAACCTTCAGGAAAATACCGCCTAATTATAAACCTCAGAAACTTGAACAAAATCTTGGAGTACAAAAATTTTCCATGGAGAGTATTTACTCAGTAAGCAAGAATCCCCTGAGAAAGGCCTTTATGACTACGCTGGACCTCAATTTGCCTTTTTGCATGTCCCAATTCATTGACATACCTAAGGTTTGCAATAGTAATCAGGGAAGAAACCGTCCAGAGCAGTTCAGGGTTCTTCCTTTTGGACTAGCAGCCAGTCCAAGAATTTTTACAAAAACCTAGCAGAATCAGTGGCACTCTTGCACCTTCAGGGGATATCCCTGATTCTCTATTTAGGTGATTGTCTAATCTTTGGTCCTTCTGCTGTCCAGGTGAAGGCAGACACGGGGAGGGTGATCACCACCCTGAACTTTCTGGACTGTATAGTGAGCATAGAGAAATCCTCTCTGAAGCCGAAGCAGGTAAAAACGCTTTTAAGCTATGTGGTGGAAAATTTTCTACCAAGGGACAAGGTGCGAAGATAGCCCTGGTAGTGTGGGACCTGATAGTCGCCTTCAAGCTCCCCAAGGGAGGTCTTGAGGGTGCTGGGTCTGATGTCGGCAGCCATCCTGGCCATAGTATGGGCACAGTTCTACTCGAGACCTGCAGTCCTTCCTTCTGTCCTCCTGGGACATAAAGAAAAAATCCCTGGACAAAAGTTTAGTCCTCACTCTACAGGTAATATCCTCACCAGAATGGTGGGTAACCCTTAGCAGTCTGCAAGAAGGCAGGCCCTGGGTCCAGTGGGACCCCCTAAAAGTGGTCACAGATGCAAGCTCCTGTGGGTGGGGTGCTCACTTGGGGATGCCCAAGGTCCTTGGGACAGTCTTCGTCCAACTCCAGGGAACTAAGAGCGGTAGGCGAAGCCTTGAAGGCTTTCGTGAACAGTATCTCTGGCATGAATGTTCAGGTCAGCTCCGACTATGCCACCAAGGTGGCCTACCTGAACCGTCAGGGTGGAAACCTATCCAGACATCTACTGGACCTATCCAAAGATATCCTGGGTTGGGACGAAGTGAAGGTCCTTTCCTAGCACGGGTTCATATAAACGGCACAAGCAACCAGGAAGCAGACTTCCTCAGTCTCCAGCCGATCAGACAGAGGGATTGGGATCTGAACCCGAAGGTCTTTCAAGCCTTGGTACGATTCAGCAAGCCAGAAATAGACCTTCTTGCCAATGGCAAGAACAGAAAAGTAAGGAGGTTCTTCTCGATATCCTGAGAGAGAGTGTCTGATGGCCTAGATGCCTTGTTGCAGATCTAGCAGTTCAGGCTGGCATATGTCTCCCCCGGCGTTAAACATGCAAGTCCTCCAGAAGCTCAGCCAGTCATGGGGCCATCTCCTCCTTATTGCACTTTAGTGGCCAAGGAGGGTGTGGTTCGCAACCCTAAAAATCCTGACGGTGACACCGCCTTGGAAGCTTCTGATCCTTCCAGATCATCTCCTTCAGGGTTTGGTGCCTCACCCCAAGCCAGGGTTCTTCCAATTGACGGCCTGGATAGTGAGCGCCAGATCCTAAAGAGTAAGGGTTGTTCGGACAGAGTTAGACACCCTCCCCCTAAGCAGAAAGCCTGTAACCAGGAAAATTTTACTCAAACGTATGGAAAATCTTTTGTTCATGGTGCAAACAGAAACATGTATCCTCTACCTCTGTTCCTATAATCCTGGAGTTTCTTCAGGATAGTGTTGAGAGAGGGGTGGCAGTTAGCACTCTTCGAGTACAAATTGCTGCACTTTCAGTTTTTCTTAACACTAGATTAGCTAGAGAACCTTTAGTTTAGGTTTTTGGTGGCCAGGGAAAGAATTAGCCCAACCACAAAAGAGAGTTTTCTGCTGTGGGATCTGACCAGAGTGCTAGAAGCCTTATCGAAGCACCCTCTTGAACCAAAAGATGAGGTTCCATTTAAGTTTTTGGGGGGGCCTCCTGGGAACAGATTCAGTACAGTAACCTGGCTCAGTCACAACACCTTGAAACATTACGGGATTGAAGTGCTGTCGCAGCAAGACTTAGCCTTCGGCCGGAAGGTGCTACAGGCTGTGGTCCCACCCGAAGGTAGGCCTGCGGTTACTTGAATATCCTCTCAGGTGTGCTGTCCTGGTAGGTGATAGGAGAAAACCAACCGTTAGACTTACCGGTAATGGCATATATCAGGAAGCAGGACAGCAGGCCTACTTCCCACCCTATTAAAAAGAAAAAACTCCCAAGTTAGTAGTTGGTGAGTGCCTATATAAAATTATTCCCCTTGTGCACGGGAGGGCAAGGAGAAAGGAGGGAACTTATAACAGCTGTAAATTGGTTGTTTCCTTTTTTTTTTTTTGCTAGAAAATGACTTAGAACTTTAGGCAAAGACCCTAGAGAATAAAATGATGGGTTGCAATTTTTTATGTCACTCAGTAGTTGCACAGTAATTTAGTTTTTCTCAAAAGCAGTTTTGTGGGGGGGAAAAATACACTTTAATGAATTTTAGTGAACAAAAACAAATATAACACCAATTTTTTGGCAAAATATAAGAGTAAATAGATACAAACATGTCATGCTTTAAAACTGAGCACGCTCGTGGAAAGCTGACAAACTACAGTACTTTAAATTATCTTTAGGCGACGCTTTAGAGGCCTTTTACAGCTTACCAGTTTAGAGTTACACAGGAGGTCTGGTGCTAGAATTGTTGCTCTCGCTTTTTTTGTTTGTGGTGATACCTCATTTGTGGAGTGTGATCGTTGTTTACATATGCGTGTGGGACCGAAGCATGCATTCACCTTTGCGTGTGAACTAAATTTTTTTTTAATCACTTTTATTGCTGTCACAAGGAATGTAAACATCTCTTGTGACAGCAATAGGCGGTGACAGATACTCTTTACGTAGAGATCAGGGTTCTATTAGTCCCCTCCAATATCTCTCCTTTGGCCTCCAGTGCAGCTGAACAGACACAGATCGGTCAAATTAATTTCCTCATTTCATTTGGCCCTATTGGGCACCAAAACATTTAAATGTGTCGGTTCTAAAGAGTGATGCATACCCCATATATGTTGTCAGAGGAGAGTTGTCAGGAATTAAAGGAGTGTTACATGTTTCATTTTATCTGGACAGTGTCATACAACTTGAAGAAGAGTTCCAGTCTTGTTAAAAAAATAAATAAATAAAAGTCAGCTGCTACAAATACTGTAGCGGTTGACTTTTAATAAAAATATATTTTGCCATCCTAGGGATCCAATGCTGTCTTCACCCTTGCCAATTCTTTGCCAGCCTTCAGGTCCCTAGCACCACCATGTTGGTTGTGGGAAGCCAGCTGTGACATCATACTGGGTCACAGCCAGCTTCCCACTGCGCATGCGGGACACGCTCTGCGTTTTCTGAATGGTCCCGCAGCCTCCTGGGGCCATGTCCCAGGAGGCTGCGGGTGGGGGCGAGTTGAGTGTAAGTGGGTGTGGGTACCTGTGGAAAAATAGGTTCCCACTCCCTGAAAACAAAAAAGTTTACATTAAGGAGAGGTACAGGAGGATATTTTTGATTTTTGGCATCCGATCACCCCATTCATTTGTAACTCGTTTGGTCTGCCAAGTATCCTGTCACTAGAAACATACTTTCTACGCCTTTACGAGGACATCTTCTTAACATCATATCATAAAAGGTTCTTAAGGACTCCACTTTTATGCTAATAATTGTGTCTGTCTAAATTGGAATACCCCTTGCCCCATCAATCTCTATTTGGATGTGACAGATTAGCTCTGTCCCTCTGCAATCTAAAATAACCAAACAGAGGCCAACTGTCTAAATCTAAAAACGGGGGGGGGGGGGGATTTTGGATCTACCTCTTTTCACACAATACCAGACTTTCCTTCATAACCTGTCACATTGTAGACCAATTTAGTTTACTTTGATTGCTCTGCTTCCTCAATAACCCTACTCCTTTGTGTGACTGCGCCATATCCTAATGTATGTTTGTGCTTGTCTGTCTGCCTTTCCCCCATTGTTGGAGAAACATTATATTTATGTACCTCGTAAAAGCGCAATAAAATATTATTTTAAAAAAAGGGATGTGGAAATGGTGAAGGCTTAGCACATGACATGCCAGACTCTCGCTTTTTTATAAAAATACCTGGTGGCATTTAGTATCTCCACAGAAGTTTGTTTTTATTATGACATTCAAGGGAGAAATGTGAGTTTTCAGAAACAACATAACACATAAAGAATAACATTGTGGAGAATAAGAAACTCAAACTATTAGACATGAGAACAGAAAAGAAGTCATGTGGCTCAGAGTTTGGGCACAATGCAAAGCGCAGGATATTGTTGATTGTGTAGTGTGACTAAAAAGAGGAAAATAGAGAATATAGTGTGCATGATAAGGCTACTAAAAAACGTACTATGAAAGGGGCAGAGGTGGTGCCAGAAGAAGTTTGGTGGACAATGGAAGGAATGATGGCTGTTTTTTGTTTTGGCCTAGTTAATATGGAATGTTTTTTTTATATTCGTGTGTATTTTCCTTTTGAGCCAGCAACAATTGCCTGATTACTGTACTCAATACTCCCCACACTCCCCTTGAGGCTGAAATGCATCAACCTTATTTTTTTTTTCTGGATTTTTTTTTTTTTTTTTTACCCCTGTACTGCATTGATTGAGCAAAAACAAAGGACTGCAGTTTATGTTGCTGGCTCTTTTGATCAGGTCAGTTAAAACTAGCCTGAAAACAGGCAACTTTGTATTTTGCCCACTCTGCTTTGGGACATCCTTTGTCATGTATGGTTTATTTTTAGAACAAAGACTATTTACATACAGTATATCAGCAACATATGTACAATGGCATATAAAAAAAATGCTTAAAACCCAAATAAATGGACCCCAAACCTTTTTTTGGTTTCCTTTTTAATTTACAAACCATAATCAGCGCTGAGCAAACTATTGGCGCTATATAAATCCTGTATAATAATAATGCTCTTACAATTTCAGGT
Source organism: Staurois parvus (assembly GCF_062004578.1). Lineage (NCBI taxonomy): Eukaryota > Metazoa > Chordata > Amphibia > Anura > Ranidae > Staurois > Staurois parvus. The sequence continues at coordinate 5,416,622 of NW_028318087.1, forward strand.
CCAGTAAAGAAGTGTGGCTTACTTAAAATTATCCATGAAAAATACAAGACCACCAAAAAAGTAATCGACCCTCTGGTGTCCCAGTTCTTACAATCCTTTGATACAGCAATAGAGCACAACAAGGAAGTAGAAGCGTTGTTGGCGCGTGCACAGGTAGGTGCATTTAAAGCATTAGGCCTTACAGGGGAGTTTAACCGCAAACACTGGATTCCTACAGCAAAAATCGTGAGATTCGGATGGTTAGAATGACCAGTGCAGGAGAATAGCGACGGCCACTCAAACTGTTCAAGGTAATGACAGGGTGGAGCAGCCATTGCTGTTCACATGTATCTGCACACAAGGCAGTTTTCTGTTAGTGATTGGGTGTCTGAGCCTGGACACATCTGAATATCTCCAGGCTTGGACACCCACATCTGTCCTTAGCAGCAGGTAACTACTTGGTGTGTGTCTACATGCAAACAGCGATGGCTGCTGTCAGCCTGTCATTACTTTGTACAGGCTAAAAGGCCACTGCTGTTCGCATGGAGCTGTCATTCCAGTTGCAAGAATCTGCTCATTCTTGCTTCTGGAATCTGGTGTATGCAGGTAAAAGTTCATGTGAAAGAGATTTTATCTTCAAACGGATTAGTGTGTGTGTGTTTTCTTAATATTGGACACGTGTGTCTTGCGTTTCTTTATCCTGTTGGAGATATGGAAAGACAAATTTACTGAAACTTAGATGTTTATGAAGCAATTATTTGGTGGTGGATTTATGAGCCCTAATGGCTTTTAATTAATGCAGGAAAATCTAAACCCACTTGTGGTGCTTCATCTCCTGAGACGCATCCCAGATGAAGATGTTCCTCTGTTACTAATGAACCCCGACGCTGGTAAACCATGTGATCTTCTTCTCACGAGACTTCTGGTTCCCCCACTCTGCATCCGACCCTCTGTTATCAGTGATCTAAAATCTGGAACTAATGAAGACGATCTCACAATGAAGTTGACAGAAATCATATTCTTAAATGATGTCATCAAAAAGGTAATCCAGCTCATGTACTCAAATTCCTGCTTACTGATTAATAAACCTTTGTCAAAAAAGTAATTGAAGTATTGAAAGAAACTTCCTGTCTTTTGAATAAATAGTTTCATACTTTAAATGCCTGTATAGTTTCATAAAATATTAAAAGCGGCAGAATGATAGAGCAAAGGATTATTTTTTTGACATTGTAAAAAAGCATTAAAACTGGCAAGTTTTCACACCCATAAAGTATTAAGTAAAGTTTTAAATGCTGTTTAATTTCATTTTCTTCGGCTTTTAGCACAGAATTTCAGGAGCGAAAACCCAGATGATTATTGAAGACTGGGATTTCTTACAGCTTCAGTGTGCTTTATACATCAATAGTGAACTATCAGGCATTCCCATGAACATGGCTCCCAAAAAATGGACACGTGGTTTTGTTCAAAGGCTTAAGGGAAAACAAGGTAAAACAAACTTGCTTCTGAATCTTTAACACACAGGAATCCCAGTTACTCAAATACTGACCTGTTCCTGAGGTTAAAGAGTTACTAAATCCACAACCGTAAAATCAGTCTGTATATGCACTAAAGCATGCTTGTTATACTCACTGTGGAACCTAAGGAGTTAATCCTCTGCATTGTGTTAAAAGGTTGTTTGATCCTTTCTTCTCTGTTCCTCCCCTTTTTCAAGTGACCACCACTTATCTCCAGACTGAACCATAGGCATGCACATGCTCAGTTTGGTGTGCATTGCTAGAGAGGTTATTTATTTCTTGGGAGAGTGCATGTTATCAGCACAGGGCCAATCGGCACTGTCCAGACAGAGGTCGGGGGATTTCTATGCTCCTAGAGCAGAAAGAAAACTCCTCCTACAAGCTTTAGCTAGTGCTGAGTTGAACACAGAAGCCACAAGACTGCCCTAACTGCTGATGAGAAAAAGTTTTTAGCAGTTTATATTTACTAAAATAATTCCGCTTCCATGTTCTGTGTACTGTAGGAAACCAGATATAGTGGATGCAGGGTCCTGGGTTTAGTAACACTTTAAGCTATGACCTGCTTGCTCCCACACCCCGTATTGGTTAGCAATTTTGTGATCAAAAAAGCAAGTAGGCCATAGCTTGACTTTAGGAACTGAAGTCTTTTTATTTGCAAAATTTAGCACCTCAGAGTTCAGTGGACCCAATTTCACACTAACAAATATATGTAACAACAAAAGCACGGTGTACACTATGATTTTTTTTTATTTTTTTACCGGTTTTAACCTATGGGTTGAGCAAAAAAAAACCTCACAGATCAGAAGAGATCCCTGCATTAACCTCACTCGTGTTGATGGAGGGATCTCTCCTGCTGTTTTATTGTATTCTGACAGGTAGACTGCTGAACTGGACGATTTTTGGTACATCTATACCCATCTTTAAGCTGGGTATGCATGGGCCAATTTTTTTTCAGTGAGACAGCAGGCTGTTTGAAAAAAGTTCCTCCATCCACACATGCAAGGTGCACAGGGGAATCCTCCCCGCTGTGTTATGTTCTGACAGTGGAACTCCTCCACTGTCAGAATACATGGATCAGTGCTGCAGTCAATTGGCTCCAGCGCCGATCGAACAAAGCTTTTCCAGCAAACACATTCATGAGAAGCCGATCATTAGTTTTGAATTACAATGAAGGAACAGAGTGCTCCGTGATGGATGCATAATACAGCTCAGAGAGATTCACAGAAAAAAAAGCAGATAACAAGGTTCACAAATATAGTGTACATTCCCATCAGTGGTACAGTAAAGAAACAACTTGACTGGTGAGTATATTACAGGACAAAGTCCACATCTCAGATGGCAAATTAGAAGCCAAGAACTTTAATGGAAGTCCAAAGAGGAGATGCAGCAAGGGCCATAGTAGTCTAAACCTTGATATCCCCAGATACAGAGGAAGTCCATGTAGCCCAAATTTTATCAAATTTATGTGGACAACCTCTAGCAATGTAGGTCAATCTATACATAAGTAAGGCCTCATTGATCAATCTAATCCATATTTGTAAGCTAGGGGTTTCATGTTTTTTTTAGTGTAGTGCAATACTCTTTTTGGCAGAAAAAAAGAGGAAATGTGGCAATGACTTTTGGGATTCATGGAGGTCCTATCCCCAAAGTCTCCAAGTAAACGCCCATTAGGAAGCTAATTTTTCTTCTATAGATTTAGTAATGAAGATCAAAAGGATTCCAACCATCCATCTTTTGCCAACTTTAATTGCGGTTCACAAAGTTTATTCCTGACAGGTCTGCTTTATTATCTTCCCTAGTGCCTGGCTCGTTAGTTCGTTAGTCCAAAACAGAGTAGTGTGACTGCAGACCGCTTTACTGAATTACATTTTATAAGTGTCTTATATAAGCTGCTAGCTTGCTGCTTGTGTTTGGTTAATTTGTATTTTTTTTTTTTCAGGTCGATTTAGGGGAAACCTTTCTGGCAAAAGAGTAGATTTCTCTGGTCGTACTGTCATTTCTCCAGACCCAAACCTGCGTATAGATGAGGTGGCAGTTCCTGTTCACGTGGCGAAAATTTTGACATTTCCTGAAAAGGTACTTATGCAGTTATTTGTTTCAGAATCACTTTTTTCCAGTGTCAGTTTTATAGGAAACCAGTGAAAGGGAGGAGTGGGGAGGGGGTTCTTATACTCCCACAAGAGTGCCTTGACTGCTGCCTAAAGCAGGCAACTCTACATGGCTTCTTTCATCTTTAAATGATATTTACTCTGCTCCAGGATATCAAGAACATAAAGCGAAATGTTTACTCCTGAATGTGTTCATGCTTTTGACACTGCAGCTACCCTCCACATTCCTTTTGGCCCCCATTTGTGACTGCCAGCCCACTGGCCAATAGGAAGAGTGGGAGAAAAGGTGGCAGTAAGTGTGATTAGGAAACAGCAGTTGCTAGCTAAGCCCCAGGTTCATCAAAACCAATGAAGGTCATCTACTGAAGCAAGCAAGCACATGGGAGTGCCTGTCCTAAGGATATGAAGCCACTTTCATAGAAAATGTTGTTGATGACTTTGCATATTTCACCCAAATCATAAGTGATCTGTATCTATATATTTTTAGCTTGCGCATACAATATGGTCTTTTGCAGAGTTTCGCTCTTAAATCGCCCAACAAAGGTCCATACCTGCTAGGCAGTTTTAGTTAGAAATGTATTTAACTTTTGTCTTATTGAAGTAAAACTAAAGGGTGCCAATGTCAATATATTTGGAAACTTGCACAATACTAACCTAAAAATGTATAACCAGGTTCTTGCATAAGTCTGGTTTGTTTTACAGTGGTTGTAAAGGTTGTTTGGTTTTTTTTTTCTCTTTCCTAAAGAGCTGCCCCTTTTTACCTGCTTTATTTGCTCTCTGCTCCTTCCCTCCTGTGTGTGACCCCACAGCAAGAAGCTTGCTATGGGGGACACGTGGGTGTCCTCCTGAGGTGAGCTATGTTCTTCCCAGCCACTCACTCTCTCCCTCCTCACTGGATTTGACTGACAGCAGCAGGAGCCATTGGCTCCCACTGCTCTCTGTCCAGTGAAAAAAGAAAAACACCAGCACTGTCGCAGACAGGCACAGCGCTGGATCGAGATAGGACACAATGATTAGAGAAGGGGGGAACATGTTTTACCCTAATGCAAGGGATGCATTAAGATAAAACATTTATTTGACTATATAACCACTTTAATATTGACTATGCTACATTATATCCATTTTTCTGTGTTTTGACAACATTTTTAATGTATTTTTTTGCGCAGGTTAACAACGCAAACATCCATTTTATGCGAAAACTTGTGCAGAATGGACCAGATGTTCACCCAGGAGCAAACTTTATTCAACAGAGACATACCCAAATGAAAAGGTTAGCCCTCCCACCTTTTTGCCTGTGTTCAGATTTGTTTGGCTCCTGATCTGTTGAAGCTGATGTATAGCGTCACAGTTCCATCTCCTCTATCTACAGCAGTATATTGTTACTTTTTGAAATACACTTTTAATACAGATTGTTACTTTTTTTTTCTTGTCTATCTGTCTTCTCCAAACTTCTCATATGTCAACATACTTTTTCTGAGGGTACCCATAAATTTAATTATCTAGGCATTCCTTGTTCCTGCATATATGTGAGGTTATCTAAAAAACATAGAAAATGCAAATTAGCGCAAACAAAATATATTAAATAAAACTATTACTTGCAAGCTGAACATTGAGGTGGGATCCACAATACCCAAAAGCAATTTGACAAACAGAAGTGCAGTGCAAAGTGAATGTGGCAACATAGTCCACAAAGAAACTCAGAGAAAAATTTGTAGTAGGGTAATGGGACACAATCCATGATGAAAGGTATGACGTGCATGAATATCCCACAGTGGATGGTGTACACAGCCGGTCACCTCCGGGATGTGACCTCTGAATTAACAGAAAAGTCAGACCTCGCAATTTTTTTTTCATCTGTAAGAGATAACCATGGTTTACTGCTTTTTCTAATTTTCTGTATAATTTTTTTGGTGTCACCCAATTTTTGACTGGGCATTTACCAGCCTGTAGGGGACACTGGACATGATGATACTGGCATACATTACGGACTTCATGCAGCTGTGATGGCGATAGATGTCTTTGTGTGGTATATGGGCCCTATACAGATCTCAGCAGTGTTCGTTTTTTTGTGTGTGTTTTTTATTTTTTTATTTTTTAGTGCTTCCTTAAGGCTGTGACAGTGGGGATGCTTTATAAGCTGTAAGGGTGATTGCGTGGCTCCATTCCCGCTAAGTCTGGCTCTAGGATGTAACGTGTACGTTAGAGGAGCCATGTCTGTGACGTCACCCGCTGCTATCTTTTATCTATGTATTGTGATCCTGAGCTCTTGGTTATGCACTTTTGATAAAAGTGCTTTCTTTGTGTGATTTTATTATTTTAATTAAAGTTTATTATACGGACAGCACTATCCTTTTGCTTCTTTCCGTATGCTGTTTTGGATTGATTTGATCATACATCGTTCGAGACCGAGTGGAGTCTTCAGTTTGTATGCCCCAGAGGGGAAATGCAAGGTCTGACTTTTCTGTTAATTCAGAGGTCACATCCCGGAGGTGCACAGCTGTGAATTTGGTGAAGGGAAGTGTACACCACATACTTTGGGATATTCATGCACGTCATACCTTTCATCACGAATTGTGTCCCGTTACCCTACTAAGAATTTTTTCTGTGGGTTTCTTTGTGGACTTTTTTGCCACATTTACTTTGCGCTGCACTTCTGTTTTGTCAAATATCTAAATAAAAATGTTCTGGTCTATATTTATTCAAACAGGGCTCACCTTGTGGGAACATTTACATTAGATAAATACTGGTGTACTTGCTCCTGTTTTACTTGAAAAGATCAGTACAAAGATATTAATGCAACGTACAGGGTATTTGTAAAGAAACAGAAGCATATTTGATATTGAGATAAATATTTTGCAACTGCATGAAGTAAGTCTCTTGTATGTATTTCTGATTTAATGATTTCTAAAGGTCTAATCTCTTTCTTTGTGTAGATTTCTGAAATATGGTAACCGAGAAAAGATAGCTCAGGAGCTGCGGTATGGAGACATCGTGGAGAGGCACCTTATAGATGGAGATATTGTTCTGTTTAATCGACAGCCATCCCTGCACAAGCTCAGCATCATGGCTCATATAGTCAGTAGCACAGCTAATGTGTACTTTCTTAAATGGTTTTCTTGGATTTAAGAATTCTTTAATACATTGGTAGCAGTCCTTTAGATGAGGTCGGTTGCATTATTTTTCTTATTGCAAGGTTTTAATTTTCCCCTGCTGATCCTGCTAGTAACTTAGGATGACAATGCGCACTACTGTATCTATGAAAAAAATGACGTTGTTACCCTAGGACAGGACTACAGAACAACATGCTCTCTCCTCATATCCATAAAATAAGTAAGAGTGAGTTGCTTCTGCTAAACTTAAACATTTCTTTATCCCATTGGTGTTCGATACATTTGCTTATATTTTTCAAGCAGGGATGAAATCTGCGTTCCAGCTAAACTAATTCTTGAAAAAGATTTAGAGTCTTAAACATTTTTTAGGAAATGAAGTCATTTTAGATGACTGTATCCACTACGTATACTTTTCGCAAACGTGGAGCTTTAGTCTCCAGCTTTGCCTACGGTGCCACTTGCAGATGAATCTGAGACTTCCTGTCTCTGTTCTCCTTTGTTTTCACCCTGTCTCATGCTCACCAAGGGGGAAATTATAAGCCGCTTTATTGCCGAACATTTAGCAGACATGGTCCGCTGTTGTCATCTTCAGCAAATTCATCCTAAAATATGCTAAACAACTTTTAACTGGGGTACGTGTATGTAGACTGAAAGTGGCAGAAAAGAATGCTGCAGGAGATGAACAGCAATACAATGTAATTGAGGTTTTAAAAGTTGAAAAACTGCAGACACTTTTATGACACTTGGTGCTTTGTCTATATGTGCTTTGAATATGTATCGATGTGTGATACCTGTGAATGTGAGAAATACAACAATCATACCTGTTGTGTGACCTTGATGCCAATACAAATCTTTCTGGTGTACTAAGTTGAGCAAGATGTTTTGAGAATAAGTATTATTTTAATTGCATGTGTATTTTCTCCACACAGGCCAGGGTGAAACCGCACAGAACTTTCCGCTTCAATGAATGTGTCTGCACACCCTACAATGCTGATTTTGATGGTGATGAAATGAATCTACATCTTCCTCAGACTGAAGAAGCCAAAGCAGAGGCATATGTGTTAATGGGGGTAGGTGTTTTTATGCAGAATAATGCTATTAATGTAAACTGATGATATTTCCTGCAAAAATAAGTTGGATCATTTTTCTTCTTGTTTTTTAAAAAAATGGGGTGCTTGTTCACTAAAAGGGCTCAGCCTTTATGAAAGGGGCCAATCAAAAGGTATTTTTAAATTTCTTACATCTATCTGCAAAACCGAGTTCTTTCATTATTGTTGAACCGTTGCAAAAATTAGCATTGAAAGACAGCAGTATGACTTTCTACCAGCTCATTTGTATTCTGGGCTGCAGTTTGGGAAGCTAGCAATGTTAGAACATTACTTTAGCTTTACAAGCCAAAACTTTCGAGGCGAGTATCCGACACATAGGAGATAGGTAAAGTGGAGCCTCATTCCGACATTTTTGTCTTGTATACTCTGAAGCGGGCAATCTCCCTGCCATATCTCCAGTTTTTGTTAACCTGGAAGTTTTGTGTTCCCACCTGTTTATTGGAATTGGAAAATGTTACCCTCTTTCACATAATGAAGGTCTTTTTCTAATCCAGTTTTGTGACTGTGTACAGTCTGGCCTTTACTCTGACTCCTCTTGTTTCCTACTTAAGCCTTCTTTAGCAGATATTGTTCAGTTAAAAATAAGGAGGCTGCCATTGCTGATTTAGTCTTTAAAGGTGCAGGATCTGTAGATGGCATGATCCTGGCATCACTGGCCAGGAACAACCATGCAGGTTTGGAGTTCTAACTTGTCAGATTTCCATTTACTGTGTTCTTGCAGGGTATTGGCTCACTAGGTAGAGAAAAAAGAATCAAAATGATAGCCTTGAGCCTGCGTCATTTTTGAAACCATTTTGGTGATCTCTGCTCCTAACTTTCTGTCTGGACTGGTTCAAAGTTTACATTTTAAATATTTACAATTGCCCTTTTCCTTTTTTTTCTGTTTTTATTGCAGACTAAAGCCAATCTTGTGACACCACGTAATGGAGAGCCACTGATTGCTGCAATTCAGGACTTTCTTACAGGTACATGTAGTAAAAGAGCACTAAAGAAACCGGTTATAAAAGCAGACCAGTGGTTGCAACTTTCAGTGTTACCTGAGCCTAAGTGAGAATTTATTATTATATTATGAAGTGCAGCAGTGTTTGACAGTTTTCTGTGGATTCAAGGGTTTCTGGGACATCAGAGAGGAGATCTCCATCCCCAACACAACGTTGAATTTTAAGCCATGTGTCTGTTTTCCCTAGCCTAGTTGCACATTCCTATACAGAATCTACTACAGTGTGGGTGGCACAGCTTTTTGGTATTACCTGACCCTAGTGGATAATCCATGTTAAACTTGTTTGAGGAAAAAAAAGTTTCCCCACTGCAAAGTAATATAATGTGCTAGTATGCATTGTATACTAGCACATTATGTGAAACTTGCCTTAAAACAAGGCCCTCCAGAGGCGCGCTCTCACCACTGACAGAGCTTCCATCTTCACCTGTCGTTCTTTCCGGGTTCCCAGGCTGCAGCTGCTTGAATGGCTGAGCCGCCAATGACTGCACTTCTGCGCATGCACGCGAGAGTTTGTCACGGCACACATCTCTGAAGGAATGGCACAGGTATGCCAATTCTTCAGCGCACATACGTCAGTGATGTCACCAGCTGCAGCTCTGTAGAATATCTCCTAAACAGTGCACATTTAGGAGATATTCATTTTACCTAAAGTAAGCTTTATCATAAGCTTACCTGTAGGTAAAAATAGAAATTAGAGTTTTTACTACCACTCTACAGTATACAGAAACTCTCAAACTGCTTGAACGCTGGTGCATGTCTTACCTGTTATCTTCAATTTTAAATATACACTATATATATACTGTACAACTGGCAGATAAAAAGAATAGAAGCACTAAATGATCAAGGAATTTATTTTTAAACCAAATTGGTTATAGGCACAGTTGCAACAAGTATTAGACAGTCCTTTATTTCTATTTTCTGTGAAAAAGGTTTTGAAAGCAACAGGAAGCAACTAGCTGAGTTCGAGTCCAAACAGTGTGTGCCTGAAGTTGGAAGCATTCCAAATAACTGCAAAATCTTTTGGGCTGAAATTGCACTTCATTTAGTGCACCTCAGCATGTACTAAGATCTTAAGTTGATGTTTGATAAAAATGTTATCTTCGTGTGTGTGACATATTCTGACTCATTGCAGTTTGTTTCACTGCAGTTAAGTTTAGCATGTTCAGATTCACCCATCACACACCCAAGCTGTACACTGATGTGAATTGGGCTTATTGATAAAAATGGATTATATATTTTCATTGCACTGGACTTGCAGTAATCAACACAGCACAACACACATGGTGCGAATGTCCTTTTCATAACCCATGAAGAGTACTTTTAAAACTTCAGCACATACTAGCCAAGGAGAAAAACTGCATTGGCAAAGAGTGAGGGCCTGTTCACACTTGCCCACATACTAAAGCAGAGCAGTTTAGCGTGCAGGCAACAGCATTTTGGGCTGCAGTTCTATAAGGAAGGGGGTGCTATGATGAGTGCTTTTTCACAACACATCTCTATTGTTTTTTTTTATGTGCCATTGCAGTTAATTTATTCATGAGCAAAAGTGCAGGTTACTGCACACAGTATGAACAGACTCTGACTAATCGCAAGTTAAGGCTCGCAGGCTGAAACAGAAAAAGGTGGACACATTGTTATTAAATTCCAGAAAAGTACAGCTTTTAATATTGAGAAGTAAATGCTTGTCTATGACCCAGGCTCAACAAAAATATGAACAAAATATTACGAACTTCAGAAAGCTGGAATTTATTGTGTTTGCCATTTTTAAACTGCTTGTGATGTAAGGATAACATACAAAGATGCTTGATCCTCTTTAACAACTTCCCGCCCAGCCTATAGCAAAATGATGGCCAGGCAGGACTGTCGTCATTCCGGATGGACATCACCGGCTGTGTCCACTGGTAAATTATGATGGAGATATATATAATGGAATAGACAAGAACAATAATGACAAAGTTATTAGTGCCAAAGACTGCTCTGTAAATTTGCATAGAAGCAATGATCTAGAAGGAATGTTAGACCATTGTCCAGACCAGTTGAATGCAAATGTTGTTACCTCACAAAATTCCATAATGTTGTATTTTTGAATGAATCCCTGCCAAAACAAATTAAAATTTTGAAGTGCAATGTGAAGTATAGTTCTACCTCTTATATCAATTATAGAATTGCAGGTGTTCAGACTCTTTATCCAATTTTTATGTTCTGCTGGGTGACTTAACTTTAGTCTACCCACTCTATGAATGTATTTTTACATTGATAGGTTGCCCTCCTAAATACTTTCAATTCTTTATTACGGGAAACTTCCTTCTCTACTCTGAATGTTCTTTCCTTTTTAGCTGCTTATCTCCTTACGCTTAAAGATACATTTTTTGATCGTGCCAAAGCATGTCAGATCATTGCGTCTATTCTGGTGGGAAAAGATGAGAAAATTAAAGTTCGTCTGCCACATCCAGCTATTCTGAAGGTATATGTTAATTCATTAGTAGTCTTGGGATCTGACAAATTTTGAGATTTTAATTCTGACTTCAATACGTTTAACTTATTCTATCCTTCTCTTTCCCTAGCCTGTCATGTTGTGGACTGGAAAGCAGATCTTCAGCATTATTCTGCAACCAAGTGTGGACAGTCCAGTCCGTGCTAACCTGAGGACCAAGGGCAAGCAGTACTGTGGTAAAGGAGAAGATCTGTGCCACAATGATTCTTGTAAGTCTTCCGTCTGGTATAACTTCTTGACAGTAGACCCTCCTTGCCTGAGCCAAATCCTCCTCCTTCATTTGTGATTTTTACCCTTGCCCTCCCAGACACTGTAGCTTACAGTGAGAGGGTTTCATCATTGGAGACCATGCTGGTAGTTCAGAAAACAGTGGGGCAAGAACTAAGTGTAGTCAAGCTCTTTTTCACAAACTATAGTCTTGAGTCATGCTGATTGTTATCCCGCTGTAGTGCAAACACTACAACAAGAGAGTGCAGCATTGTCACCACACCATCACAGGAAGCAGCATTAGGATCATACTGGGAGGCTCAACAGATATTTTTGAAACTTTTGTAAGGTGACTAAAAGAAAACGAAGTGCAGATGCGCTTAGAAGTAGCAATACTAAACACACATAATTTAGCCAGTTTTGCTCTAGAGCAGATTTTTTTTTTTTTTTTTGTAAAATATAGAAGGTAAGGTTGCATCGAGTAAATAGATGCCAAACACCCCAAGTCTTAAAATTGCATTCCCATGATATCACAAAAAACTATGGTACCCAAAACACTTCAAAAGCTGTTAACCTCATCAGTTTAGAGTTTACTGTGAGCTCTTGTGCTAGAATTATTGCTCTCGCTCTAATGTTTTCAGCGATATGTCATACATGTGGTGTGACTCCGGTCCCCTATGCATGCGCACCCTAGGCATGCATTTGCTTGTGTGTGGGGCAAGGAGGATTCTGCAATTTTTAAAATACATTTTATTTCGTTTGAACGGTTTTCTTCATTTTTCACTTGATTGCTATCACAAAGGGTGCAAATGTGATAGCACTGGGCAGTTGATAGGTACTCTTTATAGAGACTATTGTCTAATAGACTCCAATGTCTCCCCTGTCCTTCAGAGCATCTAACCAAGTATAGATCGTAATGGTTAGATGTGTATCCCTGACTGTACCTGCAAGGAAATGGTGGATATGAAACCTGGAAGTGACAAAATCATTGTCTCTTCCGGTTTCTTTGTTTTACTGTAAGATTGAGGCATGAATTTGCCACACTTTCACACTACTCTCCATCCTGAAGCCCTTGGTTGTAGTCCCAGGCTCCCAGTAAGAGCGGGAGATCCTGGGAGCCACGGGGAGGGGCATCAAGCACTATACAGTTGCATCCCATTTACTTTGAAGCTGGGAGCTGACTGAAGCAGACCCGCACAAGCTGATGGCTGCTACTGCATTCAAAGAGCTGAACTAGTTAATTTACATTATCCCTAATCTTTGTGTATAGATGATGGCACTGTATTTATTTTACAACCCCAATTCCAAAAAAGTTGGGATGCCTTGTAACATCTACATAAAAACATTGCAATAATTTGCAAATCTCATAAACCTATATTTTATTCACAATAAAAACATAGAAAGCATATCAAATGTTTAAATTGAGGAAATGTACCATTTTTAAATAAGATAAGGTAACTTTGAAATTGATGTCAGTGTGCATATGACAACAACCTAGCTTGGTAGTAGAAGAATCCGGATGCTTAACTAGTCTGCCTGCAGTTCAGACCTTTCACCAGTTGAACATATTTGTTGCATCTTGAAGTGGAAAATACGACAAAGAAGACCCAGGACTGTTGAGCAATTAGATCCTATATCGGGCAAGAATGGTACAACATTTCTTTCCCAGAACTCCAGCAACTGGTCTTCTCGGTTCTCCGACATTTACGGAGTGTTAGTAGAAAAGGGGATTTTACACTGTGGTAAACATGTTCCTGTCCCAATTTTTTTCAGATGTGTTGCCATCAATTTAAAAAATGTTTTCTATTTTCTACTGTGAATGAAATATGGATTTCTGAGATTTACAAATCATTGCATTCTGTTTTTTTTATATATTTTACACAGGGTCCCAACTTTTTTAGAATTTAGAAATCGAAGTACCTTTTTCATAATATACTGCTGTTATGTCACCCAGCTCTTTCCAGCCCAACTGCAACAAAACATCAGTTTTTAATCCTTTGCTGCCGGTCACATGTTTAAAAATAAATAAAGCCTATCTAGAGGAAAGCTCCACTACATGCGCGTATGCCGCAGGAGGAGAAAGCAGTGTGATCAGAGTTGTCAGTGCTTTTCTACCTCTTCATTGTCCAGATAGTACAGATACTGTATTCCTTAATTCTAACTAGAATAAAGTTGTTGTCCTCTTGACTGATTTAAGCAGTCTTTGCTAACAGGAGAAAGATCAATGTAGATATGACACTTAGAAAACATACTTGTTATGGGAGTTACAGTTGCAGATCTGGTTATGTTGGTCCTATGGCTGGTAATACTGCCAATCAACATATATGCAGATGGCTATGTCTGTAAAAGGTCCTTATCTACGGTGCTGTGAAAAAGTATTTGCCCCCTTCCTGATTTTCTTTCTCATATTTGTCACATTTTAAATAATTCAGATCATCAAAAAAAAAATTACACAAAGATAACTCAAAATACAAAAAAATTCAGTTTTTAAATGATTTCTTTAAGGGAAAAGAGCTGTCCAAACCTGCCTGGCCCTATGTGAAAAAGTAATAAGTAAAATTAGAAAACTAATGCAGTCACCACATCTAAGAATTGGTAAGCTGCATTTTATTTAAATGTTGTTTTTTTTTAGATTAATACGGCTTTAACAACTAAGAAAATAGCATTTTCAGAAAGGGAGTTCAATAATGGCAGCCTTTATTGGTTTCCTTTTGCAGTGATATTAAACCCTGATTGAATAATTTACCATGTATGCAGCTTCTTTATATTTTATTTTGCCAATGTTCCAGTTTTAACTGCCATGACTGCTGCCCCAGGTTTCCTGTTTCAGGGTAGATCCTTTCTCTTGCAGTATCCAATGAAGCCACTCTAGCATACAGAGAGACACAGCCTTTTAGCACATGATGGCAAGGCACTCCCCTGCTTCTCCCTCCTTCTCCCCTCCCTTTTTCCTCCCTCCTTCTCCCCTCCCTTTTTCCTCCCTCCTTCTCCCCTCCCTTTTTCCTCCCTCCTTCCATCCTCCTTTTTTCCTGCCTCCTTCTCCCCTCCCTTTTTCCTGCCTCCTTCTCCCCTCTCTTTTTCCTGCCTCCTTCTCCCCTCCCTTTTTCCTGCCTCCTTCTCCCCTCCCTTTTTCCTGCCTCCTTCTCCCCTCCCTTTTTCCTGCCTCCTTCTCCCCTCCCTTTTTCCTGCCTCCTTCTCCCCTCCCTTTTTCCTGCCTCCTTCTCCCCTCCCTTTTTCCTCCCTCCTTCTCCCCTCCCTTTTTCCTCCCTCCTTCTCCCCTCCCTTTTTCCTCCCTCCTTCTCCCCTCCCTTTTTCCTCCCTCCTTCTCCCCTCCCTTTTTCCTCCCTCCTTCTCCAAACTCAAACACTGGCTGGAGACAGCACTTTCCACTGTTAACCCTTTCCTGTGAGTACAGGAAGTTCAGGAACAGCTCACCAAGAGAGCATGAGCCAGCAGCATTGAAAGTTGATAGCTGGAAGTGTTGGAGTAAGAATTTTAACAATTTTACTTGTGGAATGTTTATTTTATTGTGCACAATGTTATGTGGTATTCTACCCAAAACAGATGTAAAATATTGCAGCTCCCCAATCCTTTGATGTTGTGACTGCATTTATTTTTTCTTTTTTAGGCTTTTATTCATTTTAAAAACTGGCCAATGTAAGCATCCCTGTCATTGTTAAATGGTTTGCCTCAACTTTATAACTACTGGTTTGTCTGGACAGCTTGATCTTTTAAAGTTAGTTGAAAAAAGACTTATTGGCCTGATCAACAGGTGAAAATAAAGGAAAAAGCCTAAAATAGTAAACTTATGCAACCACCATATGTAAGGATTGGTGAGCTGCAATTGAATACATTTTGTTTTTGGGTTTAATAGTTTTAAGCTAAATACTAAATGTTTAATACTGCGCTATGTGGTGGTTTATGTAAGGATATATTTTACTTATAAAGGGCGTGTCCCTTTCCCTTAGATGAAATATTACAGTGCCTCCAGCCGTTAAAATACGGCAAATATTTAGTGAACCAATAATTTGGACACCTTGATAATTTGATCACCACTTATTATTATACCTTGAATTCTTTTAGCCAATATGATTTCGTACCATACACACAAAATTTGCCTTATAATAGATAAATATAAAAATTTATTTATGTACAAAAATTATATATATATTAACACAAAACGCAAAAGACTGGTGATAAATGAATATTGGTACACACAATCAAAAATATATCCTACCAATGTAAGACACAATAATAAGGTTTCTAACTAATTACATCAATATCACAATTTTTGAATGATCTGATTATTTATTAAATTTATTAATAATTAATAATTTCGAGTATCTCAAAGGTTATATTCTCACAAGCCGTGGCCATAGGATTGCAAGAAGTTAGCCCTTGATATTTTATACTCTGATTATTAATATTCAATAAATTATGAAATATGGAAAAAAATTATAATATGGCAACAAACAATTTTTAACAGTAAAACAGGATCTCTCTACATATATCTAACTACCCAATATTGTTGTGATACACTAAGGTAATTTTATGATTCCACACAACAGAGAAAATAGGTAATACAAAATCAAATAAACAATCTCACCGCACCCGGCATTCAGACTAGGCAACTCTCCCGTGGATTTAGCTGGCAGTGGAACGCCTTTAGAAATGATATTATAGGGCAAGTGATAGATATTTAGTATGGGAGAATGTAGGAAGTTATAAGGATAGAGGTTTAGAAATTTAGTAAAGTTTTAGGAAGTTTGAAAGTATGGAAGAGTAGTTATTCAGAATCAGGTCTTTCTTCAGTCAGGTTTTCTTTTGCTGAGGTCTTTTCTTTTGATGAGTTTTTTTTCTTGATGAGGTTTTTTTTTTTTTTAAAGGTGCACGGGCTTTTATATCCACTAATCCATTGTTCTAAGATACCTTCCCACCAGGCTTCTTGATTGGCTAGTTGAGAAATGTGTGTACATAAGCTATTTCTCACCTGCCCGCCAGGTGGCGGTCATGTATCATAGAACAATTTGAGTATTTGAGATGACTCATACCTCGGGTGGAATCTTAAGGTAATTTCAGAGATCAAATATACGTCTTTTTCCAGATATAAGTGATCATACCTATAATATTCTAAATAGGGACCATGGAATATAGGTGTATATTCAGTTATTCCTTCTTGAAATACCATCCTGTTTGTTTCCTGATAAGACATGTAACTAATGCTAGTTTATAATACATCTTACTTTCCATCATCTCAATACTCAAGTTAGTGATATATAGTTCCCATTGCTGAATATTTAGTTGTGTGTAAAACCTATCCTTTATAACATCTCATTTATAATATATTTTTGTAGTATATCTTTGTAATTATATACAGTCAATTTTTAGACTTAAATGTCCTGAATTTCACTTCTTTGTTTTAGAACCAACATTTTCTATGTGTAGGGAAAAACTCTCTGTTTGCCTGGCTCTTGTATTGGAATCACGGTAAACAACTGTTAATGCTTTCACCCTTGGTGGACAATAGTATATTGTGATAGTTTCAGAGGTCTGTTGGTTTATCACACTCTACAAGGTTTGGGTAAGCTCTCAGACAATCAGTTTGGTTCCTCTATTGTCATGTCCAGACCTTGTATATGTTTACCTGCTTATTGAAGTCTGAATAATGGTGTTTGACCACCTGTAGAACTTCAAAATAGTATTGTCTCTAGGAGGAAAAAAAAAATCCCTTCACCCACCGTCTACATCTCTCCAGCCAGATGGTCATTCGACTTTCCAACCAAGACAAATTAACCCTTAACATCCGGCTATGCTGACTTGATGTTATATAGGATTATGTCTTGATAAAATCATGTTTTTGAGACATAATTTCAAAAGCCCACAACAGCTAACATCTCCTTCTCCAATTAACCTGTCTGTTCCTTCTCTTCTTTTTGGTGCCCTAGTCTTAATTTCAGCACTTAGGTGAAAGAAAGGGACCCCCTAAGGCTTGGAACTTTGAAGGATTAATTATACCAAGAAAGTATTTAAAAAAAAGTACAAACTTTTTATTTGTCAAAAAATCGTTATAACAAATAGACATACTATACAATTCATCATTTAGATGAAAAAAAGCTGAATGATGCATTGTATTGTATGTCTGTGTTACAACAATTTTTTGACAAATAAAACGTTTGTACTTTTTTAAATAGTTCCTTAGTATAATTAAGCCGTCAAAGCCCCAAGCCTTAGGGGGGTCCCTTTTTTTCACCTATATTGCTATTTTAGGGATGTTGGCTTGCAATCAGGAACTTCCCCTTTTTTTTCCTTGTATAATTTCTGCACATAGGTTCTCCTCTACGGTTCCTAATTTTTTATTTTTCTTCCAGGAACATTCTTTCTGTACGTAACTTAAAAAAAAAAATAAATCTTGTGGAATATTTTCATCTTTCTAAAGAAGGTAATATAAAGTTATTGATGTTCATTAATCTAAAACTTGTTTTTTTTTTTTTCTATAGATGTTACAATTCAGAACAGCGAGCTAGTGTGTGGAAGCATGGACAAAGGGACTCTGGGTTCTGGCTCAAAGAATAATATTTTTTATATACTTCTGCGAGACTGGGGACAGCTTGAGGCTGCCAATGCAATGTCACGTCTCGCAAGATTGGCACCTGTTTACCTCTGTGAGTGATGTACACCTGTACCTTTTGGCTAAAAAGTGGACTAGCTATTGCTTCTAGTGCATTTCAGTAGATAAAACCATTCTATTGGCGATGTGACATGTAGTCCTTAGGATTATGGTACAGTAAATGATTTGCAAATTCCTTTTAAACCAGACCATATTTAAATAAGACCAGCTCTTTGTATGCAAACCAGTTATGTCTCGGCAAACCGCATTGCAGATCATTTTTGAACTTTGTAATTTTTTTGGTTGACTTTTAGGATTGTTCGAATTGCCCTTCAGTTAGAACTGTTATAGGAGATATCTACAAATATTATGCCTAGGCAGTACTTTTCTTTCTTGAATTCTTCCTGAATAATAGCAGTGCAATTCTTGGTATGTGAAGTGCCTAGGTGTTCTTTAGCCTCATAACTTTAGAGGTGAAACTGGAAAAATTAGACTATCGTGCAAAAGTTCATTTATTTCAGTAATGCAACTTAAAAGGTGAAACTAATATATATGAGAGACTCATTACATGCAAAGCAAGATAGTTCAAGCCGTGATTTTGTCATAATTGTGATGATTATGGCTTACAGCTCATAAAAACCCCAAATCCACAATCTCAGAAAATTAGAATATTACATGCAATCAATAAAACAAGGATTGTACATAGAACAATATCGGACCTCTGGAAGGTTTAAGCATGTATATGTACTCAGTACTTGGTTTGGGCCCCTTTTGCAGCAATTACTGCCTCAGTGCGGCGTGGCATGGAAGCTATCAGCCTGGGGCACTGCTGAGATATGGAAGACCAGGATGCTTCAATAGCGGCATTCAGCTCTTCTGCATTGTTCGGTCTCATGTCTCTCATCTTTCTCTTGGCAATGCCCCATAGATTCTCTATGTGGTTCAGGTCAGGTGTGTATGCTGGCCAATCAAGCACAGTAATCCCACGGTCATTGAACCAGGTTTTGGTGCTTTTGGCAGTGTGGGCAGGTGCCAAGTCCTGCTGGAAAATGAAGTCCGCATCCCTATAAAGCTCGTCTGTGGAAGGAAGCCTGAAGTGCTCCAAAATCTGGTAGATTGCTGCGGTGACCCTGGACTTAATGAAGCACAGTGGACCAACACCAGCAGATGACATGGCTTCCCAAATCAACACAGACTGTGGAAACTTCACACTGGACTTCAAGCATCTTGAAGTGTGTGCCTCTCCATTCTTCCTCCATACTCTGGGTCCTTGGTTCCAAATGAGATGCAAAAGTTGCTCTCATCAGAAAAGAGGACTTTGGACCACTGAGCAACAGACCAGGTCTGTTTTTCTTTAGCCTATGTAAGACGCTTCTGACGTTTGTTGTTCCGGAGCGGCTTGACAAGAGGAATACGACATTTGAAGCCCATGTCCAGGATCCATCTGTGTGTGGGGGCTCTTGATGCACTGACTCCAGCCTCAGTCCACTCCTTGTGAAAGTGCCCAACACTTTTGAATGGCCTTTTCCTGACAATCCTCTCCAGGGTGCGGTCATCCTTGCTGCTTGTGCACCTTATTCTTCCACACTTTTCCCTTCCACATAACTTTCTATTAATGTGCTTTGATACAGCACTTTGGGAACATCCAACTTCTTTTGCAATTACCTTTTGAGGCTTTCCCTCCTTTTGGAGGGTGTCAGTGATGGTTTTCTACACAACTGTCAGGTCAGCAGCCTTTCCCATGATTGTGATTCCTACTGAACCAGACTGAGAGACTATTTAAAGGCTCAGGAACCCTTTGCAGGTGTTATGGCTTAATTAACTGATTAGAGTGGGACACTTTGAGCCGAGAATATTGCACCTTTTCACAATATTCCAATTTTTGGAGATTGTGGATTTGGGGTTTTCATGAGCTGTAAGCCATAATCATCACAATTGTGACAAATCATGGCTTGAACTATCTTGCTTTGCATGTAATGAGTCTATCTCATATATTAGTTTCACCTTCTAAGTTGCATTACTGAAATAAATGAACTTTTGCACGATATTCAAGTTTTTCAAGTTTCACCTGTATATATCTGCAATGTGACTTCTAAGACCCACCTGCCTCTGACTGTTAGTCTCTGGAGTGAGGTTAGTGATGTCACTACTGTGTTGCTCACAGCCTTTTCTTGCTGGAGGCTTTGATATGAGAAAGCAAAGTCATTCCTGTACCAAGATGCTCGCAGAAGAAGAGGAAAAGATCTGCTGCACTGGTACTAGTCCTTTGCAATCTGTCTGCCATTTTTTAGGTACAGCTTCCAAAGTTAATTGAAAAGGAAGTGTGATAGGCTTTAGTTGCTGGAGACATATTTTGCTATTGCAGACAGCCTAGAAAAGCCAAGTTGTTAGCCAAATATGTTCTAGAAGTTGGACATCTGTAGGAGCAGAAGATTTTGAAAGAGCTTTAACATTAAAAAAAAAAAAAATACTCAAGTTGCATTGAATTGTTGTTGGTTTCTTTGTTACAGTTGTGATATATTTGGTCTGTTGCCAGGGTATACATTTTACTCTCAGATTCCAATTTCTTCCCTCCTTCCATTTTTTCGCTTTCAGTGAGATAAGATGTTATCCAAGAAGACCTTGAAAGCTAAAGTAATAAAAAGAGGGTTTTCCGCTAAAATCCCAGCCCCCCAAGAAAATTTTGTTTTCTCTGTATTTCATGTGTTGTTCCATAGGTGCCACTATTAAAGAATAGTTTCCGCTACAAAGAGAAATATGTAGTCCATTGTTTCTGATCTTGCTTAGAACCAGCCAAGGAACGAGCCTTTTTTTTTATCTTCAACATTTGAAGTTGGTGATTTGAAACAAGTAGTCAGAACACCCAGTCTATACAAAGATGTGGCATCACCACGTTTTGCCTGAAAGTACCGCTTTTATTTCTGTGCTTTCTTTCAGTTATCAGGCCACGACATTATTTTATCACGTCCCATGTTAACTAGTATTTAGAGAGGTCATCATATGGTCCCCTTGATTTTGTGTATATAGTAAAGCATACTGCTCATATCCAAAATCGGAAAAGTGCCATTCTTTACACCTTTCCCTGCCCTTCAACTTTCAGTCTACTATATTCCACGGACCTGTCTTATAGAGCTGATAGCAATAGCTGAGGTCCAAATTCCTTTGCAGCAATGTGAAGTAGGAAAAACACAGGCATGGGATGGGACTGGAGTACTCGGTTAGGTGTTCAGCTTCAAAAGATGTATACTTTTTAACCTCTCAGGTTCTTGTTGATCCTTGGGCGGGAAAAGCTACCTCCCTGGTTGTCATCCCATAAAAAGATTTTAATATACTGCCTGTAAAACATTTTTCTGTTTAGAACATTTTCAAAGGTTGTTTTATGATGAGCAAGATGCATTTCTTTCTAGACCATTGAGACACAGTCATCTACTGTTGCCTATAGGAGGATTGAGCACTGGCAAACAAAAAATATAGGCCAGCACAGGATAAGCTCTCCTATTCCCAGCATGCCTCTATTTTCCTAGAAGAAAGGACCTCTTTTTTTTTTCAGCTGTGTTGGGGAAAGTCTAACCATCTTTGCTAGCTTTTTTCAGTTAGGATTCCTTTCCACAAGACTGCTGGAGCTGGTCTCCATATGGCAGTTCAGGAGATTACACCTGAACATTGCTGGGCTAGTCTGAAAAGTGACCTTTAGATGCTGGGTTAATCAGCGAGAGCCTTCCAGACCCCATTCCAGTAACCAGTTAACTATGGAGTGCTTTTCAGGTCCAGAGCCAATGGCATTGCCTCTTTGTTTGCCCTGTCTCTGAAGAATCTCTGTGAGTAGGTCAATCCAGGGTGAGCACCTAAGTTGTCACTTGCACCACTGGTCGCCTTTGAAATTTAACGTGGAATGGCTTAATACTGAATGCCATGTTATCCGCTGGATGAAGGTTTGCAAGCAGTTTGCGATCTTTACGATCATTTAGCATCAAATAGTTTTGCAAAGGATCCAGATGGAAATCCAGTCTCCGTTATATTTCACAATTTCTGGTCTCTCAGCAGCTTTAGCAGTGGTTTGCCTATTGTTAGCAGTGACCTTCAGATTAAGGGTCTCCTCAGTGTCTTTTAATATCAAACTGTGGTGGAATGGGTTAAATCCCTCTACTGCTGTGGTGGACTCCTACCTGATAGAACACGTTAGACAGATGAATGGAGCCCTTGGTTTCAGTTGTGATGGTTTCCTGGAAGCACCCGAGCGTGTTTTTTTTTCTTTTTTTTTGGTTTTGTTTTTTCTAGTTTTGTATGTTGTCTGTCTGTTGTCCATACAGAGGGACAGAGCATTCTTGAATAAGGTACTGTGAGGCAGATGATTTTTACAAGCAGCATGTGACTCCCTTTATCATCAAGGGACTCCATCTCTCCAAGTTGATGAATGATCAAGGATTTCACCGGAAGTCAGCTTGCTCATATGCCTCAGCATACGTTCTCTAAGGGAAGTCCCATCCCACTCTCTCCTGCTTCTGGAGTAGGCACAACCAGACCCTCTAAGCCTATTTCCCCAGCAGCTCACAAGGCTGGGAGGAAACCATCAAAGTATTAACCATGAAGGTGCCTCACTTTTCCAAGTGGAGAGATGGTTGCTTATCCTTTCGGGCTTCTGGGTAGTTTGCCTTTCTAGCATCCTGGTGCAGACTACCTCTTTAGGTTTTCAGTCAAGTCCCTTACCTCTCTTTCTGTAGCTCTTTAGCACACTTTTAAAGACATTCCCCTCTTCCCTTCGGGGCCTTCTGAACCCAGAGATTCTTACTTTAGTTCCTCTCAGCTTGGCCTCAGGAGCTGTGTCCAGTCCTGGCCACAGCCCCCTCTCCAACTGAGCAATTCACTTAATATATGGGAATGTTGGGCCATTGGTGACACCTGATATCCTTCTGTGCTCTCATTCTTCTCCAGAGAGACCTTCTGAGTTATTCAGACAGAGCCAGCACTGGCTGTTTTCCAACCTTCCAGGACACGGACTCCTCAGTGTCACCCCTGCACACCTAGTATTCCTCAGGGTGTTGACTCTGTGCCCATCCCAGTGGCATTCTTTGATGGGATAAATGACTGTAAGATTTGGCAGAGTCTGGTCCTATCAGGTGTCCATCTGCCCATCACATGCAGGTAATATTCTTAGCATAGTTCTTTGGTAGAAGGGTCCACAGAATGTTTGTTTGTTTTTCTACCCCTTATCTGCCATTAGCCAGGATTTATTCATTTCTCAATTTTTGTAGGAGCATCTGGCATCTTTTCCTCCTCTTCTTTCTCAGTCTACCTCTGCCCCTTTTTTTTTTTTTTTTGGGGTCTAGCTCTTGAGCAGACTAATGCCTGCCTTGTAGGATCAGGTAGTTGGTAGCCTCCTGTCTTGGAGGAAAGGTTCAAGCACCGAGGTGTTACCAGTCCTACGCTAAAGGGCAGAAGCATCCAAAGAAGACACCATGACACCCTGGGCTGTCTGCAAGCTAGTATCTAAACTAATATCCTGTGGAAGTTATCCTCTGACAGAGTGAAGAAGGCTCTTCTGATGTTCTTCTCAGTTGAATATGATATTGTTTCCGCGTTGAATTTACTCAAGCAAGCATCCTTCAAAGTCCTAATAGGACTTTTGTCTCTTGTTTCATGATTTCTACTGCTTTGCTGTATCCAGGGAGTCAGGAGCATCCTTATCCCTTTATCTTTAAAGTGATGCATTAGCAGGATTTTTTTCAGCAGGCTCTCTTAGGTTTCACCCCGGGGGTGGTTTTATTCGCTGGTGTGAGTGTGTAGAGCTTTCCACAGTATCTTGTAGTTCTTTTCAACAGTTTTGGTTAGGTCTTATATCTTCCTTCACCTGCGTACCCATTTTGGGGTAATTCCTTTTCACCTTACCTACAGTCATGGCCGAAATTGTTGGCACCCTTGATATTTCTCCAGGAAATCATGTATTTCTCACGAAACGTATTGCATTAACACATGTTTTGCTATACACATGTTTATTCCCTTTGTGTGTATTGGGACAAAACAAAAAAAGGGAGGAAAGAAAGCAAATTCGACATAATGTCACACAAACCTCCAAAAATGGGCTGGACAAAAGTATTGGCACCCTTTCACAACTGCGGATAAATAAGAATGTTACAAGCATGTGATGCTCCTGTAAACTCACCTGGGGCAAGTAACAGGTGTGGGCAATATAGAAATCACACCTGAAAGCAGATAAAAAGGAGAGACGTTCACTTAACCTTTGCATTGTGTGTCTGTCTGTGCCACACTAAGCATGGACAACAGAAAGAGGAGACGAGAACTGTCTGAGGACCTGAGAACCAAAATTGTGGCAAAATATCAACAATCTCAAGGTTACAAGTCCATCTCCAGAGAACTAGATTTGCCTTTGTCCACAGTGCGCAACATTATCAAGAAGTTTGCAACCCATGGCACTGTAGCTAATCTCCCTGGTCGTGGACGGATGAGGAAAATTGATGAAAGATTGCAACGCAGAATAGTCCGGATGGTGGATAAGCAGCCCCAAACATGTTCCAAAGACATTCAAGCTGTCCTGCAGGCTCAGGGAGCATCAGTGTCAGCGCGAACTATCCGTCGACATTTAAATGAAATGAAACGCTATGGCAGGAGACCCAGGAGGACCCCACTGCTGACACAGAGACATAAAAAAGCAAGACTACAGTTTGCCAAAATGTACTTGAGTAAGCCAAAAGCCTTCTGGGAAAACGTCTTGTGGACAGATGAGACCAAGATAGAGCTTTTCGGTAAAGCACATCATTCTACTGTTTACCGAAAACGGAATGAGGCCTACAAAGAACAAAACACAGTACCTACGGTAAAATATGGTGGAGGTTCAATGATGTTTTGGGGTTGTTTTGCTGCCTCTGGCACTGGGTGCCTTGACTGTGTGCAAGGCATCATGAAATCTGAGGATTACCAAAGGATTTTGGGTCGCACTGTAGGGCCCAGTGTCAGAAAGCTGGGTTTGCGTCCAAGATCCTGGGTCTTCCAGCAGGACAATGACCCCAAACATACGTCAAAAAGCACTCAGAAATGGATGGCAAAGAAGCGCTGGAGAGTTCTGAAGTGGCCAGCAATGAGCCCAGATCTAAATCCCATTGAACACCTGTGGAGAGATCTTAAAATTGCTGTTGGGAAAAGGTGTCCTTCCAATAAGAGAGACCTGGAGCTGTTTGCAAAGGAAGAGTGGTCCAAAATTCCGGGTGAGAGGTGTCAGAAGCTTATTGATGGTTATAGGAAGCGACTGATTTCAGTTATGTTTTCCAAAGGGTGTGCAACCAAATATTAAGTTAAGGGTGCCAATACTTTTGTCCAGCCCATTTTTGGGGTTTTGTGTGACATTATGTCATATTTGCTTTTCTGCCTCTGTTTTATATTTGTTCCAATACATACAAAGGGAATAAACATGTGTATAGCAAAACATGTGTTAATGCAATACCTTTTTTGTGTGAAATACTTGATTTTCAGGAAAAATATCAAGGGTGCCAACAATTTCGGCCATGACTGTATTTACCCATGCTGATTTTGTGGGGTCACCTTCTTGGTTCTGGAGTTGCTTCAAACTCCTTACAAGAGGTTGATTTATTTTTCTGTTTTGTTTTGTCTATTTTTCTTTTTTTGTGGCGGGGTTATTGATTTTTACAGGTTACAAACGAGCACACATGTTCCATAGGTTGTTGCAGGAAGTATGATATACAGCTAATTTTCCAGGGCATTTTTAGAACATTAGTTTATGACAAAAGGTACGCATCTGGGAAAAATTAACGTTATATAAAGTGAAGTCTGATCATATACAGTGGTGGCCAAAATTGTGGACATTTTTTAAAATTGTAATGTTTGACAACTTTGCAAGCTTATAGGAAATTTTTATGACAGTTTAAAGATAATATAATGCTGAATTCAATACAAAAAAAAAAATTCAAATATATGCAGAACAAAAAAGTTATGCTTACTTTAGTCTAAAAAAAAGAAACACAAGTGTGAAGACCAGGCCTTTTCTGACACTCTTGTTAACATGTAAAAATCAACTTTTTTGCTAGAACCCCCAAACATATATATTTTTTATATTTTTTTTTTTTAGCAGAGGGACTAGAGAATAAAATGGTGAGTTTTGCACTTTTTTTTATATGATGCTGTCTTTTGCTCAGTGATGCTGTCTTTTGCGCAGGAGGATCAGGGCTGCTCTATGCAACACCACTGCACAGAGCAGGTAAGTATAACATTTGTTATTTTAAAAAAAATGCCTTTAATCTCACTTTAAATTGTCATATAAACGTTTGCATTTGGTGCCAAATATTTCCTATAAGCCTGCAAAGCTGCAAAACATTAAAATTTCAAAACGTGTCCACAATGTTTGCCATAACTGTATATGTACATTTACTTTACCAAAAATATACTTATTTACCAAAGCTGCAATCTTTTATTTTCTATTCTCATGTGTGAGCTGTATTTTAAAACCTGCCATGAGACCATTATGAAAGAGGTTTAGCACGCTCTCTCATAGGTTTTGTGGCTTTTAGTCATTTTCAGGGTTCTTCCCTGGTAGGTCTTGCCTTGGAAAAGTGTGTTATCTGGCAGTTATTCTAGGAATGGAGTTTCTTATTTTCTTGTCACTTATCTGGTGAGTAGAGGCTTAGGGACCCTTTACTTAGCTTGACTGGTCCCAGGTTCTTTCTCTGGTACCTATTTTCTACTAAGCAACTTGCGTCTTCCTTTAGTAAACCATGTCAAGTTATGTTTTGTTTTTTTTTTTATTATTATTTATTTCCTGTTGGAATATTGTTGTCTGTGGTTTGGTGCTCTCTCCCATATTGGGACATTTTTTTCTGGTTACCAACCATTTTTTCCTTGGGCTTGATCATCAGGTTGGTCTACAGATTTTAGATATTTTAAGAAAAGAATTTAACTATGAGCACAAAACTTCAATTTCATTATATGTTCTTGATGCAGCAAATCGAGGTTTCTCTATTGGAATTGGAGATGTCACTCCAGGTCAAGGTCTGTTAAAAGCTAAACAGGATCTTTTAGATGCCGGCTACCAGAAGTGTGATGAATACATTGAGGCTCTAAACACTGGAAAACTCCAGCAGCAGCCTGGCTGCAGTGCAGAGGAGACTCTAGAGGTATCAACTTCTTACACTCTTATTTTAGTTTTAAATGTTACATGGTTCTTTAGCTCTAAGAATTCCCTCCTCCTATCTGACCCTCTTTTGGTCTATTAATGTAAAATGGTTGAAAATTGAATATACTCAGAAACCTTAGAACGCTTGTGTAGAAAGAATGTCTTTTGGAAGATCTATTTTCATAGCTCTATATATTCTCTTTCCACTTTATTCTTCTCCTGGCAAATACTATGTTGCCTATCCCAAACTGTTAGGCCCTAAGATCACCATTTGTTAATGAGTTATAATTGTTAATTTTAGTGAACGCTACGAATATTTAAAGTAGGTCCAAACACAATTACTTTAAAATGGCAATGTAACTTAACAAGTGATCTTTAATGTTTTTAATCCTGCAGCTCTTGTTAAAGTAATATTTAGTAATCTTGCCATGAATGCCCTTGATCAGGCATTTACACAATTGTGGGGCAACAGTGGTCTGCCTCTGTGTCCCAGTTACCCTACTGAGCTGTCTGCCTGTATGTGCTTCTATTGGAGGCTAGAATTGGCAGTACCAAAGCTTATTATAGAAGCATGAACACTTCACTTCATAATACACTTCATTCTAAAGGTTTTTTTTTTTTTTTAATAGAAGTTCTATATTGGGTAGTAGCTTTAGAGATCGTATACGTTAGTCCCTTAATGCATGAGGCTTCATAACCAAGTATTTTGATTTGTGAACAAATGGGTTTTGGAAATGGCAGTTTTAACCTATAATTGCACTATATTCATTTTGGGTGTATGAATCTGGTTCTACTGACTTCTTTCCAAAGGCTTTGATATTGCGTGAGCTGTCGGTAATCAGAGACCATGCAGGAAGTGCCTGTCTGAGAGAACTGGATAAGAGCAACAGTCCACTTATCATGGCCTTGTGTGGATCCAAAGGTACGTTCATGTTTTTAGGTCAGCATGTGAAGGGCACTTCGTGGAAAGTGGTTCTCCACTTTCATGTGCTTGTTCTTGACCTCCTGTTACATACTGTTAATGTGTTGACAGTTGTGTTGTAGTTGGGAGTGCCCCTGTGTTTTTGTTTGCAGGTTTCATCTCACAACTCTGAAAAGTAATGATGGCTTATTTGGCGGCTTCTCGAATTTGTACAAATGTTTGTTGGGTCACTATGACACTAGGGCATTCGATTACAACTTCTATGGCAGTCAAACATATTGGTGCAATGTAAATATGAGAAATAAAGGTCAGCTATGTTCAGTATTGCATGTTTCATACAACAGGGCTTTATTTACATGGATTGCTGTGTCTTTGCAGGCATTCTGTAGACAGCGTTTGATAACCACGATTTACATTTCCCTTATAGTTTAGGTTTTTTGTTTGTTTTGCTATTTTTTTATTTATTTTTTTTATAAACAGTCTGATACTTCAAAATCTTGTAAGAGTATCCAGGAACATAATTGATATTTATTGATTCCATGATCATTTATTTTCCTCCTTTATATGATTCTTTGCAGGTTCATTTATAAATATCTCTCAGATGATTGCATGTGTGGGCCAGCAGGCTATCAGTGGCTCACGTGTCCCGGATGGCTTTGAGAACCGATCCCTGCCACATTTTGAGAAGCATTCAAAGGTTAGTGAAGTGTGACCTTTTTTTTACTGTACTGCACTTGTGGGCATTTTCTTTGTGTTTTTTTTTAGTTTGCAGTTTGTTTTGAGGTGTTTGCCATCATTGCGGTGGTAAAAGAGTTTGAACTTTTAAGAAAAGAAATTGCAATACTGCTTTGCAATTTAGATATTTTGGTGGCCCAGCAACTTTATTTCTTGTTACTCTTTAGCCAAATGTAGATAAATGAAGTTGGCAAAGCTGTAAATTAAATTGTTTTATTAAGCCATATTACATTTATTTTCTTTGGTGCTCAAGCTGTTGTATTATATTAGGAATATACAGCAATGTACTACTAAGCCTTTGCTTCTTGCCTTCTAGGCAAGTAGAAAAAATATTTGTTTTTAAAGTAAATCTGGGCATTTAGAGCAAAGCCAGTGGGGCCTAGAGAGAAAAGCAAATGTGCATCTCTGCTGGCTGCACCTCCTGAACCAGGTTGCCTGCCGATTAAAGATAATTGCAAGGGGGTATAGTTAGTGTGAGGAAGGGAATGGAAGGTTTAGAAATGTATTGTTATGTAGGTATAGTTTTTTTTAAAGGTTTTACCCTTAAATCTCAAAACATCACGCCAACAATGCTAAAATACTTTGCAAATCTAATTGCATGTTTACAGCTTCCAGCAGCTAAGGGGTTTGTGGCAAACAGCTTCTATTCAGGACTGACACCTACAGAGTTTTTCTTCCACACTATGGCTGGACGAGAGGGTTTGGTGGACACAGCTGTGAAGACAGCAGAGACTGGTTATATGCAGGTAAATCTCCTGTGTTTTTCACTGCTACGTGTCTGATAGTGTCTTTTCTGGGTTTATTTTCCAGCGAACAGCTTTGTAAACTGCATGACATATCTGTGCATCTGGTTTCAGGTTAGAAGTTTAGCTTCTAAGAATCTGGTTTACTAAATGGTGTGAAATGTTTCAACAGGAACTCCTAAAGAGAGTCTGTGTGAGAAACATAGACTGCTATTGCTGACCTTCTAAAAATGCCAGTTCCCGGGCTGTCATTGGCTTTATACCTTGGGCCAGTGATCTTGAGACAAATATGCATCAAGTGCATAATCTGTATAAATGATCTAGGTTAGTTTCTCAAAAGGTATTGATGTTAGTTTTTGACAGCTCAGATTTTCTGGAGAACACTAGAGCTATAAATGACCGTATTTAACAGGATCATACACGTGTCCTAATTGTTTTACCTGCAATTCTTGGATATTCAAACAAGCACTCAATAATTTGTTGAAAAAAAGAAGGTTTAAAGAACACTTTTTCCTACTTTAGATTTGACTTTTTATTAGATGAAAACAAAATGTCAGATCTTTCAGTTGGAGTGTTCTTCTTTGACTGTAACAGGCATGGCAGTTTTCTGTTCTAAGTGATATGGTTGTCTTATTGCTTGCAGAGACGACTAGTAAAATCCCTTGAAGACTTGTGCTCTCAGTATGACCTGACTGTCCGGAGCTCCACTGGTGATATTATCCAGTTCATATATGGGGGTGATGGACTGGACCCTGCTGCCATGGAAGGGAAAGATGAACCTCTAGAGTTTAAGAGAGTTCTAGACAATGTCAAGGTAAGGTTATTTATATTAGGCTATAAATTGTAGATTTTTTTTTTCCTTCTATAAAATCTACATCTGGAAAACAAAACCATCAAAACCATAGAATAAACCCCTAAAAATCCCACCAATCATCTCTTGGTCTTAAAACCGCAGAGACCAAAGACCTCAAAAACCTTATCTAGCCATTCGCAATGCAGAGTAAGTAATAATTGGTGTGCATTATGAAGTCCTATATTATACAAAACATTCTTGTTCACAGAAATATTGTGCAGTAAGCAATCTTATAGTAATTGTCTTTAATCAATAAATGATCGTTTGCGCAACCCACTCAGCTGGATTGAATTTAGACCACTATAGGATTCATAGCACAACTATAGGCAGTTTCTGGCCAACAGCCTTCCCTGTACTAAAATTGTAGATTTCCTAGAATGGTTCTATTGCAGATTTCTGGGTTTTCTGTTCACTTGCCACAGAAGGGCAGAATGAGGCCTCCTACTGGGTTGTGTATGATCTTTTTAAGAAGTTAGCAGTCGCAGTTTATTTGTTTGACATCTGTTGGATTTTTAGACACATATAATACTGCTTCTAGTGTCTTGAGGCGATTATGAATGAAAGAGCCATTGTAATAAAAAATGAAGTGTGATTTTATTCTATCACACAATGGTGTCAAATAAACAATGTAAAGCGTATTATGAACAGTTCCATGTAGATACAACTACTGTAAAAATGACAAACGAAAGTTCAAAACAAAGTCACCATTATCTGTCATGGCTGTTCTATCTTTGCCATCTGCGATACTCCATGCTGTCCTTCCCAATGACTTTGTAAAGAAGGAGAAGCCGGATGTGACTAAATTGTAGCTGGAAGTGATCTCAGTATGCACCTGTTGCAGCTTCTCAGACGTGTGTTTGCAAGAGTCATGTTGCTTGTGTGTATGAGAGAGAGTGTGTATGTGTCCCTGTGTCTGTGTCTCATGCACTTTTAAGAGGCAAATGTACGTCATAGTTAGTGATCTTAATACCTTCTATGGAAAGTATTACTGCTTAGCAAAGCCATTTCATAAAAGGGAAAGATGCTATACATATGATGTTTGATGGACAGGAACATATGTATGCTGATGTACCAATGATGTAACCCGTAGCTATATATTTAAAAGATAGTATAGCTTAAGAACATATCAATGTATAATCACTAAACTATATAAGTATCAGTGTTAGAGACGTATACTAAATATACACAGAAAATACGTAATGTAATAGTAAGTCACTTCTAATAACCTTGACATAACTACCAAATACTTTTAACCAACTATCTCTAAATATAGTCTACTCAACTTTCAACTGGTAAATACTATTTCAGCTTAACTTGTATATCTTTTGGTCTCAGCTATAATTGAAGAATAGTAAATACTACCATTTGTTAAAGACCACTTACACATATTAATATTAATTATGACTAATCATAAAAACCAAATATTTTGCAAGCTTGCCATCAATATAAATGCCGAATCATAATTTAGATTTAACAACATCTTAAGAAGTTTTATTTCATGAGGGCCTATTCCTGCTATGGACTAGCAGACGTGCATGTCCAGGTTTAATTTAGTTACACACAGATGACAAAAAGATGTGTCTGTCCATGCCCACAGTCTGTGAACTTTTTATTTGTAGGGCAGCAATATTTTACAAATATGACATAAAATTGTTTAAATATGGATGTCCAACCTGGGCGGAAGAATTAGCTACCTGCTTCATTCACTCTATTCCTGCCTTGTAGGTGGGATGAAAAAGACACCAATGGTCATTTGCACTAGTGTTAGAGATTTATTGGTCAGTAAGTGACATATTTTCATACATTTTATACAGAAACAAGCAAGCAGGGCAGTATGATGATTTTTGGTTCCATTTTGATTTTATGCTGTGGCATGTTCAGCACATGAGATCAGACAATGTATTTATTACTTGCTGCCAATTACATTTTGAGTAACCTATAATTTTTGTTCTGCATTTCCCTCTTTGTTTTAAGGCTGTTTATCCCTGTTCAGGTGAACCTGCACTAAGTACAAACGAGCTGCTTCTGACTACAGAGTCAATCTTGAAGAAGGCAGAGTTTCAGTCTTGCCAGGATTCTTATTTGCAGGTAATATAGTTGTTTTTTTTCCTTGACAAGGCAGTTAAATTAATTTTATTATGATTTGTTTTCATGGGTGTATAGTTCCAATAAAACCAAGATAAATTTCTGAACATTTTAAAAACCAGGTTAATATTTATGCGCATGAAAACCTGTAACAAACAATTTAGCTATATGGACAACTGCTTGACTGTATCTCTTTTAAAGGCCACCTCCACCTTTAGACCATGTTACATTCATATCTATGGTGTAACATAGTTGCAAGCAAACTCCCTTGACCTCCGCCTCTTCCCCAACCCTCCTACCACGGAGAGGGTGCGGGGGTTGTTCTTCCTGGTGGTAGCTGTTACTTTTGAAGCTTGCACAAGGGACTCTGCCTGAACAGCCATTTCATTCATTCAAAAATCTGTGAATGATTGAACTACAAGTCCTGCCTACCATTGCTGCAGGTGGACTTGTAGTTCTCTGTGGAAGACAAGTGCAGTTATTACTGCACTCAGTCCATTAACACTTGGTGCAACTCAGTAACTGAAAGTCCTTACGAACAAGGAGCTAGAGGAAGAGTCTGCAGGTGCCTGTGTAGTGCACCTGGCAATTGTAATGCTTTGCGGGTTCATTTGCAAAGAAAAACATAAATGCACATTTTTGTTGCTTCAAATATAGGTGCATGGGTGCCGTGAAGGTATACAGTTGGTTGTATACACAAGACATTACCAGTCCTGTTGTTTTATTTAAAAAGCCCCACAAGGCCACTTATATTTATCTTCCTTAAAGTGTTACTAAACCCACAACAGTAAAATAAGTCTGTATGTGCAGTAATACATGCTTCTTATACTCACTGTGGAACCTATGGGGTTATTCCTCAACATTGTGTAAAAATGCTGTTTGATCCTGTCTTCTCCGATCCTCCCTTTCTTCCATAGTCCCCAGACTATGACAGAACAGCACTTTGGGGGCAAGCTGCACATGCTCAGTTTGGTGTGTATTGCTAGAGAGTTGTTTTTCTCTTGAGAGAGTGCATGTGATATGCACAGGGCCAATCAGCACTGTCTAGACAGAGGGTCAGGGATCCTGCAGCCTTGTAGGACAATCGAGGTAGAATGAAAACTCCACCTACAAGCTTTAACCAGTGCTCAGCTGGATACTAATAAAGACAGCTCCAACTGCTGGTAAGAAAAGGTATTTAGTCTCCAGAGGGCGGAGCCTGATTATGGCGGCTGAGGAGAGCTCGAGGTAGGAGCTCCCGGATTAGCTCCTCTGTTCGATCCCCCCCAGGCCCCCAAGCCCCCATGGAAAGGTGAAAACCAGCAGTGTGACTCCTACCTCTGCCTTGTGGGCGCCCTGGGGGGGGGTGGCGGTCTGTGGGGGGGGGGGGGCTCTGGGGCCAGGGATTGGCTGGTGTGCGGCCCTGCGGTGACGGCGTGTCTGGGTGCCGGGGGGTGGGGGGCGCAGCTCGGGTGCGTGGCCGGCCGCTGTGCGTCTCTGGGGGCCGGGGGGCCGGCCGGCGTCTGGCGGGGGGGGGGGATGCTGGGCTATGGGTTGGCCGGCTGCCCTGGGGTGCTGTGGTGGGGTGGGAGACAGTGTGGCTTGCAGAGAGAGCAGAGGAAACAACAGCCCTCTGCTCTACAAACCCCTCCACCACAATTTCTAGAGTTTAGTGTTCCAAAGCCCCCTCCACCACAACTCCCAGTGTGATCACAGCCCCCTGCACCACAACTCCCAGCGTTTTACAGCCCCCTGCACCACAACTCCCAGCGTTTCACAGCGCCCTGCACCACAACTCCTAGTGTGCCACAGCCCCCTGCACTACAAATCCCAGCGCTCCACAGCCCCCTCGTACTGCAACTCCCACAGTTATACAGCCTCCTCCATCATTACAACTCCCAGTGTTATTCAGGGGAGTCCCCATGAAAAGAGAGGAAGAAAAGCTGACTTGCTGGTTGGATTAAAGGAGAGAGCCTGGAGTCGTTTCATGAGAAGAGAAGTGCAAAGGGGTGAGTGAGTCTGGCTGTGGCTTCATATATACATTTTGTATCGAGTTTGTGGGGAAGCAGAGTGCGAGAGAAAAGGGGGGACTCCCAGAGAATATAAATAAGGAGAAGATCGGTGAAGGAAAAAGCTAAAAGAAAAGCAAATAGACAGGGCTGGGACTGGCATATTAACGGTTGGCTCTTTCTAATTATGAGTATTCAGAGGGGAAAAGAAAAGTCACAGATGAAATGAAAAATAAAAGTGTAAAAGGGAGTGGGCCTAAAGGGACCCAAACTGGCACAATCAAAAAATACACGTCCCAGGGAAACGTGACCCCAGAAAGGCCTCAGAATAGGAATGAAAAAAGAGAAATAGATCTTAGTCCGCAAAATAGTCCTAGACAGTCATTGGATCTGGATATCAGTAGTCGTCAAATTTCAGAAAATATGGAGTTGGAAAAAGATCTACAAATTCCAAACAAAAAAGAGATGGCAGAAATGTTTAAAGGATTGGAGAGAACAATAAAGCAAGAAATGGTAAATATTCGGAATGATTTGGGGCAGCTGTTGGTTAGAGTGGAAGAAACGGAGCAAAAAGTTAAAAATCAGACCCAAATTATTTCCGAATTAGAAAAGAAGATAATCAACATGGGGAAAACTCAGGAAAAATTGCTGTATAAGGCGGAGATACAAGAGAATAGAGAAAGGAGGAGAAATATCAGGCTACGAGGGGTTCCAGAAAGCCCAAAAGGAGAAATATTGCATGAGAAGGTTTGCAAAATATTAAACTCTATAATGGAAAATTCTGATATGGAAAGGACTAAAATAGAAGGAATTTTTAGAAAAGGGAAACTCCATGAGAATCTTGGGAAGGAAAGGCCGAGAGATATACTGGTTAAATTCTATGAGCTTCAGGATAAAGAAAAAATCTGGAGGAAAATTAAGGGAAAATCAGTAATTAAATATGGAGGAATGAATATTCAGATATATGGGGATCTAGCACTGGAGACTTTGTGGAGGAGAAAAGCTCTGAGACCTTTGTTAGAACAGATGAAAAAACAGAATGTGCAATATAGATGGGGGATACCGGAGAGCCTAATGGGATGGAAGAACGGAATTACAGCTTATTTAAGGTTCCCAGAGGACTTGAGAATTTTCTGTGATAGACTTGAACTGCAAAGAACAGAAATTGTTGGTTGGGAAGAAGAACCGGGGGAAATCAGATTTAAAGGAAAAGTGGACTGGTAGCTTGTGGGGGGGGGGGGAGGCGGAGAGAAGGGGAGAGGGCTTGGGTGTTTTTGTTTTTTTTCTTTCTTTTTTTTCCTCTCTCTCTCTCTCTCCCTCTTATCTGCCCTTACTCTTCCGGCTTATGTCCCTTTTTTGAGATGTATTTATAAGAAGTGGGGGTCAGGGGGGGATCTGGATAGAGGGGAAGTCGTCCATAGGAGGAGTGTAGCCTTAAGGATTAAATCAAAGGTGGATTGTATCTCCACAAATGATTGTCAGGCAATTTGAAGGCCTAAAAAGAGGGGGGTGCATGGGGAGGGATGGAGGGGGGGGCGGACGGGGAGGGGGGAGGGGGGGCGGACGGGGAGGGGAAGGAGAGGGGTTGAGGGAATCACTGGGAGAGGGGGGAAGGGATAAGGGATGGGGTGGGGGGGATGGGAGCGGAGGGGGGGAGAGGGGACTATTGGGACGCTCCATAGGAATGAGAAAGAGGAAGGGAAGAAAGAAGGAGTCAGTAGGAAAAGAGTAAGATGGAAGAAATCCAATATATAACCTACAATGTAAAAGGGTTAAGCTGTCCAGGAAAAAGATTTAGGTTATTTAAAGAACTACAACATAGAAAATCCTCAGTGATATTTTTGCAGGAAACACACTTAGAGATAGAGTCAAAGGTCAGATTGAGGACCAGACATTTTCCAACATGGTTTTATGCGGATTCACCAATTAAAAGAGCAAAAGGAGTTGCTATAGGCTTCGCAAAAAATATAAGGTTTGCGGTGGAGGAGAGATTAATGGATTTGGAGGGAAGGTTTTTATTTTTGAGAGGTAAATTACAGGGAACTGAGTGTACTATAGCAAACATATACAGTCCAAATAAGAGACCAGAGAAGTTTATGAGAGAAGTATTGAAGAGATTGATGGATTTTAAAAGAGGGTGTATGATAGTAGCGGGAGACTTTAACATCTGTATGGACCCGCGGATGGATACTAATTCCTGTGTGAGGAGGGAAGAAAGCAAGTCCTTGAGAATGTTAAAGAAATTGTTGCATGAGTGTCAATTGGTAGATATTTGGAGAATTAGGAATATGAAGGAGAGAGATTATACTTTCTTTTCGCATGTACATGAGACTTATTCTAGATTAGATTACATATTAGTAGAACATCGAATGATAGAGATGGTGGTGGAAGTAAAAATTGGAGGAAGTGCCCTGTCGGATCACGCCCCAGTTGCAATGAAGTTAAGATGGGGTAGAGAGGGGAGAGAAGGATATGTATGGCGATTGAATGAGGCACTTCTCATGGATGAAGAGATCGGTCAAAGAATTGAGAGGGAAATTGAATGGTTTTTTGAAGAGAATGAAACCGAGGATGTGTCGGTAGCAACGGTATGGGAAGCACATAAAGCCTACATTAGAGGTCTACTCATCGCAATGGGGACAAAAAGGAAAAAAGAAAGGAGAGAAAAGATAGATTATTAAATGAAATATATGATCTTGAACAGGTGCATAAAAAAGAAAGAGCTAAGGAGACAATGCAGTTGTTAATAAAGACGAAAGAAGAATTAGAGAATGTAATGGAGGAGGAAAAAAGAAGAGTCTTCAATAAAGTAACATGTGAAAGGTACAGATGGGGAGATAGGCCGGGAAAGTATTTAATGAGAACTTTAAGAAAGAAGAAAAATAGAAACTATATTGAGAAAATAAGAAATCCCAAGGGGGAATTTGTACACTCAACCAAGGATATTGCTAGAATATTTAAAGAGTATTATAAGGAGTTGTATAATATTATTCCTCAGGATACGTTTAAGAAAACAGAAATAGCAAATAGAGGGAGAAGAAAGTTATATCTAGAGGATGCAGGCCTTCCAAAATTAAAAGAATCACAACTAAACTCTTTAGAGGCAGAAATAACTTCAGAGGAAATAAAAACAGTGCTAAAAAGCATGGCGGGAGGGAAAAGTCCGGGTCCGGATGGATATACGGTTAAATACTATAAAAAATATAAAGAGCTTTTAATACCCAAGATGAAGATCTATATGAACGCCTTGGGGAATGGGATGGAGATAAGGGGAGAATCTTTACAGGCTAACATAGTATTGATACAGAAGGAAGATAAAGACCCCTCGCAATGTGCGAGTTATCGACCAATAGCGCTGCTGAATGTAGACACTAAAATATATGCAAAGGTGCTGGCAAATAGACTGAAAGAGTTGATGCCGGAGTGGATACATGGAGACCAGGTGGGGTTTGTCTCGGGAAGAGAGGGTAGAGATAACGCTTTAAGATCATTGTTGATTATACAGGAGGGTAAAAAAGGGAAAACCCCAATGATACTGATGTCGATAGATGCTGAGAAGGCTTTCGACAGAGTGAGTTGGGGTTTTATGATGGACACCCTGGAAGTGCTGGGTTTGGAAATAGAATGAGAGGGTGGATTGGAGAGTTATATAGAGGGCCGACCGCTACCATAATGGTAAATGGAGGAAGATCAGAGTATTTTAAGATGTCAAACGGTACAAGACAGGGATGTCCATTGTCTCCATTGTTATATGTGTTATCACTGGAGCCCTTATTGTCCATGATTAGGAAGAACATAGACATAAAAGGAATAAGGATAGGAGATAGAGAACATAAGGTAGTGGCTTATGCGGACGATCTGATGTTTTATGTCGGAAACCCCAGAACATCACTTCCAAATTTAATGAAAGCACTGAGGGAGTATGGAGAACTGTCGAATCTGAAAATTAACCCGACAAAGACCGAAATCTTAAATTTAAACCTTAAAAACAGCGAAAAGGAAAAACTACAAGAGGAATTCCCATTCCTTTGGAGAGACAAAGAATTAAAATATCTAGGAATAAAATTATCAGCCTCAATTAAGAACTTATATAAGGCTAATTATATAGCCTTATTAAATGAGATTAAGGAGGAGCTGAGGAAAGTGGGAAATGGAAATCCATCGTGGATAGGCCGCATAAACTTGATAAAGATGGTAATTCTCCCTAAAGTATTATACAAATTCCAGATGATCCCAATCAGACTACCAGAGGCATATTTTAAAGAATTTAGGAAAATGATAATAAAATGTATATGGAGGAATAAAAAGCCTAGAATAGGTTATGAAACGTTGACCAGAAGTAAAGAGAGAGGAGGATTAGGGGTAGCAGATTTTAGGAGATATTATAAAGCGGGGATTATTGCGAGAATCTTCGACTGGATTCATAATCCGGAGAAAAGTTGGGTTAAGATTGAGAAAGCACTGAGTGGAATAAGTTTAAGTAAAAATATTTGGGTACCTGCACAATACAGGGAATTAGAGGAGAGCACTAGCACGTACACTCTTTAATGTTTTAAAAGAATGGGATTTACTACATAGACAAAAGGGGTGGGTTTTTAATTCACAATTAATACCACTGAGGAACACAAAATACTTCATCCCGGGTAAGGATAGTATAGCAGGGAAATGGATTATAAAACAGGAGGCGCAACTGAGAGATATAATGGTAGGAGAGGAAATTGGGACATACAAGGATATGGAGGAAAGAAAAGGAGAAGTCTTTAATAAGATGGATAGACTAAGATATTACCAACTAAAGAACTTTTTTGAGAGCCTTCCAAAGCCTATACGAACTAGAAAAGACTGGAATCCATTTGAAAGAATATTTGAGTCACGGGGAAATGGTAGACACGGAATGGCAAGATATTAATGGAACTTGATATAGACACAAAATTAATTCACATAGAGAAATGGGAAAGAGATATGGGAAGAATAATAGAGGAGGAGCAGAGGAAAATGTTCACATTAATTCACGAAAATATTAGTATGCGGGAAGTAGAAATTAATTATAAGTGTTTGAATAGATGGCATATCACCCCCGATGTGGAGCACAAGATGAACACGGAAATTTCACGTATGTGTTGGAGAGGATGTGGGGAAGTGGGCACGTGGTATCATATGTGGTGGGAATGTTCAAAAATACAGGTGTTCTGGCGGAGGATAGTTTATTTGAAAGGGAAAATTACTAACATCAATTTAGGATTAGATCGAGAACTATGTCTCCTCCATATCTCAGAACTCTCAGTGAAAGCATATGAGAGTTCTGGGATATGGCATTATTTGACCGCAGCAAAGAGTCTGATACCCAGGTTCTGGAAGAAAAAAGAGGTGCCAACTGAGGAGGATTGGATAGGTAGAGTAAATCAGATTTCAGGGACAGAAGACTGTACTATACGCATGAGGACAAGTTGGAGATGTGTAATAAAAAATGGAAAGGCTGGGAAGAATATAGAGGAAAGATGAAATATATGAAGAGATAATATACCTGGAAGTAGGGTTAGAATTGGGTTTAGGAATAATGGAATAATA
This sequence comes from Staurois parvus, assembly GCF_062004578.1. NCBI lineage: Eukaryota > Metazoa > Chordata > Amphibia > Anura > Ranidae > Staurois > Staurois parvus. Next base: position 5,456,783 of record NW_028318087.1, read on the forward strand.
TGGATTTAATCAGAGAAGAGAAAAAGTAGAGCGTGGGAGAGGGAGGGGGGAGGGGATAGGGGGTTAGAGGTGGGGGGTATGGGAGGGGGGGGATGGTTGGAAAAGGAAGTTATATATAAATAAATTATATAAGGAGAGAATATGGTTCTGATGACTGTTTTACTAGAAATGTTGAGAAAATTTGTATATGATATGAAAAATTAATAAATATTTATTTAAAAAAAAAAAAAAAAAAAAAAAGGTATTTAGCAGTTTGTTTACAAAAAAAATTGCCCTTTCATGTTCTGTGTACTGTGGGAGACCAGATATGGTAAATGCAGGGTAATGGGTTTAGTAGCACTTTAAACTGTGAGGTCTTGTTTAACTGGCCACCTTTTTGTCGTTTTGGTCATTTATATAGTCTAACAATTTCTTCAATTGTGCAGAAATGAATATTTGTCTGCTTTCCTGAAACATCAGACTTTACTTTATTCATTTTTTTCCTCCTTCTCCCACATATCAAGTCTCTCACAGATACAGGTTACAGACATTATTATGAGGTAAATGCAGAATGGAATGAAAATTGCACCGTGTGTTCACATATTGTGTGCATTTCTGTGTACGTAGAATAGAATTAGCAAGTGTGTGTCTAGTGTTGCCCTCTCCTGCACATAAAAGCAAAATTCACCCCATTCATTCACATTTTCCAAATAGTTTTTGAGTGACATGTCCCTGGGCTTAAATCCATGGAAATGAGAAATGTATCTCTTCATCTGTGGGATTCCCATGATGGCTGGTAGTCCAATGTACAGTTTGTGTCACGAATAGTCCAATGTACAGTTTGTAATTCACTTTGGCTTTCAAAGACACGAAGGTCTAAAAAATCTTTGGCTTGTTGTATCCAACTGTATAGGCTGTATAGGAGAAAGAGGGTAAAGGCGCAATCAGTCTGACTTGGTCTAAGAAGTCCATATGTGTATGAAAAAAAAAAAAGGGCACCTGGAAGTGAAAGGAAGTCACGAAGTATGGGAGGGTCTGCAGGTTTTAGGGAAAGCCTCTGTAAGCAGTAGAAGCAATCTCCAGGTGATGCATGGATGATGAAAGATACAAAAGGCGCCTCTAAGTGTAGACCGTTTTACAATTTTTATTTAAAAGAGGTGCATTTTAGCAACTCGCATATTTGAAGAGAAAAGCAGGCACGTAGTAATTCTATCTAGTCAGTGCAGAAGGTCTCCAACACTGGCTATATCTGTGGCTGCGCAACAAGCTGCTCATCTTTCTCCAAAGGCCGGCTGGAGTGTGGAGGAAGATTGAGAAGGGGGGCTGGAAAGCAGCGTTGTGCGACACGTGTTTGAGTGTGCACTCTGGGATGGTTTGTCAGGCATGCTCCTTTGTCAAGCTCAACAAAGCTTTGACAAAGGAGACTTTGAGTGGACAGCTCAATTACTAGAAGCCTTCAGTTGGATCCTCAACCTCCAAAACTCTGCAGATTTATTTGCTTTGCCCTTCAAAAGTGGTCAAGATGCCTTCGGGCACTGTGGACACAGGTTCAGACAACGCCACGGCATGGCTTACACCAGTCACTAGGGCAAGACCAGAAGTCAAGAAATTCAGAGAGAAGCAAACTCTGTTCTGCTCTGGGCAGTACATCACATTAGCAGTACACATTCAAGGTGTACAAAATTGTCAGGTGGGCTTTCTCATCCGCCAGCAGCTGGACTCAATCATATAGGATCAGCAACAAGGTGAGGGTGAACTGTAGAGATTTTATTTGAATGCAGAGTATAAAAACGTTCCAGAAGACAAGCAACACTACTGTGTTCAGTGGATGGAGACCACAGGAGTCACACGGTGAGATCTATACTCCTTCTGGAGCATGTTATGAGGTTTGCAGCGCTTCTCTTTTGCATGAGCAGCTGGACTCCGTTTTGTAGTCCCTGAGGTGTTTTGGGACATAGAAACGGGGAACACCAGATGTGATCTCATAACTCAACAATTCAACCACAAGGTGGGAAGGTTCAGGTCTTGATTGCGGAATCCTAGAGACTTCTCTGTGGATGCTCTGGTGACCCCATAGGACTAGTTCTGCCTTATATGTTTTTCCTTCCCTAAAGATCCCCTTCCAGGCCTGCTGTGCCTGATCAAGTTCAAGAGCATCCCAGTGATACTGGTGACTCCAAGCTGGCCAAAAAAACATTGTACACATATGCCCACGGGTTTCTGGTGGACATTCCATTGCCATTACCAGATCATTCGGATCTGCTGTCTTAGGGTCCCATGTTCCATCTAGCTTTTCATTGCTGGTTTCGACAGCCCAACTGGCATTTAAGTCCTGAGAGACAGGGGTTTGGCTGATTTGGTTGGTTTTCTCTAGACTGCCAAACAATTTACTTCTCATAAATTCTTATTGCCACACTTGGAAGGCTTTTTTTTTTTTTTTACTATTTTTCAGTGGCCGTTGGTATCTCACTCTCAGGTGAAGGCTTCTATACAAGGGGGCACTCTTTTTGACCCCCCCAACTATCTTTTTGCATCTCTTTAGCATTGTGGAAATTGAATCTGGTGCTCTCCCTGCTGCAGGCTCCTTCCTCTGAGCCCAGTAGAAATATATCCTTGTCTGACATTACTTTTAAGGTGATTTTTCAAATCGTGATCCTCTCTGCCAAGAGTGTCAGAGCTGGCTTCCTTATCTTGTAGGGAGCCCTTACTGGTGATTTTCAAGGATAAGGTCATTCGGCCCACGGTCTCAATTTTTCTGATGGTGTCGACTCAATCAGGACATAGTACTTACATCCTTTTTTCCTACTCCAATTTGTCCTGCTCTGAAACATCCTTGGGAGCTGACAGTCCTCTCTCTGGATGTAGTTCGAGATGTTAGTCTACCTTGCCGCCATGACCCCCATGATATTGCCCCTTTGTGCTTCTGGAGGCATCTCATAGGGGGCTCCCTGTATCTCATTCCATCCCTGTTGGGTAATCTGTCAGGTTGTGGTTTGGGCCTATTTGTCCAAGAATAGAGTTACTCCCTTTCGGGTGACAGCTCAATCTACTGGAGCCGTCGGTGCATCCTGGGATTTTCAGCATCAAACTTGAGCGTAGCAGATATGTAAGACTGCCACTTGGTCGTTGGTTCACACATTTTATACATTTTACTGGGTGATCAATTGAGCCTCAACAGATGCTGCTTTTGGTTGCAAGGTGCTTCAGGCTGCTGCTTGAATTGAGTAGTGGACCCTTTTTGGCTGTCACAAAGTGTTTGTTGATTGGAGATTTTGCTATTGTACCCTCCCCTTGTTGGTAGTTCTTTGGGACACACCCAGTCTGTGTCTGCCAGTGTCCTGTACTGTATGAACAAGAAAATGGGCTTTTTGACTTACCTGTAAAATCTATTTCATTGAGTACAGTACAGAATGCAGGTCACCCTTCCCTCACTGGTCCTCTTATTGCTTGCTAAAAAATTTTTTATTTTTTTGGCATTGTCTCCCAATTTCCCCTTCATGGGGGGCCCTTCCTCATCCTTCTCTTCCCCTTCTTTCTTGTTCTTCCCTATGACCCCCCCGCTCCCCTCTCTTCTTTCCACTCTTCCCTCCCCCCCTCCTCCGACTCCCTTTTCCATCCATCAGAGGTTTTTTGTTTTGGGAAGGCACTTTAGGGAATTTCTAATTTCATTTGATGCATTCTGTGATTTCATGTAAATGCTCACTACCTGCATTTGTGTCTACTTCTGAAAGCTACATGCTCATGTACAATTGTCGCAGATATAATCACCCAAAGCACTGTACTGACCTACTGTACTGGTTATTCTTTTGCTTGTCAACCGTACATTCTCTATTGACCTTTTTATATAATAAACCTTAATCTGTTCAAAAACTGGGGATTGTCAGGAAGGAGTTGTATGTGGTGCACTCAAAAGTGTTGACAGTCCAATCACCTAAAGGTACCAGCCTATAACCCAGTATCTTAATCTGCCTGTGTCTTGTACTGCACTCCAAGAAATGGATTTTACAGGTATTAAAAAAAAAATCAAATTTTTGTCTTTTTTTCAATTTACAAAAGCAAATCTTATTTTCTCGCAGTGCAAGTGGACATTAGAAACCAGGTGAAGGGTGTTTTTTTGTCTTTGCATGTAAATCACATGATCAGAAGTATTTGATGATCGTAAGACAAAAAACATACAGGATTTACTGAGCTTGTGCTAACTGGTACACTGTTACCATTGTTGTTTTGTTCATAGCAACAATACCTTTCAGGGCAGCTTCACACTGCCCCTCTGCACTTTTGGCTGAAGCACCATGTACCTGTGGTTTTGGTGCCCAGTTAGCTATGCTTTGCTAAAGACTTCAGTTATGTCCTGTGGTTTTGGTGTGTTTTTTTGAAAGCGGGGAATAATAGAGGTCTATTGCAAAGCGCAGCTATAGTGCAGACGGCAGTGTGAAACTGTTCTTAGAGTAGCTAAAATATGAATAAAAGCAAATATTTCCTTATTGTAACTTAAAGGTCCATATATATCACATACAAAACATTCAGGTGTATCTGATTTTCTATTAATAATAATGCAGTTTAACTGGTGAATCCTCTGATTTAGAGTCTAATCTATATGTCATGTTTTTATGAGCGGGTGCTGTGCTTGCTTTAGCATGTCCATTTAGAAAAAAAACAAAAAACCTCTTTACTATTTGGGAATAAAACATGTTTTGGCATGTGTATCCTCTTTTGAAGGTAGGAACTGTACCAGTCTTTGTCACACTCAGACTCTCTGCCCAGGCTCATTCTTTCTGATATACAAACATGAGAACCAAAGAATGCTTCATATTCTATCAAGGTTTCTAGTTTAACTCTATTGCAATTGCCTGCATGTTGGCATTTTCTTGGTGCTTGCACCTGTGCATTTTAGGTGCATTGTGGTGTTTTCTTTTGTTTTTTTAAAAAAAAGTCCTGCTTGCTGCATCTTTGATGCTCTTTCATGAAAACAGAGTTTAGTGATAACCTATGTAAAACGCACAGATGTGAACGTAAGCCCTCACTATTTAATAATGCTATGCTAAGTAACTACATATGCATATCTAATGTGCTAACTTTTCATCACCAGGAAATCAAGAAGTTTGTGAATGGGGTATCAGAAAAGATCAGGAAGACGAGAGATAAATACGGAATTAATGACAATGGCTCCACAGAGGTAACAACGTGTCCTTTGGCATATCATTTGCAGTGCAGAAATTTTTAAACGTTATTTGGAAAAAGTATTTTACTATTAGCCTGTCATGGCCCTTTCTTTGTAGGTTTTCACCACCCCGACAATTCAGACGTTTTAGTTGGCACAATGAACTGAAAGAGCAGCATACACAGATTGCATAGAATGTGCATTATCTGGTTGCTGAGAACATCAACAGAAGACACTGTCATTTTCTTATGATTCCATGCTACTAAACTGGTTAGCAGTCCGTTGCCATATAATTAACTAGTAGGCTAAGGCTCCATTCACATTAGCGCATCTCCAAAAATGCAAGATTTCCAGTGCAGCTTTGATCCAACTTTACATTCACTGGACCAAATTTGCATCAAAAGTCACACCAAAGCAGTGCAGGGACTACTTTCAAGTTGCTGTGACTTGAAGTCGTGTAGATTTGAATGATACTCATTGGGAAACATGGGGGTGCGACTTTTCATGTGACTTTGGGCCCCAAAGTTGCATGACAAGTCACACAAGTGTAAATGGGCTCTAACAGTCACAATAAACTTGTATTGCAGTTTAGAGGGGTTATTTTGTTTTTTATTAAAATTGTAGATCCTAGATGTTTCTTCAATCAGTAATGAGCAGATTTAATTGCCCAGCCTAAGATCCTTCTAGGGACTTATTTTAGAATGGAAAAACAGAATGGTTGGCCGCACTAACAGCAATGTGGTGGATGAAATCCTTTATTGGAATCCTTTACATGCAATATGATAAGAACATGACTGCTCCAAGACAGGGCAGAGTACCAGTAGATGCGTTTCACACGAACTTTATTAAAGTGACTAAGCACATGTTCGTGTGAAATACGTCTACTGCTCCTCTGCCCTGTCTTGGAGCAGTCATGTTCTTATCATATTGCATGTAAAGGATTTCCCCCACCACATTGCTGTTTATGCGGCCAACCATTCTGTTTTTCCATTGCACCTGTGATCACGGATCGGGCGGTGTCTGTGGAGGGGTTATGCAGTTTTGGCACTCACCTGGAGAGGATCTTTTGCTCTTTCAACTGATTTTAGAATAGCTAGAAGAAATAATACAGTGGGGGGGGGGGTACATTTTTGATCCCCTGAAGATTTGTAAGTTTTCCCATAAAAAAATTAAGGATCTAGAATTTTTATCATAGTTGTCTTTTAAATGATAGAGACAGCATATCAACCAAAAATCCAGAAAAATGATACAAATGTTATAAATTGAGTTGCAGTTCAGTGAGTAAAATAAGTATTTGATCCCCAAGCAAAACATGACTTAGTACTTGGTGGAGAAAGACATTTCTTGTAGTTGGTTACCAGCTTTGCACCCATCTCAGGAGGGATTTTGGTCCACTCTTCTTTACAGATCTCTAAATCCTTAAGTTTTCTTGGCTGTCACTTGACAACTCGAAGTTTCAGCTCCCTCCATACATTTTCTATAGGATTAAGGTCTAGAGTTTGACTAGGCCACTCCATGACCTTAATGTGCTTCTTCTTGAGCCACTCCTTTGTTGCCTTGACAGTATGTTTTGTATGATTGTCATGCTGAAAGACCCATTCACGACCTATCTTTAGTGTTCTGACTGAGAGAAGAAGGTTCTCATCCAAGATTTTACAGTACATGGCCCCATTCATTGGCCCCGCAATACAACAAAGTCGGCCTGTACCTTTAGCAAAGAAGTAGCCCCAAAACATAATGTTTCTACCTCAATGCTTGACTGTAGGGATGGTGCTCTTCAGGTAATAGTCAGAATTTCTCTTCCTCCAAACACGGCATGTCGAGTTAATGCCAGAGAGCTTAATTTTGGTCTCATCTGACCACTGCGTTTTCTCCAAACCCTTCTCTGAATCATTTAGAAGTTGATTGGTAAACTTCAGACGGGACTGTACTCAGAATGTTTGACCATTCAGGAAACCTGGTCGGTGGAGTAATCCAAACTTCCAGTAAACATTCTGGAACACAGGGATATTCAACGGTCTCTCTAGCACTAGACATCTCCGTTTTTGGGGACTTCAGCGTGGACTCAGTCAGACAATGACATGGCCTGCATAAACCATCAAGTAGGTACAAGAAGTCATACTGCAGAAATTGAAGTGGAATCCTTGCATGGGCATCTAATCAATTTCTGTCCTTGACTGTGACACACATTCCTGGCTTAGAAAAATGACAAACAGACCCCTCAATCACCAACGTCTGCATCAGGGAGAGTGGTTTTTGTCTCAGGCTGGATGTGGACCTTTTTGGCATCCCGTTCAAGAACAAACTGAACAGGTTTGTTGCCAGGTTCAGAAATCCTCATATTTTGCAGTGCACGTTCTGGTGTCTTCCACGACTGCTCTGCAGGACTGGGACAGAGTATGTTCCAGTGATTCTTGGCACTAAACTGGCCCAGGAGGGTTTGGTACCTGGACATACCTTGGCTTCTGGCGAATCCTCCTTGGCCTCTTCCGGATCGTGTACTTTGTCTCAAGGTCTGATCTACCAGCCTTCTTCTTGGACACTGGCTTTGACGGCTTGGCTGATGAAGCAGGGATGCACGAATCATATCACCCTATGCCCGGGACATGCAGTTCTGGTCAGCGGGCAGGTGTTTTTTTTTGTTTTGTTTTTTTTTACATTTAGCCCTGCTGCGGGCAAGCAGCAGGGTCAGGGGTGGACTGACCACTCGGGGCTAGCAGGGGGCCCCATGATGAGAGGCTCTATTTATCTATCATTGTGGTATACCATTTATGAATGTATGACAATAAACACTGAAGTGATTGCAGAATGTGTTGGCACCGCCCCTGGGTGCAGCTCGGGAGTCAGTGCAGCTAATCTAATGGCTCAGGGAAGGGAGGTGGGATCAGGAGATCAATGGGGGGGGGGGGGGGGGGTGATGATCCCTTCATTCTCTTCCTCCCCTGGACTCACCCCGGAGCCCCCGCCTCCCAAGTAACACGATCGCCCCCAGGCATTCTTGCTCTTCCCCCGGGCTCACCCCACTCTGATTCCGAGTATGGTGATCACCATTAGGTGTTCCTGGCTCCTCCCCTGGACTTACCCCTCAAATCCCCAACCCCACCTCGGTCTGACTGGTGATTGCCCCAAGTGTTCCGGGCTCCACGCCTGGCTTCCGAATATGTTGAGTGCCCTCAGGAGGACCTGAGCATGGAGCAGAGGCTGCTGCAGAGACCCAAGGTGGGTAAAGCCAGTGAATACACCCATTAATCTACTTACTGACCAATCTACCTACCTACTGTGATAATGATGGGTTTAATTGGATCCATCATTAGGTCAGATTATACTGGGCAGAGAAGGGGATGGGGGAATCAGGACAACAGGCTGGGGGCAGGGGTGGACTGACCATTTGGGCCCCATTCCTGCAGAACCAGGCTGGAGTCCCTGAACACAGTGCTGTAATAAGTCCCAACACTTGCCTCCACTAATTCACCTCCCAATACAGTGGAGAATACACTGCAGGGGATTGCACTGGAGTTTTCCAAGGGGGGGGATTGGATTCATAATGGGGAAATTACACTGCAGGGAGTAGACTGGGGGGATTTATGGAAGGGTGAGAGTTGCACTTCGGGGGATTTACATGGGAGATTACAGTACTATGCTGGAGAATTACACTGGAGAGAGTGCACTGTGAGGATTACACTGTGGGAATTTTACTCGGGAGGGGGGGCGAGTACACTCTGGGATAAAGAAATACAGCGGGGGGGGGGGGGGTCACAGTAGCCTGGGGGTGGAAACCAATATTTGTGCTGGGAGGAGCGATCTGGTCGGGGAGGGGGGTGAGAGGATACGTTCTGGGCCATTTTGAAAGGGGAGAGGGATTTGTGTTTGAATCTCCTACTCACCTCCCTCACCAGACATTTCTAACTGCAAATGTTAAAAACATTTGCCATAAAGCCCCTTCAATTTTTAGGAGCCCTGGACATTCCTAAAAGTGCCTCTCCCTAATAAACATCAACCCTTCACCTTAAATACTGTTTTGGTAAATATATTTGTTTTTATTAGGACAAGTAGATTGGGAACCTGATTTAGTCCCTTGGACAAGTAGTTTGTTGTTTTTTTTGTTTTTTTTTAAATTTCCACTCCCCTGTGAAGACCAGATAATGAGGGACAGAGAATTATCAAATTTGGTTATCCCTAATCATCTTGTTAGAAAGATCAGCATCTTGCCTTGAGTACCCTCAAGAGACTGATTTTAGCCTTGGCTATCCTTTTACAGCATCCTTTGGCCTCTTACTCCCTGATGAAGGCCTTTGTGTAGGAAGTTGCTCATTTAGCTCCTCCTAGACACTCTCTGTTGATGCCATGGGATCTCAGTCTGATTCTGATGGCTCTTAAAAAGCCTCCCTTCTAACCTCTGAGATATTCCCTAGGCTAAAGTCACTTATGTTTTTATTTTTGGCACCATCTCTTCCCTAAGTAGTAGAGATAGAGGCATTATCCTGTAAGGAACTCCTCCTGGTTTTATACAAGGATAAGGTTTTCCTGAGACCAAAGGCTTTTCTGCCCAAAGTGGTCTCCTTCTTTCACCTTAATCAAGACTTTGTCCTACCATCTTTCTGTCCAGCTTCTAAAGATCCTAGAGAGGCCTCTTCACTGTTTGAATGTGGATCATGCTGTACATGTTCACCTCTTAGCTAGGACCTCCTTTAGACTTAGATTCGTTGTCCCCCCTGATGGCTCTCACAGAGGGCACCCTGCTTCTCATTTCATCATCACTGGATGGATTCAACAGCTCATTGTTAGTGGTTATTCCCTACAGAATAAGGTTCCTCTCTTTCCTTTTAAGGCCCACTCCACTAGGTATGTAGGAGTTTCTTGGGCTTTTTCACCATCAAGCATCTATTTTGCTGGTTTGTAAGGGTGCCACCTGAGCTTATGTTCACATGTATTTTACTGCGTTTTTTAAAGCAGCACATAATAGGCAGCACAGTGGCTAAATGGTTGGCACTTCCGCCTGGCAGTACTAGGGTCGCTGGTTCAAATCCCAACCATGGCACCACCTGCCTGGAGTTTGCATGTTCTCCCTGTGCCTGTGTGGGTCTCCTACGGGTACTCCGGTTTCTTACCACACTCCAAAGACATGCTGGTAGGTAAATTAGACCCTGTCTAAATTGGCCCTAGTATGTGTATGTATGAATGTGAGTTAGGGACCTTAGATTGTACGCCCCTTGAGGGTTAGGGATTGATGTGAATGTACAATATATATGTAAAGCACTGCGTAAACTGACGGTGCTATATAAGTACCTGAAATAAATAAATAAATGTTCTTATGTTTGCTAATTATCACCAGGTGGATTTTCAAGCCTCTGCTGATGCCTGCTTTGATAGTAAAATTGCTATAGGTAGCTGTTTAGTGTGGGTCCCTGTATGTTTTAGGCCTTTTGGCATTTTGTTTTCTCTGTTTCCCACCCCTCTTCTTATGTTTTGCTCTTAGACGTCCCAGTTGCCGAAGACTAAGTGTGTGTCCTGTATTGCCAATCAACAAAAAATGGATTTTTGAGATGCCTGTAAAATCTGTTTCTTGAAATACAATACCAGGATACAGGATCCTCCCCTCTGCCTTTTTAAACAGATCTGTACTGATGTGCATTTGTGGAGAAGATTTGTACTGAGGTGCTGTTGTGGGGGTGGTCTTTACTGGGGTGTATTTGAGAAGAGAGCTTATACCTCCATAGTGTATTAATGTGCTTTTACAAAATAGAAAATACTGTACCTACAAGCTGTTGCAATTATAGGGAACACTACAAGATTTTCAGATGTACATGCAATACGCAAAATGCTACCTACTTCCTAGCAAATAAGCAAGTCTGTATACAATGAAAATATGCTAAAAGGTTACTTAACTCTGGTTAGAGCGGGTTCACAGTCTCCACAGGCAACGAGGACCCAGGCTTACTCTACAGCAGTTGCAGGAGATCAGGCAAAAATATCTTCAGGTTCTGGCAGAGATCTTCTGTGGTGTTAAGTCATCATAGAGTCTTCCTGTCAGCTTAACCTGATGACTTATTAAATTTATTTATTAATTTAAAAAGTTTTGGATACCAATCCCACATGGGTGTATCCTTTTGCAATACTGTTTCAATGGGAGAATCATTTTCCAATTAGATGGCACTGTTGTATCATACATGCCATAGGTTAGATATGTCAGAAGGTTAAGCTATTGTTAACCATTGATTAACTTGTTGATGTCAGATACAAAATTAAATGTAGAACAATAGAAGAGTCCAACATACAACAATGGTATCTAAGTTCTCATTGTTGAAGATGTGTAATCGTTACCAAGGCAGTTGTATGAGAAGTCCACTCAAACATTCGAAAGTAACCTTTTATTTTCCTGAATTCTAAGACCGATGAACAAACAGATCCTTTCATGTAAGCCTGAGAAAAAAAAAAATATTACAAACATGTGTGTGTGTGTGTGTGTGTGTGTGTGTGTGTGTGTATATATATGTGTGTGTATATATATATATATATATATATATATATATATATATATATATATATATACACACAGTTGTGTTCAAAATAATAGCAGTGTGTTGAAAAAAGTGAATAAAGCTCAAAATCCTTCTAATAGCTTTTATTTCCATACACACAAATGCATTGGGAACACTACACATTCTATTCCAAATCAAAACATGAAGAAAAATATATCAAATTTGTGTTGTTCCTCTAAACAAATTGAAGAAAAGTGAATATTAGACTGTTCAAAAAAAATAGCAGTGTTTTGTATTCTTCTTTACAAACTCAAACATTCGCTATATAAACTGAAAAATGTTTGAAGATTTTGCTTTCCTTTGAATATTAATTAATATTTAGTTGTATAAGCACTGTTTCTGAGAACTGCTGTACATCTGTGTTGCATGGAGTCAACCAACTTCTGGCACCTGTGAACAGGTATTACAGCTCAGGATGATTGGACTACATTCCACAGTTCTTCTCTATTTCTTGGTTTTGCCTCAGAAACTGCATTTTTTATGTCACCCCACAAGTTTTCTATTGGATTAAGATCCGGGGATTGGGCTGGCCACTCCATAACGTCTGTCTTGTTGGTCTGGAACCAAGATGTTGCACGTTTACTGGTGTGTTTGGGGTTGTTGTCTTGTTGGAACACCCATTTCAAGGGCATTTCCTCTTCAGCATAAGGCAGCATGACCTCTTCAAGTATTCTGATGTATTCAAACTGATCCATGATCCCTGGTATGCGATAAATAGGCCCAACACCGTAGTATGAGAAACATCCCCATATCATGATGCTTGCACAACCATGCTTCACTGTCTTCACAGTGTACTGTGGCTTGAATTCAGTGTTTGGGGGTCATCTGACAAACTGTCTCCGGCCACTAGACCCAAAAAGAACAATCTTACTTTAATCAGTCCACAAAATGTTGCGCCATTTTTCTTTAGGCCAGTCAATGTGCTCTTTGGCAAATTGTAACCTCTTCAGCACATGTCTTTTTTTCAACAGTGGGACTTTGCGGGAGCTTCTTGCAGATAGCTTGGCTTCACTTAGGCGTCTTCTAATTGTAACAGTGCTCACAGGTAACTTTTAGACCTTCTTTGATCTTCCTGGAGCTGATTGTTGGCTGAGTCCTTGCCATTTTGGCTATTCTTCTATCCATTTGAATGGTAGTTTTTCGCTTTCTTCCATGTTTTTCGGGTTTTGGTTGCCATTTTAAAGCATTTGCGATCATTTTAGCTGAGCAGCCTATCGTTTTCTGCACTTCTTTATAGGTTTTCCCCTCTCCAATCAACTTTTTAATCAAGGTACGCTGTTCTTCTGAACAATGTCCGGAACGACCCATTTTCCTCAGAATTTCAGAGAGAAATGCACTGTAACCAGCATGTACAACATTTGCTGCCTTCCTTCCTTAAATAAGGGCAATAATTGCCACCTGTTTTTCAAAGAATGAATGACCTCACTAATAGAACTCCACACTGCTATTATTTTGAACATTCCCCTTTCAATGAGTGATGAGCAGCAGCATGATTTCTATTGCTCTACTACACCTGCTAGTAAATTATTTGCCATGTAGAAATATCATTTCTACCAAAAACAATCATTGATCAGGTTAGTGATGTCTGACTGCTATTATTTTGAACACAACTGTGTGTGTGTGTGTGTGTGTATGTATATGTGTGTGTGTATTTATGTGTGTGTATGTATGTGTGTGTGTGTGTATATATATATATATATATATATATATATATATATATATATATGTATGTATGGATATGTATGTATGTGTGTGTGTGTATATATATATATCTATATATATATGTATGGATATGCATGTATGTGTATATATATATATATATATATATATACATACAGTTGTGTTCAAAATAATAGCAGTCAGACATCACTAACCTGATCAATCATTGTTTTTGGTAGAAATTATATTTCTACATGGCAAATTATTTACTAGCAGGTGTAGTAGAGTAATAGAAATCCAACAGACCTAACAGTCATGACATGCATGCTACTGATTCTGTGTAATTGAATCACTCATTGAAAGGGGCATGTTCAAAATAATAGCAGTGTGGAGTTCTATTAGTGAGGTCATTCATTCTTTGAAAAACAGGTGACAATTATAGCCCTTATTTTAAGGAAGGAAGGCAACAAATGTTGTACATGCTGGTTACAGTGCATTTCTCTCTGAAATTCTGAGGAAAATGAGTCGTTCCAGACATTGTTGAGAAGAACAGCATACCTTGATTAAAAAGTTGATTGGAGAGGGGAAAACATATAAAGAAGTGCAGAAAAAGATAGGCTGCTCAGCTAAAATGATCGCAAATGCTTTAAAATGGCAACCAAAACCTGAAAGACGTGGAAGAAAGCGAAAAACTACCATTCGAATGGATAGAAGAATAGCCAAAATGGCAAGGACTCAGCCAACAATCAGCTCCAGGAAGATCAAAGAAGGTCTAAAGTTACTTGTGAGTATTGTTACAATTAGAAGATGCCTATGTAAAGCCAAGCTTTCTGCAAGAAGCCCCCGCAAAGTCCCACTGTTGAAAAAAAGACATGTGCTGAAGAGGTTACAATTTGCCAAAGAGCACATTGACTGGCCTAAAGAGAAATGGTGCAACATTTTGTGGACTGATGAAAGTAAGTTTGTTCTTTTTGGGTCTAGTGGCTGGAGACAGTTTGTTAGACGACCCCCAAACACTGAATTCAAGCCACAGTACACTGTGAAAATGGTGAAGCATGGTTGCGCAAGCATCATGATATGGGGATGTTTCTCATACTACAGTGTTGGGCCTATTTATCGCATACCAGAGATCATGGATCAGTTTGAATACATCAGAATACTTGAAGAGGTCATGCTGCCTTATGCTGAAGAGCAAATGCCCTTGAAATGGGTGTTCCAACAAGACAACAACCCCAAACACACCAGTAAACATGCAACATCTTGGTTCGAGACCAACGAGATTGACGTTATGGAGTGGCCAGCCCAATCCCCAGATCTTAATCCAAAAGAAAACTTGTGGGGTGACATCAAAAATGCAGTTTCTGAGGCAAAACCAAGAAACAGAGAAGAACTGTGGAATGTAGTCCAATCATCCTGAGCTGGAATACCTGTTCACAGGTGCCAGAAGTTGGTTGACTCCATGCAACACAGATGTACAGCAGTTCTCAGAAACAGTGCTTATACAACTAAATATTAAGTGATTCAAAGGAAAGCAAAATCTTCAAACATGTTTCAGTTTATATAGTGAATGTTTGAGTTTGTATAGAAGAATACAAACACTGCTATTTTTTTGAACAGTCTAATATTCACTTTTCTTTAATTTGTTTAGAGGAACAACACAAATTTGATATATTTTTCTTCATGTTTTGATTTGGAATAGAATGTGTAGTGTTCCCAATGCATTTGTGTGTATGGAAATAAAAGCTATTAGGATTTTGAGCTTTATTCACTTTTTTCAACACACTGCTATTATTTTGAACACAACTGTGTATATGTATGTATGTATGTACAGTGGGGATTGAAAGTTTGGGCACCCCAGCTAAAAATTTGTATTAATGTGCATAAAGAAGCCAAGGAAAGATGGAAAAATCTCCAAAAGGCATCAAATTACAGATTAGACATTCTTATAATATGTCAACAAAAGTTAGATTTTATTTCCATCATTTACACTTTCAAAATAACAGAAAACAAAAAAATGGCGTCTGCAAAAGTTTGGGCACCCTGCAGAATTTATAGCATGCACTGCCCCCTTTGCCAAGCAGGACTGTCTGTACTCGAGTTGTAGGCTGCTACGGTCCAATGATGCCCAGACGAGGTGACTATAGCTGAACCATCAGTGAACCTTGATGACTTTCATGTTTTCTGACAGAGACTCAAAAGGTGGAGCCTCTTGAATGATAGGATAACTGCAGCACAGGAATTTTGTTCATCTGGCTGTGTGCTGGTAAAAGTGACGAACCCTGACAACTGTTTTGAAATGTCTGACATCCCCAGCTGCAATAATCCCTCTTTCTTGTAAGTACCACTTGCATTTCATCAGTGTCTGTCTGCTTCTGAGCAACAGTTGCCCTAGTGGTCAGTCCATTATCTCACACCCATCCTACTATTGGCAGTGCAGTATGGATGGTGACTGGGCTCTTTCCTGTAATGTTGAAATGTTGCGTAGGCCCCAAACAGGTACAGATCTAGGGGCATGTATCTCTTCTGTGCCCCTGTCAATTGCTTGGATCAAAATCCAATGGGTATTGCTCTCTGTACTTTCTTTTCATTTGGCTGCCACAGACTCCCAAGATATGTTACCATTCTGCTCCACTACAACCAGCTGAAATAGTACTCCTTGACTCACGGGTCCCAATCCCTGATGCTGTATAATGGCTTCTTTAGCAGCAAGGAATGCGGTTTGCTGCTCTGAACCCCATGAAAACTCAGTCTTTTTCTTGGTAACATTGTATATAGGCCTCATGATCAGTCCAAGATGTGGGATGGACAATCTCCAGAATCCCACAACTCCTTTATGGTAGTAGGCAATAGTGCATGGATAGTTTGAACAACTATCTCTGGAATTATCCTTTTGTGGCCCAATCCACATAATTCCCAGGAATTTTACCTCTGTGGCAGGTCCTCAAACTTTGTCTCTGTTGATATCCCATCCTCTGAAGCACTGCACCTACTAATAGAGCACATGGAGAACAGTTACATCTTTTTTTTGTCCCAGAGAGCATGATGTCATCAATGTAGTGAAACATAGCGGCTTTCAGATTCAGGGTACTTAAATCTTGGGCTAACAAACCGTTGGAGAATGAAGGTAGCCTTGCAGAAGGACGGTGAAAGTGTACTAGCGGATATCCCACACAAAGGAAAACTGGTCCTGACACTCATGGACTGTGAAAATCGAGAAATAAACTTTAGCTAGGTCTATCACAGCATGATATTCTCCTGCCTCTTTAGCAATTTTCTCACTGATGGAGATCATATCGGGTACAGCTTACTTCAATGGAGGTGCCACCTTGTTTAGACCTTTGTAATCCACGGTCATTCTATATGTCCCATTAGGTTTATTCACAGGGAGCTCCGGAGACAAGAAAGTACATGCAACAGGTCTAAGGATCCCTACTCTCAACAGTTCTTGAACAGTCTCCCCAGTTTCTTTGTGGCCTCCAGGACGTCTGTACTGTTTGAGACAGACTGGCTTCTCTGGTAGAGGAATGTAGACGGGTCCATTTGGCATGACCTCTGACCACAGCCTTCACCGCTCTAAACAGATATGCTTTATCAGGATTCCTGAATGTGAATGTACCCCATTTAGTCTGAATTGATGTACCTTGAAGTACATCCATCCCAAGAATATTTTTGGCTAACTGATACGAAAA
The DNA here is from genome assembly GCF_062004578.1 of Staurois parvus. NCBI lineage: Eukaryota > Metazoa > Chordata > Amphibia > Anura > Ranidae > Staurois > Staurois parvus. The sequence goes on from NW_028318087.1 coordinate 5,473,810, forward strand.
CATTTGTCAAAAATCCTGGTACCTTACCAATAGCCAATTTCACCCATCTCCTAACTGCTGGTGTGGTTTGCTCTCCCAAATGAATTACTTTTCCTTTGTGATGGGAAAGATTTCCTTTGTAAAAATGTAATTTCTACCCCAATATCAACTAAATCCATCATATGTAGGAGAAGACTTACCCCACATACAGTGACAAGTGCATATGGACGTCAGTCTCTTGCCGTCACTGTCCTCACTGCTATCACAGGACACCCACCTTTCCTTCATAAAAGATGAGGAACCTCAAAGTCCCTCTTTCTGAGTCCCTCTAACTCTTCCCCAGGATAAAGGAATTTGAGTTTGGGTTCATGTGCAGTTTTTGGAATTTGGTTTGGAACTAACAGGGAGGGGTCTGTTTTGTTTCCTCTAAATCTAGGCTGATGTTATCTTCACTAGGAGTAGTGTTCCTAACCCTGATCGTTTTCCCCACTAACACTTTCCACTTCTTAAGTAATTCTGCAGTAGAGGTCTCATCTATCTCATCTTTAGGTAATCCTGCCTTTAATAGGCTACCCACATTTGTTTCCTAGAAATATGTACCTTTGTTTTCTCTTCACTTCCTTCTCTCCCACATTCTTTCTTCCCTGTTCTTTTGTGCTTGTTTTCTTCCTGTCTAGTCTTGATCTTGTCTAGTGCCCTGAACGGGTTTTTTTTTGTCTCCTCTAGCAACTCCAATTGGCTTAAAAGGGTAGTGGCTTCACAAATCTTCTCTTTAATCCCAGGCCTCCCAGCAAGGACAATAAAGGAGTCCTGAGATTAGGTGGCGCAGACTTCATCAGCTTGGAGAGCAGAGCATATGTGAAGGGTTGCATATTTTGACCCATCCATTCTGAAAACTTAGATATTCCAGTTATATAGCCCATCTCATGTAACCTGGAAATACCCTCCTATTCTCCCTGAGTAGGTATTTTCCAGGTCAGTAGGCCTGGCGTGTACTCAGACTATCCCATCTCTCACAAGGTCTAACAGTGAAAATTTCACAGTAAACTTTTGTGCTTTTTGCATGGCCTGACACTAAACAATGGAGCCAAATCAATAGGGGTTCCCTGGACTTCTGTTTTGTATTGTTTTGTCAGCTCATGTTCAGTTTGTGTAAACTCCCTTACTACTTCAAATTCCACATCTCTGGGGTTGCAGTAATCCCATCTGCCATATCATATCCTTTCTATCATGTTGCCTTTTCCTATGCATAATAATGAGAGGTCTGGCACACTTTTTCTTTCCCACTGGACGATCATCATCAGAACTATCAAACTCTCCTCATCCTCACTATCATTTGAGGAGAGCACATCCTCACAATCCCAGCTTTGGGATGTGAAAATGGCACATATTCTGGCTTTTACTAACAGGTTTATGGCTCTCCTTTTTCCTTAAGGCATTTATTGATTTGGTCATGGGGGCTGTACACCTCTTGCATATCATCATCCCGACTAGCAGTTGAACGTACACACTCTGAAGCAACTGCTAGCTGGTCTTTTAATTCCTTAATTTTGCCTCTGCCTTCTCCCTTCTTTGTGATTCAGCATAGAGCTCATGAAGAAAGTGCCAACCCACTCTAGACACTGTCCTCTTCTCTGCTTCACCTAAATCAAACAACAAACATCAACTACAAAATTATATGAGACTTTATCACCCCAGGTCTTATTCATAGGAAAAGCATACTTCACAAATTCCCCAGCTAGAGGCTTCCACTCATTGTCTCTGGCCCAGATATGGAGAGTTCATGCCGCCTCCTAGTCACCAGAAACCTCTGCAGCCTTGTTTTTCCTAAACAGCCTACACAGAAGTTTTCTTTGGCACAAGCCATCGAACACACCTCGAAAAACACGTCTGCTTCAGCTGAGGTTTAGCGCAAATACCGCACGAGTCCCCAATCGTTTTGCTTTGACTAGTTTAGGTTACTTTGTGTTATAGGCAAGGATGCTTAGACCTCTGTAGTGTATTAATGTGCTTTTACTAAATAGAAAATGCTGTACATACAAGCTGTTACAATTCTAGGAAACAATACAAGGTTTACAGATATACATACAATACAAAATATGCTACCTACTTCCTAGCAAATACAATGGAAATACTGTATACAATGTAAATATGCATAAGGTAATTTAACTTGGATTAGAGCAAGTTCACGATTTTTGTAGGCAACGAGGACCCAGGCTTACTCGACAGCAGTTCAAGAGATCAGGCAAAATGTCTGGTTCTGGCAGAGATCTTTCTTGGTGTTAAGTCATCATAGAGTCCTCTTGTCAGCTTCACCTGCTGACTTTTTATTTGAAAGTAGCCAATCCCACATGGGCGTATCCTTTCACAATACTGTGTTTCAATGGTGTAGCAATTGTGCATACAGAGATGGACTCGGTCATCCATCTTGCTAAGGATCCTCCCATCTTGTATCATTTCTACTCCCAAACCAGCTTCCCTCCAAGTTCCCCCCTTCCTCAGGAGTGTGATCTGTGTAATGCCAGAGATCATAGGCACAGTGGGAGAGCTCCAGGGTTATAACTCCCAAACTAGCTGGTGCCCAGGTGTCTTGTTAGCGTCTCAATCTGAGATATTGTAAAACCATAAACCAGTCCTTCACTGAGCTTCAAAGACATTCCAGCTAGCTGTGGAACAGACTCACATTTAAAAATCCCCCTTTCCATATCATTTATATCTGGAGATATGGAAGACTTACAAGGAAACCAGGCATATATTCAGATCGGTCACTTTAATAAAAGTCGGCTCATATATTACACCCCCTAGCTGAAATCTACAGGAGAGCAGAAAATAATATCTCCTTAACTGTCCCGAGCAGGTATGTCATATTTAATATCTAGACGTTCATCAGGTGCTTCTGCATATTAATCCACTAGTGGCTAGGCTGCTACATGCACCGAGGGTAAGTTATTGATCATGATATCAACTGAGAGGGATTTTGGTTCTAGCTTGGGTCTCCGCCTGCAACGCCCTCCCCAAGTGAGGTTGATTGGTTCTCTGCTTCAGGGAGACACCCTGCTGAGTTCCTAGAAAAAGCTGTAATGCTTGGAGCAGAGAGTTAAGTTAAGCTGAGTAGGTCGTGTTGAAGTTGAAGAATCCTCCCTTTTAACATCGGAACCAACTTTGGGAGATAAGGCACCCTTTTGGCTCAGGAAACGATCTGCTTAACCCAGGACTTTTGGCAAGTACTCTATCTCTCTAAACTTCTTTCTGTTATCTCATTGCTGTGTTATTGCTCTCTGTATATTTATATTTATATATATATATATATATATATTGGCTACATTTTTTTTTTGTAAATATTTTTATTGCACCCTTTTACTAATAAATCTTACTTTCTGAAAGTGTTGAACTGTTTCTAAAGCTCTTTAATGCAAACTAAGAATCCCTGTCTCTGAAGAGCGCTACTGTGTGTTTTAAACATCTGCATACATCTGTCTGCGGTGACATTGTGTATACAAACGATTATTCAAACATCATAGTGTTATTGCTGATATTGCCAAGTTTCCTCTTTCTCTGTACAAAAAGGAGGTGGTGGCAGTGTGAAGGGTTAATTGCGTAATTACCAAGAGAAACGTTAAGAGTTTCACAGAGAAGCGGTTACATTATGGACAGAAAGCGATACTCAAAGTAATTAAAAAAATGATGCTTTATTACACAATACACATGTGGACATAGAAGGTAAATACCTCAGTTCACCATCACCTCAGAATGAGAACACATCAAAATTGACCTAAAATCACTTAAAAACAGATGTCATGACCGGTCAAAATAATAAAGTGCTGCAAATATAGTGACAGTAAGTCTAATACATATGCGGCACTCACACAATGGTTACACCGCCATACAGGAGGTGTTTCAAAAAATTATACCAAACATGGCATAGCAACGATGCAATATATGGCTGATCTCAAGTACCAGATAGTGGATATAGTAGCCCAATCAACCTTAACAGATAGATATAGAAAATATAGGTATACAGAGACAATCTGTCTCCACAACCACTAGCTGGGTAATAACCAGAACAGGCAGTAGTTACGGTAGATATATATAGCACAAATGGGTGGTGAGATGTCAAACAGTAGCAGTCATGTCCATAATCTTAATCAAAATGAACTTGATAGCCATGGTTATACCACCATATGACTTCCACAGTGTTCTAGAAATGGCAGGGCCCTGCCACAAGGGGGTTCTTCACCGCAACATGGGGGCTGCACACCTCCTTATAAATGATGCAATGATGTAAAATACAGGATCATCTGTGCCTGGTAGTGAATATGGGGTACTATGCACCTTTATGCAGAATAACATGATGTCCCCATCCTGAAATAGGTGACATATAGGCAGTCAATTAGTGAGTCACTTTGGTGAATATGCAATGGCGTACATACGCCGTATTCCTGTTTACATGTGCTGCGTATCACTCACCACCCATGCTTTAGGTGATACTCGTGCACAGTTTCCTCCGTCTGGGTAACTGCCTATAGTCCCGGAGACAGCCGCCACCATCGGGACTTGAAGTGAACGGGCTCTGCTCCTGTCCTGGTACTGGTGCAGCCTAGCACCGCTCGTTTGCCAGCGTGTGTTGCCGCCTCCCATGAAGGGCTGCGTGTGCGGCATCAATGCGTCCAACCAGATGTGACGTATGACGTCAACACATTGCGCCAATGGGCGTATCTTACTCAGCTTTGTCAGGACCAATGAGATGCCTACCCTCCATGCATAATTTGTACTGGGCTTGTTACCGCCCATATATGTAAATCAGCTGGTGGCAATTTGACTCAATGGAAACAAAACTAAAATAGTTAGCAAATAACTGGTCATATAACACAGATATCTGGCTTCACAGTGGGAAGGAAATATTCTTACATTTACTTAATGTTAATTAGATGGATTTCTCAGTGGCTCATCACCAATAGGTGGCAGGAGCAGATTTACACTACAGATTTTCCTATTTTGCAAAAACACTTGAAGGTCAAATTCAACATTTAACCCTTTAGGCGACAGTGTCAAGTTTATATATGCAATGTTTTTCACGTTTTAAAAGTTCTCTATCAAAATCACCTCTCCTCTGCGGAAAATTAAGTGTATAAATTCCTTTAACTTTGTGCCCTCTAGTTTGCCCCCATGATACTTAGCATAATGTTGAGCTAAATTACTTTCAGGATCATTCGATTTAATATCTCTAAAGTGTTCACCTATTCGTACTTTAAGCTGTCTCTTAGTTTTACCAATATACATTTTTTTACATGGACAAGTCAACATATATAGTACTCTGGCTGTAGAACAATTTATAAGGCTTTGAATTTTAAAATGGGCCTTCTTATTTGAATCAGAGAACCTATCAGTACAATCTACAAATTTACAAATCTGACATTTTCTAAACATCCCTTTTTGTGCGTGGCGTAAGCCATGTTGTTTGTTTTAATGGCTGATAATCGGTGAATAAGTAAATCACCAAGATTTGGTGATCTCCTCGCTACCATTAATGGGAGGTCACCTACAATTTTACCTAAAGTGGGACATTGTGTAAGAATCTTCCAATGTTTTGCCAGTATATGTTTTACTCCCCCCCCCCCCCCCCCCCCCCCATTATGCTCCAAATTGAGTTATCATCCTAACTGGTTGTGGGGATTGTTTACCTGAACTTTCTTCCTCTCTTTAGGATAATAGCATTTTCCAGTCAGTTTGGTATGCTCGTTTTCTTGCCTTTCTTAATTGCGTAATTAACCTGACCCAGTAACAATCGCTCCCAGGCTGCAGGTACACAGATTGTGGTCCATTAGCTGGAAAAACTTTGTGCAGGGTGCAGCTGGGCGTGGCATTGTTACGCACGTGACAGCGCGGTTTTAGATTGGCTAGTCCTTCGGTCACGAGTTTGTTGAGAAGGGCTGGGGTCTGACGCCACGATCCTCACCAATGGCAGAAACATTCTTCAATTCAACCTCTAGATGCTTACATGACATAGGTCATACAGTATATGTCAGAAGGTCAAGCTATTGTTAACCATTGATTATCTTGGCTTGTTGATTTCAGTTACATAATTAAATGTAGAACAAGAGCCCAACATACAACAATGGTATCTAAGTTCTTATTGTTGTAGAAGATTGCTTGTGTAATTGTTACCAAGGCATTTGTTTGAGAAGATTGTAAGACTCATATGTTTCTAAGGCAAACTAGCAAACAGATCCTTTCATGTAGGTCTGAGGGGGGGGAAAATCATAAAACAGACATATTTATATCAAATGCAACACAGAGCTGTGTGTTGGGAGGGATTAGAAGGTGGGGGAGGGTTATTTTTGGTTCCACTGTATTCATTGGCCTGTATATTATGTATTCCTGACCCCTACATGCTGCGCTCCATGCATTGTACATTATTAACCCATATTCTCCACTCACCACATCCTTTCTCTAATTGTTGTTAGAGAAATTTGTCTTTATGCTCTTTTTCAATGTCTGCTTCTTGATCCAAATGTCTGTGACCAGTTGTTTAAGGACATGTTAAAAATTGGGGAGTAATTTTTGTATGTGAGTCTACAAATTGGAGGCATGGTTAAGTGGATGTGATGAGGGTTTACCCAAATTTTGAAAACCTGGTAGCCTTATTTTAAAGGGTTCACCCAGTAATATATTAACTTGTACAATAGCCCCTAAAAATGATAGGATTTTGATTTAGAGGGTTTTCAATATTATCCTTTATCTTTGTGCAGCCACGAGTGTTGTACCAGTTGGACAGGATCACCCCTACTCAGCTGGAAAAGTTTTTGGAGACTTGTCGGGATAAATATATGAGGTAATGCGGCTCTTGAATTCCATTGATTTCTTCATTTTTGGACAATAAAACTCTATCTTGTAAGTAGTAGTGTCAACATTTTATCTAAGCCAAACATAGCTACAAATCTCAATGTGTTACAGCTGTTTTTGTCTTGTAGAGTTGCAGGTTACATATAATGCATAACTACCTAGCTACAAATCACCTCTGTGATGGAAGTTGTTGGAATTGGACTTGCTGAACTTCAAAACAAATTAAAATCAAACCTTAACCACCTCCTGCCCGCCATATAGTAATATGACGGATGCAAGGTGGTTCTCTCGTTCTGGGAGGACGTCATATGACGTCCTCCCATTCTAATCACTCATGCATGGCTCCTGGAGCGCACAGCATGGCGATCGGTGGTGAGCTGTGTCCCTCGGACACAGCGGATCACCAATCCACGGAAAGCCGAAGATATCGGCTCGGTCATGTGATCAGCTGTGTCCAATCACAGCTGATCAAATGTAAAGAGGGAAATGCTGGTTATCAGCATTTCTCTCCCCAAGAGCTGCCACGCTGACAGCTCGTGAGGAGAGGAGAGCCGGTAATCGGCATTCCTCGGAGGGGACATGTACACAGATCATCAGAGCACTGATGATGAGTGTGCCCTGATGATCAGTATAGCCCCAGCAGCGCCACCTGTCAGTGTCCATCAGTGCCAGCTCTCAGTGCTCACCAGTGCCACCTGCCAGTGTCCATCAGTGCCACATTTCAGTGCCCATCAATGCCACATATCATTGCCCATCTGAGCTGCCTTTCAGTGTCACCCATCAGTGCCAGTCAGTGCCACCTATCATTGCTGCCTATCAGTGTGCATCAGTGCCGCCTATTAGTGCCAGTCAGTGCTGCCTATCAGTGCCGCCTATCGGTGCCATATGAGTGCTGCCTTTCAGTACCCATCAGTGATGGCTGTCAATGCCCATCAGTGCCACCTATCAGTGTCCATCAGTGTAGCCTATCAGTGCCCATCACTACAGCCTCATTAGCGCACATCAGTGAAGGAGAAAAATCACTTATTTACAAAATTTTATAAAAAAACTAAACTTTTTCAAAATTTTCAGTGGTTTTTGGTTTAAGAAAAAATAAAAAAAACCCAGTGGTGATTAAATACCACCAAAATAAAGCTCTGTCACAAAAAAAATAACAATTTCATATGGGTACAGTGTTGCATTACCGCGCAATTGTCATTCAAAGTGCAACAGCGCTGAAAGCTGGAAATTGGCCTTGGCAGGAAGAGGGTATAAGTGCCCTGTAGGCTAGTGGTTAAAAAAGACCACTTGCTTTTTAGAGTTTAGACATACCTTTATTTTACTTATGGCAGGTAAATTCAACCAACATTAAAGCAGATTGCAATTTGTTTATGCTGTGGGCCCACGGATTGATTGAGCTGTTATTTGGGTTAGGGCATTATAAATAGCAAAATGTTTTTTAATAGATAAGTGAATTTCTATGAGTTGGAAATGCTTGTAATTCCGTGCAAAAGCAGTTTTCTTATTTTGTTGTGTTCATTATGAATATTAGATTTTACTACGCAGTAGAGAAATTTGGAAATGTTTGTCTACTGGTACATTTTCTAGCATGTTTGTCTAGCTATATGCCATTCATAATTGATGTATTTGATGCCTACAATGAACACTTCTGAATTCAGTAAGACTTCTGTAAGCAGCTTGAGTTCATTAATGAATTGGGAAATCTCAGAATAGGATATACAATGATCACTGCCAGCACATCAGAACATTTGGTGTTTTTAAGGTACTGAAATCAATATTATGTACCTTTTTTAAACTTCCTTTGATGTGTTATGTACTAAGATAACAAAATATATTCTGTAGTCCTCCTAACCTAGGATCCTCCTCCTAGCTGATTACTCACCTCAGTAGAAAAGCTGCTGCTTCTTCAGCTGTTTACATCTTCTTGACTGAAACAATTTTCATTGCTGGCTGCACCTGCGCACTTTTTGAGTGGAACCGTACTCTGTGATTGTATACACTCTGGGTATGAGCCCGTTCACATTTATGGAAGCTCACTTCTCAAACACAGCTAGCATGGACTCTTTGGCTCTTGGGTTTTAAACAACTGCTGCTGTTATGCTGAAGTAAACAAGCAGCGTGATGAGGGTCTTCAGGTTAGTTTTGATTAGGATGTCTAGCTAGAGTGCTTAAGCATACTTTGTACTAATAGTGCACCTGTCCTTCAGTCATAATTAAAAGCAATCTGTTGGGGTCTAGTCAGTAGAGTCTGCATCAGTTCTATTGATGGGTATTCATTTCTTTCCCCAGAGCACAGATGGAACCAGGTTCGGCTGTGGGAGCTCTCTGTGCTCAGAGCATCGGAGAACCAGGAACACAGATGACCCTGAAAACGTTTCACTTTGCTGGTGTTGCTTCCATGAACATCACATTGGGTGTGCCCCGTATCAAGGAAATCATCAATGCCTCAAAGAACATTAGGTATGTGTACCAATGTCCATGTTTATAAATGTTTAGATTTAATAGTGATAAGGTGCTAGCACATGAACAGTTTGAATGTCCAGTCTGAAGCTGTGACTTGCTAGGTTACTAAGGTCCAAGTTGTATATAAGGAATAACACTGACAATTTTGTCTAATGTTTAAAGTATAATTTTCTTTTATTTTAAAGCTGTACAAAATTGTGGAGGTCTGATTAGACTTATTGTGATGATTGTCAGGTGCTCTTTCTTAGGCAAACACCAGATCATCAAACAGGGTATTAACACTAATTTTCCATTTACTTCAGCACACCAATCATTACCGCTCATCTAGATATAGATGATGACTCTGACTTTGCTCGTCTGGTGAAAGGTAGAATTGAGAAGACCTTATTAGGAGAGGTAAGAGGTTTGGTGCTTTGTGAGGATCAGTTGTTTTTGAGTCGGAGTCCTATATTTTAAACAATCGAAATGTGATCTTTGAGCACTGTGCGATGTGTTGTAGCACTTTTCAGATCGCAGTGTACCAGTTAGTGTTACTAAACCCAGGACCCTGCATTCACTATATACAGTATGGTATCCCACAGTACACAGAACATGGTAGTGTCATTATTTTAGTAAATATTGACTGCTAAATACTTTTTATCATCAGCAGTTAAAGCAGTCTTGTGACTTTTATCAGTATCCATCCAAGCACTGGTTAAAGTTTGTAGAAGTTTTCATTCTGCTATAAGAGGATGCAGGACCCCTGACCTCTGTCTGGATAGCGCTGATTGGCCCTGTGCTGGTCACATGCACTCTCCCAAGAAAATAATCCTCCTTTTAGCAATACACACCAAACTGAGCTTGTGCAGAGTGACTCCACACAAATTATCTTATCATAAGATAAGGGGGGGGACACTGGAAGAAAGGGAGGATCAGGGAAGTCAGGATCAAACAGCATTTTTACACAATGCAGAAGATTAACCCCCTTAGGTTCCACAGTAAGTATAACAAGCATGCTTTACTGCATATACAGACTGATTTTACTGTTGTGGGTTTAGTAACACTTTAAGTTAACTATGAAGTGTTTGCTAAGTCCAAAGCAGTAGCACAGTGCCAGATGTGACCCTGTCTTTCAAGACTCGCTTTGTGAGTACACCAAGCAGCGAGAGCTTTCTCGTTGTCAGGACTGCTGAGGGATTAGGTGTTGGCATCATCCACTAGGTTGAGCATTGCATGCAGTATACTCTCTTCTTTTTCTTTTCTTTTTTTCCCTCGTCATGTAGCATTGACTCAGTTCGACACCTTCACTGACTTGGTCAGCTTCAAAGCCCATTTTCTGCTGCTACCCAGCAACTGGATTTGTGAGGTTTTTGTGTTTTTTGGGGTTTTTGCTTTTTTTTGGGGTTTTTTTGAAGCCTTGCAGCCTAAACTATGCTGTCCCTGCCTTGTTGTGCAACAGGTTGGATCCTAACTTCAGAGCAGTCCTGCTGTGTGGGTCTTTCTAGCTCAAGCTCCACTAACTGTTAAAGTGCTGCCTACAGGTTGTCCCCTGAGGTACTAGGACACTGACGGCCTGGAATTTTGCCCTATGAGTCTTTGCTCTGTTGGGAATGGCCTCTTCTTGCCTCTATCTCAGGAGGATTTTACCTCCATTTTGCAGGAGTTTATGGGTCAATAACACATTTGTCTGCTGATTAAGACCCCCAGAAGCCACAAGTTTGCTTCCAAGCCTTCCCCTGCAGAATCTGTGTCTGATCTAACTGAGGCATTAACAGTCTGAGCCCTCAACAACTTACGACTCCATGTGAGACAGGATCTATCTCTCATGCCAAGTTTCAAGTCCTTGATGGATGAGAAGTCATAGGCTTCTGCCATTACTCCCAAACTTAGAGATGGTCTCATTGGTTTACATTATATGTACCACTTTTCAAGGATCCTCCCGTAATTCCACCAGTGCAGCACTCAGTCTAGGCTCCTTTAGAGTCCCCAAAATTACCAAGACCTATCCGATTCACCTGTAAATCGCAGTTGTTCTCTATGGCAACTTAAAGAACTCTTACAACCCAACCAAAACCGCTATCAGCCTTTTACCTATTTAAGGAGAACTTTGTTAAAAAAGTACATTACCCCTTCTGGATCTGACAGAATCCAGTTTTGACAAAGCTTAAGCATTCGTGTGAAGGATGCACCTGTTTTTAAAGGCGCTATTGACAATCGATTGGTGACCATTTCTAGAATGTTCTCTGGCTTAGCTGTAACTTTTCTGCCTGAGTCACTGCACAGATTAACAGATCTCCATGCAGCATTAGTGGGCCCTCTGAAGCAGGGTATCCCTCCTAGGGAGAAACTTCAAACTCTTTACTTAGACTCTTGGCTTGTGTATGAGATTTCTGGGGCAGATGGTAGCCTTCTTCAAAGCAGTACCATTTGTCCAGTTCCACACCAGACCTCTTCAACACAACATCCTGTTACCATGGGACAAGTCAGTTCAGTCCTCAAACAGACCAGTTTGTCTGGCACCAAAGACTAGGTGGTCTGTGGTTTAGCAGCTCTGGAATCTGGTTCTGGAGTCTGAAGTCCTTCCTTCCAGTATTTTGAAAGATCTTCAAAACAAATACCAGCCTATAGGGCTGAGGTAAGTCCTGGGCACCTCGTTGGTGCAAAGACATGAATGCTGCATGAATCCTGTCTTCTGCTCAACCGTCTGAAATGCAAACATTCCGACTGGAGGGTCATCCAATCTAGAGTCAGTTGAACAACACCACGGCAGTAGCAACAATCAGGCAGAAACCGTAAGTCTTACAGAGAGGTAAATTCAATTGTGTCTTGGTTCAAAATGTAATGTTCCTACCTTGCCTGCCATTTTACATCTCAGACATGGACAGTTGGCAGGCAGACTTCATCTGCATACCATGATTCGGGGAATGGCCCGTGCAATCAGAGGTGTTTAAGGACCTGTGTCACAGGTGATGAACGGCAGATATGAACCTTATGGCTTTCAGGTTCAACAACAAATTGGAAAGGATTGCCTCCACGTACAGCGATCCTTTAGCAGAAGCAGCCGCCCTGGTTGCTCTATAGGATCAGAACAGCCTGATCTACCCCTTTCCTTACTTCTGCAAGGTGAATGGCCCCTCCTGGCAGCCTTATCCTCTAAAGTACCCTTTATGGTCTTACACAGGAAAAAGGTGTTGTTAAGACCTAAAGCTTCCTTTCTACAATAGTTTCAGCCTTGCACATTAACCTGGACATCATTCTTGCATCCCATCATCCAGTTTCAGTCCATCATGAGACCTCCCAGCATTCTCTGAATGGTAGTGTGAGTAGTTGGTTGACTTTGCGGCCACTGTATCCAATCAAAAGACTTTTCAAAAGTCTTTACAGAAGTATTCCTGATTGTCCCTATAAGGGGGGGGGGGGTTGTTACATGTTCCACCATTTATCAGTGGCTTATTTAAGTTTATGGCCTAGGAGAAATTAAGAATAATTTATTTACCATAAAATCTATATCTTGGAGTCCATTGAGGAAGATAGGCCCTTCTGTGTTTATGATTTTGTTTTTGGTACTGCTGTATCTCAAAATTGAGGCATGATAGGTGTAGAAGGGGTTATACTCGGCTGGCCCATAATATGAGTCGATGTGTCTCACATGGGCTCTAATAAATAGAAATAATTTTTGTACTTTAAAAATCTAACTCTTTTCCAGATATCAGAGTACATTGAGGAGGTGTTTCTTCCTGATGATTGTTTCCTACTGGTGAAGCTTTCACTGGAACGTATCCGCTTGTTGAGGCTTGAGGTAATGGAATCTAAATACTGCCTTTTTTTTAATGTTAAGGAAACGGCTGTGCAGTCACCCTTTTTAAGAAAATGTTTTTTTGGTTTTACTTTTTCCAGGTGAATGCTGAGACTGTAAGATACTCAATCTGCCTGTCTAAGCTCCGTGTAAAGCCTGGAGATATTGCAGTTCATGGAGAGGCTGTATTGTGTGTCACACCAAGAGAGAATAATAAGAGTTCCATGTACTATGTCCTGCAGTCACTGAAAGAGGAATTGCCAAAGGTGAGTGTCCTGAGGGTATTCTTTCTTATATTGTGGTATCCTTTGTGTCTTTCATTCAGACTGTGCAGTAACCCCCATAAAACAACTCCTGCTATTTGCCTCCATGCAGGGGGGTATTTGTAATAAAGACTAGGCACTGTAGCTTCCTCTCCTTATGCAAGTTCACCGGCCTTCTGTCCACTCCCCTCCCTGAATCCTACCCACAACCATGCTCTCCGCTGGCAATGTACAATGCAACACAATCCCTGCATATTAAGGTTCCTTGTGGATCCCCATGTCACCAGAACTAGTGTCCCCATTGGAAGATTTCCCCTCTATTACCATTCTTGGTACAATCACACAATTTGGGATTTTCTTTTACTTTCAATGATGATGGTAAACAGGACAGATAGAGAGGGTGTATCTCCTTAATGGAGGCACAGATGGCAACAAAAACTGACAAGTGTTCTAATCCCTCTTCACTCTATCAAAAAAAAAAAAGTTTTGCCTTTAGTTCTCCTTTAAAGAATTACTTTGTTTTATTTTAGTAAACAAGTTACGTACAAAGAACAAAAAAACCTGAAAAAAGCTATATTATATCTTATGTTGTCTATCTTATGGTACAGCAGAAGGTTACCTTGTCCATGAATAAAACTTGTCTAAAACCTTAAGTAAATAAATACAAAAATGTAATATTTTGCATATGAATGTAGTCTTTCATGGTATCTATCCTTGCCATCCAGTGGCGCTTTATGCATTTTTTTTTCTTTTTACAATTTCATCTGTCTCCTTTGCTGCTCTGCAGTGAAAAACCTAAATCTAGTGGGAGTAGCATTAATTTTGTTTACATAAAAGTATGCAAAATCAATATCCTTGTGCCAATGCCACATTTTCCGTAAAGGTAATTGGGTCACTATTCCAATGCTTTTGTTTTGCGTATACAGCATGAAATCTAGGCTGCCAATATTAAGTGATTGGACTTTATTGGGCCTCAAAATCTAGAGGACCGTTTCCTTTTAAATATGTTTTATGTCACAGTGAATGGTTTATGTGAGACTAAGGTTATGAGGCGTGGAGCAGACTGAAAGAACAACACCCGGATAGGCAAAAACACAAAACATTAAATAGTTAATACATTTGTGAAATTCCTTACCATTAAAGAAAAAAGTCTAATTTAATTTTTAGGAAGTCCTTTCTTTAATTAAAAAAATAACAGCATCTGCTCTGCCAAGGAGGAAGTATAACAGCTGGGATTACATTATATCCTCTCCTCTCAGGAAACTACACTTCCCATCAATCTTTGGGAGTTGCAGTGAGTGTGGGCGGGTACACTAGGTCTGTATTTGCTGAATGTGTTTGCCCACTTCAACAGAAAACATGCCCACACATTCCCCGGATGCCACTGCTATCCTCACATGTGATCACTCGCCCTCCAATCACAACAGCATAGGAACTAATTGCCCTGACATTCTGTTTTTAATCCCAGAATAAATATGGCTACATGCCCAGAATTATATTGTCTATCCGCTTTTGTCTGCTGGAATTAAATATTAGATTTCTTCTTCCTATTTTTCGAACAGCCGCTGCTGCTTGTATGCTTCCATGTGATCACATCCCCAGGCACAACAGAACAGGAACAAAGCACCTGGACATAAGGTTCCATTTACGCTAGGGCGTTTCAAATTGCGGCTGGAATCAACGTACTTCTGTCCGCGATTTGAAAACTCTCTGAAAAAGTTCAGGTGCCATTCATTTCAATGCCACCTGAAAACGAGGCATTTTTGCCACGATCGCAGCACATTTTTTCACACAAATGCATTTTGTCATGATTATACTCGCAATTTCACCAAGGATATTGCTGCCATTTTACCTGGGATTTTACATGAGATTTTGCTGCATATTTACATGATTTTGCTGCTATTTTACCTGGGAATTTGCTGTGATTTTACACTGGAATTTGCTGTGATTTTACACGGAATTTGCTGTGATTTTACACGGAATTTTGCTGTGATTTTACACGGAATTTTGCTGTGATTTTACACGGAATTTTGCTGTGATTTTACACGGAATTTTGCTGTGATTTTACACGGAATTTTGCTGTGATTTTACACGGAATTTTGCTGTGATTTTACACGGAATTTTGCTGTGATTTTACACGGAATTTTGCTGTGATTTTACACGGAATTTTGCTGTGATTTTACACGGAATTTTGCTGTGATTTTACCCGGAATTTTGCTGTGATTTTACACGGAATTATGCCGTGATTTTACACGGAATTATGCCGTGATTTTACACGGAATTTTCCCCTTTCGTCTTTCAGGACATCACCTTGAGCGACCTCGGCTCCTCCCCACCTGAGGAAGCACCTCAACCCAAAATAAAAAGTTCTCCACTCCCCTCTGACCTCAGTTCAGGTGTTTCCTCCGGTGGGGAGACACGTGAGGAAGCGCAAGGTGCTGTCAGGTAGACAGGTTAGGGCTGAGTCGAGGGTCGGAGAGCCGGCTGGGAGACTCAGGGCAGCTGGGAGTGAAGGTCAGAGTGTCCGGCTGCAATCCTCCCCAGGCCTGCTGCCGGGCAGTGAGCGTGTACCCTGGGGGACAGGGGGCAGCACCTACCTGCTTTTCGCCCCCCGGCCCCCTCCGGTGAGTTGGGGCGGCCGCGGTGAGGATCGGGGAGGAGTCCCGCTCCTTCCCATGCTGGCGGTCAGTGGAACTTGCCGGGCCGGATGTCGGGAGATGGCAAATCCACCGGATGGGGCTTCCGCTTCCTGCCGCGGCCCTAGACACCGCGGCACGCGAAAATTTAAATGGCGGAGCGGAACAGCCTGGGGGACAAGCTACCGCACTAGGCGACCACCCTCCTGGGAAGGATGTCGGATGCACCGGGACCAGGGGATGCCAGCACCAGCCAGTCTCAGGTAAGGTGACACAGAGGAGTCTTCCCCTACCTGGTGGCCCCTAGCTCCTGGGGTATTCCCGGACCCTCTGGTGGTGAGGGTCTTTCTTGGGCAGGGAGTGGGTCCTGTGGAAAGGTGTCAGGCCCTTAGGCCCTGCTGGGAAGGAAGAGGGGGGGGGGGACAGGGGAGCGAATGGCAGTGGGTGATAGGCTCTCTTTCTGCTCCCTTTTTTGTCTTTCAGGGCAAGGCCCGGGAGAAGCTTAAGCATCATGAGCCTAAGCGCAGATGCCCGTCCTGCAAATCTGTGTTAAAGGAATCTTGGAGGAAGGTTCTTTGCGGCCCTTGCATTGAAGGGTTAGGAAGAGAGGCCTGAGCAGGGTGACTTTGTCAGGTCAGTGAAGGAGCTGACCAATACCTTCAACTCTTTCAAGAGTATTATGGAAAGGTTAGCCGCTCCCCAGTCAGCCCCCTGCCCCCCCGGTGGCCTCAGCAGGTCGGAGCAGGGATCTCGTCATAACAGGGGAGGACGAGGAACCCTCTGGGGATTCCCATTCGGAAGAGGAGTCAGCTGGGGAGGGTCCCTCAGATGAGTTCAGGGGCCCGTCTCGGTACAAGTTATCCCTAAAGGAGGTAGATGACCTTTTAGGGGCCATATACAAAACCCTAGACATAAAGGAGGAAGTCAAGACCTTGTCCTTGCATGATCAGATGTATCGGGGGTTAGAGGAACAAAGGCACACAGTTTTTCCGGTGCATGAGATCTTAATTGATACCATCAAAAAAGAGTGGCAGGACCCGGAAAGGAAGCCCTTCTTTTCTAGAGCTCTTAGGAGGAGGTTTCCATTTTGTGAGGATCCTGGGGCCGTGTGGAATAAGAACCCTAAGCTCGACGCAGCCTTTTCACAAACAGCGAGGAAAACGGACCTGGCGTTCGAGGATATGGGGGTCTTGCCGGATTTGTTAGACAGGAGAGCGGAATCCTTCCTTAAGAAGGCCTGGGATTCAACCCTGTCAAACCTGAAACCTGCCATGGCCACAACTGTCATGGCCAGGAATCTCGAATACTGGTTAACACAGTTGCAGGCCCATATTGTGGCCGATTCCCCCAAGGAAAAGATTTTGGCTTCATTCGAAACCTTATTACAAGGTGTGGGGTACATTGCGGATGCTTCCACAGAGTCAGTGAGGCTGGGGGCCAGGTCAGCGGCCCTAACAAACTCAGCTAGGAGAGCTTTATGGTTGAAAACATGGCAGGGCGATATCACATCAAAAGTTAAGTTGTGTGGCATCCCCTTTACAGGGGATTTCCTGTTCGGGCTGGGATTGGAGGAAATCCTAGACAGGACGGCAGACAGGAAAAAGTCCTTCCCCCTAAAAAGGAAGCTGCCGAAGGTGGTGACGCGGAGATCACGCCCGGCAAAAAGGCAGAGTCTCAGGCCAGAGGGACAGAGAAGGTCTTGGGGGCGATTTTTCGTCGTCCTGAACAGCCCCAGAAGCCACGCTGACTCGGTTCCCCCTGTGGGAGGGAGATTGGCGGCCTTTCTCCCACAGTGGGAAGCGACGGTTCCAGACCCTTTATTTTAGACATTGTGAGAAGGGGTTATCAGCTGGAGTCTTCGGAGCCGCCGCCAGAAAGATTTTTTGTGACAGCCCTGCCAAGGGCCCTAAAGGACTCGCTGAGGGACTTGGAAGATCAGAGAGTTGTAGTCAAGGTCCCGGAAGCGGAAATGGGAAGTGGGTTCTATTCCCATTTTTTCGTGGTTCAGAAGCAGTCGGGAGCCTTCAGGCTGATTCTGAACCTGAAGCCCCTAAACAAATTGGTGTGGTACAAAAAATTCCGCATGGACTCCCGCCGGGAGCGTTCATGGCCTCTATAGATTTAAGGGACGCATATCTTCATGTACCCATCGCAGAACCCTCACAGCGCTTTCTCAGGCTGGCAGTACAAGGGGGTGCAGGAGTACGTCATTGGCAGTTCAGGGCTCTGCCATTCGGACTATCCTCTTCCCCAAGCGTGTTTACCAAGATACTGACAGAAGCATTGGTTCCCCTCCGTCTAAGAGGGATTGCAGTTATAGCCTACTTGGACGACCTGCTGCTCTTCGCAGACTCAGAGATCCAGCTACAACAGAACATTGCCGTAGTGAGGGACCATCTGGAGAATCTGGGGTGGCTCTTAAATCTGCAAAAGTCTTGTCTCGTTCCCTCCCAAAGAGCGTATTACCTAGGGTACGTTCTAGATTCTGTGCGGCAGAGGACCTCCTTAACTTTGGAAAAACTTGCCAAGTTGGACAGAGGGATCAGATTGTTACAGGGGAGCAGGTCAGTAACAATGAGGCAGTCCATGTCGGTGCTGGGGTTGTTAACAGCTTCCATCCCAGCGGTGCAGTGGGCAGGCTTGCATCTGCGCCCTCTCCAACTGTGGGTTTTGAGAGTCTGGGACAGATGGGTACAATCCTTACAGGACCAGGTCCTTATTCCCCCCAGTGTAAAAAGGTCTCTGTGGTGGTGGAGAAGGTCTGCCAACGGGACCCAGGGGCTGTTGTGGTGTTTCACGGTAACTAGGGAGGTTACGACGGACGCCATCGCTCGGGGGTGGGGAGCCCACCTAGAAGACGCAGTGGTTCAGGGGGAGTGGTCCTTAGGATAAAGAAGAGAATCCTCGAATTGGAGGGAGTTGAGGGCAGTAGGGGAGGCTCTCTGCTCCTTCCAAGACAGGATCAGGGGCCAGAACGTGCGGGTCATGACGGACAATGCTACGGCGGTAGCATATACAAACAAACAGGGAGGGACAAGGAGCAAGGCTCTCGGATCCCGAGCAGTAGTGGTGTTATCCTGGGCGGAGAAAAACTTGGCTTCCCTGTCCGCAGTACACCTGAAAGGGGAACTGAATCAGACAGCAGATTTCATGAGCAGGACTCGGCTCAGAGAGTCGGAATGGGCCCTAAATGCAGAAGTGTTTCAGGCGATCGTAAGGCAGTGGGGGTCCCCGGAGATAGATCTTTTTGCCTCGGGGAAAAAAAAAAACAGGGTTCCGAGGTTCTTCTCCCTAAGCCGCGGGGACAGATCAGAAGCGGCGGATTCATTGGGACAGAGGTGGGATTACCCGCTGTGCTACACTTTCCCCCCGCTCCCCTTACTCCCCCTGGTGTTAAGGAAGTTCAAGTCAGAGAGAACCGCGCTTATCCGGATCGCCCCATTCTGGCCACGACGAGCATGGTTTGCGAACCTAACAAGCTTAGCCACACGGCCGCCTTGGGAATTACCGCCAAGAAGGGATTTACTGACACAAGGACCGGTCCTGTGCCCCAGGTTGGAGAGACTAAGGCTGACGGCCTGGTTTCTGAACAACAGCTCCTTTTAGCAAAGGGGCTTTCAACCAGGTTGGTAGCTATGTTGCTGGCGAGCAGGAAGGAGGAGACCCAGGCCATTTATAGCAGGATTTGGGGTTGCTTTACGGCCTGGGGCGAGGAGGCGTCGGTAGCGACCCATAGCGTGGTATCGGTTTTGGAGTTTCTGCAAGCAGGGGCGGATAGGGGTCTTTCTATCAGCACGCTCAAGGACCAAGTTTCACCCCTCAGCGTGTTCTTGAAGACGCCCTTAGCCAGGGAGGCGCTGGTAGGGAGATTTTTTAAGGCCCTGACAAGGCAAAGACCTCCAAAGTCCATACCTTTTCTGATGTGGGACTTAGCAAAGGTGCTTGGAGTACTGATTAAGGCCCCGTTCGAGCCCTTCCATTCGTGCCCGATAAGAGACCTTATAATTAAGACGGCTTTTTTAGTGGCAATTACCACGGCAAGGAGGGTGTGCGAGCTAGAAGCCCTATCAGTCAGAGCCCCCTATCTACAGATTTTTGCAGATAGAGTGGTATTTAGGACGGATCCATCCTTCATTCCGAAGGTGGCCCAGAGGTTCCAGAGGGAG
Source organism: Staurois parvus (assembly GCF_062004578.1). Classification (NCBI taxonomy): domain Eukaryota; kingdom Metazoa; phylum Chordata; class Amphibia; order Anura; family Ranidae; genus Staurois; species Staurois parvus. Next base: position 5,493,935 of record NW_028318087.1, read on the forward strand.
CAGGATATAGTGCTACCCTCGTCTTTTCCTGACCCGGTTGGGGAAATGCAGGCGAGACTAAACCTGTTAGATGTTAGAAGGTGTGTGCTGCTGTACCTTGAAAAGACGAAAGGGTTCAGGAGCACAGATCTTTTTTTGTTTCTTTTACGGGGATTAGGAAGGGCAAGAAAGCGTCTAGGAGGACGCTGGCCAGATGGTTAAAGCTGGCGATTGCAGGGGCATACCAAGCGGAGGGCCTAGAGGTTCCAGAAAGAATCAGGGCGCATTCCACCCGAACAGTAGCAACTACCCAGGCTGAGCTGGCAGGGGCTTCCCCAGGACAAATCTGCAGGGCAGCAACCTGGTCCCAGCTACGATACGTTTGTAAGGCATTACAGACTCGACCTGGTCTCGGTGCAGGAGCAAGCCTTTGGACGTAAGGTACTGCAAGCAGTTAGCCTGTTCGAGGGGTGAGTACTCGCATATCCTCTCAAGGTGCTGTCCTGAAAGACGAAAGGGAAAATATCAAGTTACACTTACGGTAACGTCTTTTCCAGTAGTCTTTCAGGACAGCACCAATTACCCACCCAGTGTTGATATTTGGTTATTCGAGAATGTCTTATTATGGTCATGTTGGCTCATGTTGTGTCTCCCCAGGTGACCGGAGGTACGTTTTAAGAACTGAGGTCGGAGGGGAGTGGAGAACTTTTTATTTTGGGTGGAGGGGTTTCCTCAGGTGGGGAGGAGCTGAGTCTCTCAAGGTGCTGTCCTGAAAGACTACTGGAAAAGACGTTACCGTAAGTGTAACTTGATTTTTTTTCTGCGATTTTACCCATCATTTTGCTGCAATTTTACCCATCATTTTGCTGCGATTTTTACTCGCAATTTTGACGCGATTTTACCACGTTTAGGGAGCGTTTTTCATAGGTCATGTGATTGAAAACCTCAGCACGCCTGTGTGTTTTTGCTGCATTTTCAATGCATTTCAGGCCTGTTTCACACCAATGCAGTTTGCATTTTGTCTGTTTTTGCAGTGTGTTGTATTTTTTTTTTTTTTTGATTTAGTGGAATTTTAAAAAAAAAATTCAATGCATTTCAGGCCTGGTTCAGAAAAACACAAAAACAAATGCAATGTGGGTTTGCCTGTTCTTTGCTGCTTTTTTTTTTTTTTTTTGTGGGGGGGGGGGGGGGGGGGTTTGAGACAACTTGTTGTTGAGCAACTTAAAAATGAAGATTAAGGCTCTATTCACACTAGGACGTTTCAAATCGTGGATGGAATAGCAATTTGAAAACGCGTTGTGAAAACGTGCAATCGCTTGTTCAGGTGCCATTCATGCGGGGAGATTTTTATCGAGGAAACAAAATTGTGGGTTTTGCGACAGCCAAAAAAGGTAGCAACGCAAAAAACACCCTGCGTTTTCAGGTGCCAGTAAATTGAATGGCACCTGAACACACGATTGTGCATTTTCACAGTGAGTTAAATCGTAGGCAGAAGTGCAGCGATTCCGCCCACGATTTCAAATGGCCTAGTTCTAATGGAGCCTTAATCTGTGTTTTGACTCTGCCCAGCAACAAGTTGGTAAAAAAAAAAAAAAAACGCAAATTGTGTTCAAAAAGCTCTGCAATATGGACAAAACACAAACGGCATTGGTGTGAACCAGGCCTGAAATCCATTGAAAATTCAGCAAAAACGCTTCAAAAACATACATGTTACGGTTTTTATGCATTTTGCGCTTTTAATCTGCCCAGCAACCAGAAGGACAAAAAAATTGTTTTTTGAAAAAACGCATGCAAAAACACAACACACTGCAAAACTGGCAAAATGCAAACTGCATTGGTGTGAACCAGGCCTGAAATGCATTGAAAACACAGCAAAAATGCATAAAAAAAATGTGCTGTGGTTTTGATTGGGTTTTTTATTCACATAACCTAAGAAAAACGCACCCTAAACATGGTGAAATAGCAGTTAAATTGTTGCAAAATTCCAGGTAAAATCATGGCAATATCACTATAAAGTTATGGGGTAAGATCATGGCCAAATCCCGGGAAAAATTGTGGGCAAAATTCTTATTATTATTATTATACAGTATTTATAAAGCGCCAACAGTTTGCTCAGCGCTGTACATTACAATCACGTTTTTCAGTGGCCATTATCCGCACCTTTTTTCCTGTCGGCAAAATGGCAATAACATTATTTTTGATTGCCATTATCTGGTGCATCCCTAGTATGTATAGAGTATACACTGTTACTAGTGGAGGAGGTGCAGAGACTTCTAGCTGAAGCTATGGGAGGCAGGACAGACCCAGAGTGTCCTGAGCTGTCGTCATTAGAACACTGCCTGGGTGGGAGGTACAGACCAGGAGTCTGACTCCGCCCACTACAGTAAGCAGGGAGGAAATACATCATAGCTTCCTGGAGACAGAACTACAGAGGGGCTGTGCCATGACCACTGGTCAGTGGAATAGGAGGAATAGCAGCCACTGGTCTTACAAACCGGAAACCACAGGGGATTAACGATTTTTTTTAAAAATCATCAACTTATTTCAGAGCAACTACTCAGTGAACCAGAAGATGGAGGACATATTCAGTGAAGGTAGGAGATCAGCAGCAAGGACATGGGGGAAAAACGTTTTTGCCTGGAGTTCTGCTTGAAGGAACTTCAGTGTTATAGCACAGATTTATCAGGGTCTAATCCCTGGTCTGAAGCCACTATCCATAAGAGACACAGCACTATGCTCTGCAAAACATAGTGTTTATTTCCTTTAAACATATAATTACAATAAAATTATTATCATTTATGTAAATATTTCTAGACCTGTGACTTCCTCTAACCTCCTAGTTGTGGTTGTAGAAACAAAATAAATATAAAAAGTTTTAGCAAAGTCCTGAAATGTCTCATAAACGGAGCACTCCATTTCACCAGGTATGACCAGGTATCATCGGGTATGACCCACTCTAAAATGCTTTTCAGCATAACACTTGTGCATGTATGAATGTTACCTTAGATGATGCAAATTAATTTTAGTTTGGAGAGTCTGATTAAAAGTCAATATTATGTACAGTAAGGGGACAAAAAAATAGAAAATTGCCAGATTTTTCTAATCCTGTTTTGCAGGTGGTGGTACAAGGCATTCCTGAAGTGGCACGTGCTGTTATACATATTGATGAACAGAGTGGAAAAGAAAAGTACAAACTTTTGGTTGAAGGTGATAATCTCCGTGCTGTCATGGCTACCCATGGGGTTAAAGGCTCACACTCCACTTCGAACAACACCTATGAGGTAGGCTTCTAAGTTATTACATTATCCATTAAAAAGATTGTAAAGTCTATCTTTTTTTAATAAAATAATAGTAGTCCCAAACCTCCTGTCTCGGTGTTTCCTGCTGGCGCTCTGGGCTCCTCCTCTACTGTATGTCTCCATCGCAAGCTGCATGCTGTGGGGGCAGATGCGCAAGCTTGCTGTCGAGTGTGGCTTTGTGTGTACATTGACAAAACACAGTGCTGCTCAGCCCTGCCCCCTCCTCTTTGCTCACTGGATTTGACTGACAGCAGCAGGAGCCAATAGCTCCCACTGCTCTCAGCAAAGCCTGTGAGACCAGGAAGAGAGGGAGAGAATACCTGCAGCCAGACTCAGCACTGCATAGATACAGGAGCCAGGGAAGTGTTTAGAGAGGGGGAAAGTGGAATGTTTTTTTTACTTTAAAGTGTTACTAAACCCAGGACCCTGCATTCATTAAATCCAGTGTTCTACAGTACACACAACATGGAAATGCAATTATTTTAGTAAATATAAACTGCTAAATACCTTTTCTCATCAGCAGTATATAGCAGTCTTGTGACTTCTATCAGTGTACAGGCAAGCACTGGTTAAAGCTTGTAGGAGGAGTTTTCATTCTCCTTTGACTGTCCCATGAGGCTGCATGACCCCTGACCCTCTATCTGGACAGTGCCGATTGGCCCTGTGCTGATCACATGCACCCTTCCAAAAAAAAACAACTCTTGCAATTCACACTAAATTGAGGATGTGCAGAGTGCCTCCTAGGGCTCTGTACTATTAGCATATAGATTGGGGACTGTGGAAGAAAAGGAGGATCAGAGAAGATGGGATCAAACCGCCTTTTTTACACATGTGGAGGATTAACCTCTTAGGTTCCACACTGAATAAAACAAGCTTACTTTACTGCAGAGAATACGTTGAGGTAAAACACCTTTTTACTTTACAACCACTTTAAGCTGTAAGCCTATATTTCATTTAAAGCTCATTTCACAGCAACAGGGTGTGTAGGCATTAAAAGGTGTTTTTCCAGCTTCCTGTATTCAAACTTTATAGGGATTTTAGCCCACAGCTTTGCTTTAGGTAATCTGAATACCAGAAAGCTTTGGGGACACTTGGAGGTCACTGGTTTACGATCACACTTAAACACAATAATAAATACAAAGATTTTTATGAGCAAATCCACTACCGATTACCAAGTGTTCAATCATAGTGTTTATGCAAATAATATATTTATTTATTGCTCATGCATAGCAATGCTTTGTGATTAATCACAATGTGATCATTTTATGTAACCACACAGTACATTACACAGGCTTCATTGCATCCTTACAACTGGGTTATATGCAGCTACCGGTAATTGGACACTGGCAAAAAAAAAGCTGCTGGGATATCCATATGTGATGGACCTCTTCTCTCCTCTTCATTGAGAGATGCTTACCTGCCTTTGGAAGTCTTTCTTGTCTGTCTTGGATGGTGATTCTTAAATCAAGACTTGGCTGCACCATAGTGACTATGACTTTTTTGCAGCTTCTGTAGCCACCAAGGATCATACCCAGACCTCGCTGCATGGAAAACTTGGTGCCAGTCTGCAATGTTGCTGCAGCGGGTCAGAGCAGAAGTGCTTTAAACATTAATTCTGTGTATGGGTTATGTTTGTTTTGTTTATTTTCTTTTGTTTTTAAACCTTGTGAGGTGGGGGGGGGGGTTTCCCACTGTTCCACCAGGAGTGCAGTTTGTCCAGGATGGCAGGAGTCATGAGAGTCCTTGTTCTACATGAGAACTTGTATTTCTGGAGGATGTGGTGGCTATGTTGTACCTATTTTCATTCTGATGTAAAGTGATCTTGCACTGCCTTACCTTATAGGTGGTTTCTCAGCCTGAACAGCCCATCTCTGCCTCTCTGCACGCTGACCAGTGCCCATCTTCTGATTGCATCGGGCACAGAAGGTGGTGATAGCCTAACCCTAAGAAGACACTCTCCTCCCAAGTATTTTGCCCAACAGTATCTTCTTGAGAAAATCTTTGTGTAAGTGGGCATTTCCTGTGGTAGATTCTGCCATTTGCTGCTTTAATGAGCTGACTCCCATAGATATTAGCATGTTTGAAGATCTGGTAGATAGAGGCACTCTTTAAAGCTATCTTCTCCTTGGTAGGGCCCGCCATGCAACTGGCTGTTGCTGCCATGGTTGTCTGTCATGTCAGACCATTGTAGTCTGGATTAAAAAAAATATATGGCCTGTTACCCTGGTACAGTCCTTACAGATGCTTCTGTCCGGTCAGCTGGGACTGTTGCCTGTGGCTTTGCACTACTGTGTGAATTCCTTGGTTGATACATTCTGTGCTAAATTTCCAGGATGGGGTTTCTTTTTATCCACATGTGCAGGATCCCCTGGCTAAAATGTTGGTTAGCTGAACTCGTTTTCAAGAAACACTTTATGGAATCCCATAGTGTATGACTATGCTGCCAGTGTCCTGTACTGTGTGATTAAGATGAGAGGAATTTGAACTTGCTTGTAAATTCTATATCTTTGGTGTACAGTACAAGACACAGGCTGCCGTCCCTTCCATTCCTTGGTTTACTCTGCATTGCTTGCTAAAAAAAAAATTGAGGCCTCTTCGTGTGGTAGGTTTATACGGCAGGCTCCCAGTGGGCATACCCTCAAAAAATGTTGCCAGTGTCAAATCACCTGAGAGTACACTGTTATAACCCAAGGTGTATGAATATGCTGTGTCATGTACTCCAATATATAGAATTTACAGGCAAGTCAAAATTTATCTTCTTTTGGGGTATGTTAAGGGATATAGATCAACTCCTTCTATTGCTTGCAAAACCCGGAGTGTGCTGGGAGTGGAAGGAGCAATGCTGGGCTGTCCTATCAACTTTGTTTACCCAGTGTCCAATCTCCTGAAATCTGCAACATAACCTAATGTACCTGAACACTTCAGCTTGTGTGCCTTAATGCACTCCAGAGAAACGATTTTACAGTAAGTTGAAAAAAATCGTTTTGCCAATTTTAATGCACTACACTTATTCTATAAGATGGTTTATTATTTAATATGTGTTTAGGTGGAAAAAACTATTGGTATAGAAGCTGCACGCTCCACAATTATAAATGAGATCCAGTACACCATGGTGAATCATGGGATGAGTATTGACAGACGCCACGTCATGCTTCTGGCTGATCTAATGACTTACAAGGTAGGTTTAAAGTGTAGAGTTTAGTTTGCAAAAGCGGTACACATGCAAAATTACTATTTTATGCATATTTGTTCTAAAATATGTCCTCCATTTTATCCCTTTTTTTTAATTTGTTTACTTCCAATAATCTGATATTCCATTTACATTAAAATGGTGGCTTGATCATTTATGATCAAAAATGCAACCATAACCTTTTTTGATCTGAGTGAATGTTGTTGTAAAAACTGTCATTTTAGAAAGGTAAGCAGTCAGGGCTTTTTTTTCCTCCTTTTTATAATGCAAAATGGTTCTTGTAATCCTTAGAAGAGAAGTATAACCAAAGCTATTTTGACTATGCTTCTCCTGTAGGTCACAGTATGCAGTTTGTTTTGCACTTCTGTGTCCTGTTTTCAGCCTACAGCAGGCTAAAGCCTGCCATTGGCTGGTGTCACTTAGCCAGTCCAGGCTCTGAAAAGATCCCGACCATATGGTCAGGATCCACCTTGAAGCCTGGATCAGCACCTGGCTCAGGCTCTAAGTGATGCGCCAAGAGCATAAGCCAGCCGCTCCCTCTACAGCTCAACATTCCAGTGAGCGCTAGAGGAGCAGAGAGCTGGAGACTGACAGTCGTGGCTCTCTGCTCAGAGCGGAGGGGAAAAGGGAGCGGTCAGTGGTCGATGCTGCATCTACCTAGGTGAGTATAAATGTTTAAGTCTATACTTCCCTCTTAATTTACTGTATGTTTGATGGTTATAAGCAGATTGCATACATTTTTTTTTTTTGCCTTTTAAGGGAGAAGTGCTTGGGATCACTCGCTTTGGCCTGGCTAAGATGAAGGAAAGTGTTTTGATGCTGGCTTCTTTTGAGAAAACGGCTGATCATTTGTTTGATGCAGCTTATTTTGGACAGAAAGATTCTGTTTGTGGTGAGTAGTGAACTTTCATCTTAGATAAGATTCATGACATTCCAGATTGGCAGCAACTAGTAGTCCTTTGAATGTTTTACTTTTCTTGATATGCCCTGATCAAGTCACTTCACTGCAAGTGCAATTTTATATTTATTAAACTTATTTAATCTACACTATTCAGCACAGCATGTTTATTTAAATTTTTTGCATGTACAGTATATGAGGCCTTTGAATATGCACAGAACTTTCAAGGATACTCTGAGCTTTGGCTACAGTAAAGCACCTTACATTTGAATACTTGTTAACCTAAACATTCTTCTTGAGTCCCCAAGGGGCCAAGTGTTTGTAGATCTGTGAGCCTTTGTACATTATAACAGCATATCTTAATCATACAGTACAGGACATGGGACTTGTATTCTTGGACCATGGGCTGTAGGCAGGCTACCTTCAGGTGATTGGAATCTGGCAAAAAAAAAAACTTGCTAGGGCCACACTTAGTGTGCACTCCTATATCCCCACTTACCACATTCACACTCCAGTTTTTGCTAGTATCTTTGAGATGGACTTGTTCTTCTCTAGAGAAATATTTTTTCTTTTTAAACCATTAAAATTTTTTCTTCTGACACTTCTGTCAAGCTGTTTGACTGCTTACTCCCTTGGATTATCTAGCAGTTTACAATTCAGTGTAATCATGGGGACCGTACCTAGACCCACTGTATCTGAGGTTGGCCTGTAATGTTTGCTTTGGGCACTTAATACTCACCTTGGCAAGGAGTGCAATGTGTGTGGTTAGCTGCAGAGTGTTATATTGGTCCAGGGCCCTAGCCCATTTCTATGGTTCTCAGACCCTGAATACCTCATCAATATGCCCATCATGAAGGGCAAAGCCTGAACCCTTTTGTAGGGCCACTAGGGGTTCCTGCTTTTTAGGAAGACAAACCTGCAGTGCATTGCACTTAATGTGCTTTTCATAGCCAGAGGAATCAGATGTTCTTCACTTTATTGTGGGTCCCCCTGTCATTTTTGCCTTTTAATGTTCTCACAGGCAATTTTCAAATTTGACAGTTTCCTAATCATACATTACAGGACACTGAGGCATTAATATTCATGACTATTGGGTTATTCAGATGAATGGACAGTGGACAAAAATACAGGGCTTCCCTCCCAGGTATAACCCTTCCAAGCTCAACCAAGCCTCATATTGTTATTTTTTTATCAAGCAACACAAGCAGGAGGGGAGGGTTCTCTGTGTCCTGTGATTTACTCTTAGAACATGCCTTTACAGGTAAACCAAAAATCCTGATTTCTTAATTGTACATTACAGGACACAGAGGAGTTATGTGACTGCTTGGGGTGGCATCCTAGAAATAATAGATCAAGGAGCAACCTGACCTTTGTGAAGACCCTTAGGTGGAACAAAATGGGGAATCTGGTTGTTGAAACAAAGCTGTAGAATTTGAACAGCTCAAACATCCAAGTATTGAAGTATCTACTCCTTAGGATTAAAAGAATGATAACAGTGTCCAGATTTAGGTGGATTGAGAAACAAATACCTTAGGTAAGAAGGTGGATTCAGACCTCAACACCGCCTTATCATTGTGAAGAATCAGGAAAGGTTTTTTGCAGCATAGCCAACTCAAAGACCCTTCGAGCCTGAGGCAATGGCAACTAAAAGGACAGCCTTCACATAAAAAGCAACAATGTCTGGGATGAAACTTTTGAGCTTCACACTGGTGTCCTGTGATGTGTTCCAAGAAAAGGATTTTACAGGTAAATCCTTTTCTTAATCTGGATCCATCTTAATCTGGAGGACTATACAGTTGGCTACACACCTCCCGGCTGACACACTTACTCCCACCGGCTTCAAAACAGCCAAAGGAGCACTGTGAGCATCTGAGTTATAGTGGTTCCTATATTCTGGACATACCACCAACCATCCAGTTTGTACTACATTCTGTGAGTACCTCACTGAGGAGCCATTTGCTTGGGAAATGCCGTTCATTTGTACAAGGGAGGTAAGACACAAGGGCTGAATAACATTCCTGCATAACTTCATGCAGAGTGCCTACAGGAAAGTAGAAATACTGCTCAGGGTGACGACTGTTCCCTTGTCCCAGTGCTGCTTCCATTATCTGACTCTGGCTCCCTCTTAGGTGTGTGCCATGCAGTCTGTCTGACAAAAGCAGAATTCTCTGCCAAAATGTCAGAATTCCTTGGAAAACATTTGGTGCTTCTAGAACCTTTGCTTTCCAGAGGCCAGAAATGCTACACTTTTTCCTTGTTCCCCATGATTCTGTGTAGAATTTGGAAGAGAAACCACTTACCCTACTTGATTGATATGAAGCGTTGATTATGCCGATTTTGTAGTAGTGATCGGAGTTTCTGTCCCTTGCATTTTGAGATACAGTCTACAGCTTTGATCCAGATGCTCTCTAAAGTGGGCTCACTATCTGATCCATTGCATACTAGTCTTTTCCTAGCAGCACCTGATTCTCAAAAACCCAAACTGTCCCCCATGGACACTAAAAGGCTGGCCCAGTCAAAAATGACTTTTCCCATATACTCAATTACACAAGGACTGGCCCAATCCTGTGAGAATATTCATTCCTCTCAATAATTTGCTAGGCTAGAAATTCTCCTATGAAAAGGAATTTAACAGGTTCCCGTACAGCCTATAGCCAGATGGCGGCCGGCAAAACACCTCGCCCCTCCGGGTGGACGCCATATGGCGTCCTTTCAGGCATGCACAGTTTGACTGTCCGCAGAGCCGCGCAGCGGCACGATCTGTCACTGGCCGTGTACCTCGGACACGGCCGATGACAGATCTGTATACCAGCCCCGTTGCCGGTACCATGTGACCTGCTGTGACCAATCACAGCAGGTCACATGACAGTTGTATACAATGGATGGCATGAAAGGAAGCCATCCATTGTAAACAAGTGTGTCTAGCTGTGAATGGTCACAGCTATCACATGCACAAGCTGGGCCAATCACAGCCCAGCTGTGTCATGTGATTTAGCTGTGGCCAAATCACAGTTAAGAAGAAAAAAAATCCTGAATAAATCGACTTCATTCAGGTAAATGCTTGCTTATAGCAAAGTAATTCTTTGCTATAAGCAAATTGTGTAAAAAAAAAAAAAAAAATACTGATCACTTTCCCAAAGTAGTACAATGTTACTATGGTAACATTGTACTACTTTGGTCATAGTGAAATATGAAAACAAATCTTAAAGAGAAAATAATAAAAAAATTTTTTTAAAAATTATAATTTTTTTTTTTCGTACTGTCACCAGTCAGTGTCCCTGATCACCGCCATGCCAGTTATATGATGACGCTGTACTGCACTGGTGACAGTATGTATAAAAAAAAAAAAAAAAAAATTGTGAAAATCATTTTTTTTATTCATTTCCAAAAAATTATGACAAAAAAAATACAACTTCAAAAAACTCGCCATGCCTGTTATGAAATACGTCTGACTGTATACTTTGCAAAAAGAAGCCAATTGGGGGATATCTGTACTGTTCATTCTTGGACCTCAAGAAATTAGATTGGCCGTCAGTACTTCAAGATTGATCAATTTTCAGATATATCCCATAGTTTGTGAACTCTATAACTTTCCTACAGACTAAATAATAAATACTAATTTGGGTTATTTTCACCAAAGACATGTAGTAGAATACATTTTGGCCTAAATTTATGAAGAACAATTATTTATTTGCAAACTTTTATACCAGAAACAAAGAAAAACGTGGGTTTTTTTTTCAAACTTTTTGGTCTTTTTTTTGTTAATTTAGCAAAAAATAAAAACCCCAGTGGTGATGAAATACCACCAAAAGAAAGCTCTAGTTGTGTGAAGAAAATAACATTTTAGTTTGGGTACAATGTTGTATGACCGCGCAATTGTCATTCAAATTGTGAGAAACCTGAAAAATGGCCTGGGCAGGAAGGGGGTAAAAGTGCCCGGTATGGAAGCAGTTAAGAAAAACTGGTCTGTTCCATTTGTGGATGCTGCATTTGCTTCCTCAGTAAACACCTTATAGTTCCCATTGAGGATAATCCTTCTTTCAAGGTTTGTTTTGAAGCCCTCTTAGAAAGCCTTATTTGCTCTTGTAGGTCCAGCCCTGCTGCAGCGTCTTATTTGCCAGACTTTTGCTAAATGGACAAGACTAATATAGACCAGGAACCTATCTTAGAAGACCCTGTTCTCTTAGAGCAAATACAGCTGATGCCCTCAGCCTTTTTGCTTTTTGTTGATGCTCTAGAGAATGTGATTCGCAGAGTATGATGCTTCTTCTACATATGCCTTTTGATGATGAATGCCTGTTTGGAGAATCCCATGATAAATTAATCAAGGAAGTCACTGCAGGACAGGTGCTTTTGCCTTCCACAGATAAGCCTAATTTTCCTACAGCTACAACATTTACATAGCAAAAGGGGTCTTTTCTGTCTCCCTAGGCAATAACCTCAAAACAAAGGCTTAATTCTTCCTTTTTGTTTAAAGCCCTGGGTTCCTAAGTTCACCAAGCCTATCCAGAAGCCCTTCACACAGAAGGAGGGGCCCAAAGGATGGTTGTACCAATTCCTTTTAGAAGAACTGTTTCAAGGTTTCTATTCAAACATATTTACAATCCTTAAAGAAACTGAGGGCATCTCCCCAATACTGGACTTAAGATCTCAAAACAGATATCTTCATGTGCCAAAATTCCAGAAGGAATTAACAAGGTCTGTCACCGTGTCTCTTGAACAAGGGAAATTTTGGACATCAGTAGACATGCAAATGCCTATCTGCTTAATCCCCCCCCCCTCCTTTTTGTCTCTTAAATTGTTCCTTCTTGCTTGCTTAAAAACTGCAGTCTGAGTGGGCGGAGTTATGTAGGATTGTGTACTAGGGGCTGCCCCAGCAATTGTTTGCTAGTGTCAAGTCAGCTGAAGGTACCTTGCATATATTTTATGGTCTATGAATACAAGTCATGTGGCCTGCACTGTACTCCAAGATGAGGAATTTACAGGTTAGTCAAAATACCTATTTTTATTTCATGCTGTGCTGTAGTTCCACCCCAGGCTAAAGCAGATTTTATGGGTGTTCCTATGGGGGAGTTAGAGCTCAGAACTAGGCCTCATCTCCCTCCCAATTGCATACATTCTGTCTATTCAGAGTCCTAGCAACACTGACTGTTCATTTACAATCTTAAAAGATCCGTCAGCGCTGTGGAGTTGTGTGTTCTGGCTGCTGGCAAACATCCAGTGTGCCAGCAGATCACACACACAGCCCTGCAGCACTGATTGGTCTTTTTTCTTTTTGAATTATGAAAGTATCCATCTTGCTCACAGTGTGGTTAGAAGGTGGAAGGGGTTAACAATACTGCTTAGCAAATTAAAGAAAGATCAAAAAGGGCATGGGGCATTTGGTAAAGATTCAAGGTACTATTATTACTACTTTAATTTGCAATTGTATTTTTCCTAGGCTGAACTTGTTACTTGACAAACCAGTACTCATAATCTTGTCTCTTCCATTAGGAGTCTCCGAGTGCATAATTATGGGCATACCCATGAACATTGGAACTGGACTTTTTAAGCTTCTGCATAAAGCTGACAAGGATCCTGATCCACCTAAGAGACCCTTGATCTTTGACAACAATGATTTTCACCTCCCTATCACTAGCACGTAGTTGAAAGTTATGTGAAAACACAAAACTTAAATTCCTCAAAGTGCATTTTACTCTAACCAGTTTTTCTTTTCATGAGGGAACATAGGTTTGTTCACCTAAAGCTTAAGCTTTAATATTCTGCTTTATAAATATTCTGTATGTATGCTGAAACACTGTGTAAATAAGACATGCAAAAAATGATGCTGCTGCTAAGGTTGTAACATAGTAACAGACATGGTGTGACAGACATTCATGAAATATTGAGTGCATTACACAGTCTGTTGCAATATAAATCAGTTTAATAAGACTGACTAATAATGTAAAAAAAAATGCAATGTATGAATTTTGTACATTTAGCTACCTGGCATTGAGATTTCATTGTGAATATGTTATATGCTGGAATATTTATTTAGAGTTTATTTAATAATTTTACACTCAGAATTGTCTTGGTGCAAGAATTGTGATCTGACTGTTCTCAGCTCTTCCTTGAAGGCACATTTTGCAAATGCACCTTTAAAAGTGAATTCCAACAACACCTCATTTTTCTGTCCTGTCCTAAGGGTAAAGCTGAGTTTTGTACATACAAATTGTCGCCATACCCTTATTTCATTGATTTGCTGCTCCTCACAAAACTTCTTCCTCTCTAAACACTAGCTAGTGTCAGTAAGTTTGTAATTTATTAGGTGTACCACTTGTTTAGAAGTGCTCAGTGTGCAAACCTTTACCAACCACTGGAGAGAAGAATATTTCACAGCCTTCATGTACTGTGTTCAGTCCTACTTGTTTAGCCCAAGTAAGAATTTACATTTGAACTAAAGGCTTTTACATTACTGTATGTGGCCTGTGTTTGCTTTGTTTTTTGTTTTATTTTCACCAAAAGTACTTAGTGCTCTGGATTGCCTTTTTGACCTTTGAAATGTTAGTGGCACCTAACGCTTCATTGTCTAAAAGTAACTGCGTGGATGACTGTGAATGCAGAAATTAAATTTTTTGATCAGCACACACAATTTTGTAGAATTTTCACTAATTTCTTCTATGCAGACAATAAGCACTTTACTGAAAAATATGGATTATTAGGTATTCAGCTGGAATGTTATGCTTATTGCAAAAAACTTGCAAATTCAGGTGATCTATTTGTCAGTAATGAATATGAAGTTTAGTTTTGCCTTTGTTGTAGAATGACTTTCGTTTTGCTTTTGTAGTTTTGCCTATGTATCTGGAGGCTTTTCAATGCTGTAACACAAGTCACCAGACTGTACATAAACTAAGCACTATTGCAATAAGACCAAGGCATTCAGTCACATAATTACATTTATTGCAGCTACAAAATCTCTATGTACTATGAATTACAACAGTCAAATGTTTTTGACACCGTTAATAAGATTCACATTTTTGGTAGCATTTTGAGCCAGCTATAAAATGGTTAACTTTAGTAGCTAATCTTTTTGTTTTTCAGCATAAAATCTTGTGTTAATGTCACACCTGCAATTTGTAGCTACATCAAAATACTTTTTTTTTTCAGGTAATATTTGGTGAAGTCAACAGTACAAAAAATGGCCACTGCCCCAGTCTATAACTGGCCTTCACAGCAAGGAGCACATGGAAGGGTGACGCATGTCAAACAATAAAAAAGAAAAATTCCCAGCTCTACTTGCCAACCAGCTTACAAACAAACCAAATGAGCCTGTCTAGCAGTATGCGTTAAAAACAGGGGTTTAGTTTGCACACATTTTAAATACATGCGTAAACTGCAGAGCATCTTCACGGCACTGTGATATTCTGCAGTTCCTAACTCTACAAATTTTGAGATCCCCCATAGTAGAGGCACATATATTTAATAGACTAAGGGCAGATGAACCTGAGGGAGCCCACCTCTCCTTAAAGGTGTAGGAGCGCACTGGACACCCAGCATATAGCACAATGTCATCCAAGGTGTCCAGTGTGCCCCCTAACCAACAAGTCAACAGTACAAAAAATGGCCACTGCCCCAGTCTATAACTGGTCTATAACAGTCATAACAGCAAGGAACACATGGAAGGGCGACGTATGTCAAACAATGAAAGAGAAACAGTCCCAGCTCAACTTGCCATCCAGCTTGCAAACAAACCACAGGAGCCTATCTAACAGTCAAACAATATTTGGTGAAGTGTCTTGGGATTACTTTGATGTTATATTTTAGAGCTATATCCAGATTGCAGGGACATGGTGGATACCGCGAATTCAAAGCATATACGTTGCCAGGTATTGTAAAAATGGTGCCAGTGACACACTGCACAAATATTTTTCTTCCTTCATAGATGGATATCTACAAATTCAAACAATGCAGATGAGGGGATTCATTTAGATGCTTGTTATGTTGTATAGCGCCTAAGGACATTTTAAAGATAATTTTTAGAGTATCCATTATGTGAATTTACTGTACTGTAATAACGCTCATTATTTGTTTCCCCAAGTAGTTTAGTAAGGGCGCATCTTTTTTTTCTTCATACCCAATACCTCTGACATGCTGTGCCAAAATATTCCAAGTGTGTCATTGTTGTTTGAATGTTGTTTAAACAGAAGTCAATTTTTCAAAAGGCAGGTGGTTTGGTTACCTAATTGTCTGTGGGCACATTAAGCTTACAGGACAATCAAATGTATGGCCACGTCTGAAATAAAAAGTGATTGTTTCTTTATCCAGAAGAAAAGGCGGGAGCACTTTAATCAAAGTTGACTAGCAAGGTATCTTCTTCAGTCTTCACCAAAGTTTGCTCACTGACTTAAATAGTCAATAGATTGCTAAACCCTAAGGCTCGTATTGGCAGTTGATGTGGTAGTACTATAATATAACACAACCTTTTGACCTTCCTGGGCCACACATAAAATACACTAACAATATAGCTGATAAGCAAGAAAAACTTTGGGCAGAACAGCAAGTTAATGATAACTGATATAGATAATGTGCTTATCTGAGTAATAAAAACATGTTTTTTCTTTGTATTTTTTATTTTAAGAGTAAAAGAGGGCAATGTAAAGCTAGTGTGATATTTGACATTGTTTTTGATAAACTAATACGTCAAATATTTTGGGTCTATGGATGTAGTAGCAATTTCCAATTGATTCTCAAGATCCTCATCAGATATTTTGGTTCTAATTTTGCTCTTGTGTACTTCATCCTTGTAAATCGCTGTTCACACATTTAGGTGTTGCTGGAAACTAATGACATGGAAAAGGTGTGATTGTGAAAAATGGGATATTTTTCTCTGTGAAGATAAAACTTTTACAAAAGTCAGGTCAAGACGCTGTCAAATTTTTCTTCAGCCACATTATCTTTTGGCTGAATGAGCATACATTCACACTTTAAAATCTTTTAGACTTCCCAGAGCAGTGAAGGCAATTATAGCCACAAGGTGGGAAAACGTGCGCTAGGTGTATGTGCAGGGTTAAAGGGTAGTTTGGGGGTGATTTTTAAGTATCTACAAACTATTGGCTATATAGTGTACAGTACATACGAACCTTAAGGGGTGTTCAATTCAGTTATGATAACTGCTGTTGCAACAGCACTCTACATCTTTAGCAGCCGACTTCAGGGGAACCTTTTTTTTTTTTCCCCTTCCAAGGTTATTTTGTTTTGTTATGGGCCATGAATGGAGTGACCAGTTCAAAATGTGGACTAGGTTAGGAATGTTAATACAGGCCAAAGCAGTACCTGAGCATTAGTCAGCAGAATCCTGGAGAAAAGCAGAAGAAGGGGGGTAAGCAAGTTTCAACTGTCTGACAGAGGCTGAACCCACAGCAAACTCCTGATGGAGGACTGCTTTACAATTGGATGCCCAGCATGTGAGCCACTGCCAGACAAGCAGGTGACAAACACACAAAAACAAAATTGGTAATTCGTAATATCTTTGTCAAATGACCAGCTGCAGAGAGAAATTTTCCAAATCATTAGTAATTATTTTGACAGATGCCTGCTCTTTCCTTCTGCCACAAAAAAAAATTCTTCATTATCATTCAGGTTTGTCAAATCATCATCTGATCTATTGAAAGATAATCCTATGTTTGCATACCCTTTGGCATGTAAAGTATTATCTTATGTAATCATACAGGACACAGGCTTTTGTATTCACAGGCCTTAGGTATGCTAACATACTCTGGTGCTTCTTCCCTCCCTCCCTCACTTTCTGTATCTTACTCCATGGGTCCTCCACAGTGGAAAACCCTCACTGAAACAATAGAGGAACCCAGGCACAGGGGGGCTGTGGCAAAAGCGAAGACAAGCATCCACTCTGGCAAATGCCTGCAAACAGCTCAAAGCGGCGATGCTTCCCTTGCACTAGAGCAGGACCTTATTTTAGCACCATTTTCTGCATCCAATTCTAGCTCCATTTTAGCATGCAACAAGCAGCCTATCTGATTTAGGAAGACTTCTCTGCAACTATGCCACAGTTTCTCATATAATCAATGGCTTCCTTTCCCTTTCCAAAACTGCTGCAAGAGTTATTCAGATACTTCAGGCTTTTGGTTTGGTGATCAGCTTTCAAGTATCAGCTCTCCAACCTTCCCTTTGTTTGGAATACCTGGACCTTATTCTAGATACAGCTCAAGCAAGTCTTCCAGAAAACAAACTTGTCTCTCTGATCTCATACTCAGGCGCTAATATTAAAGACATCCCTCTAAGATTTCCATGAGTGTTCTGGGCTTCATGATTCCTTTAAAGCTGTACCATTTGCCCATTCCATTCAAGGCCGCTCCAACACAACATCCTGTTGGCTTGGAACAAACATGCTTCCTCTCTCAACCTCCCTATGTTTCTAGCCAAGCAAGGAATACCCTAGCTTTGATGTATTTTCAACACGGCCTTGACAATAGGGAAATCATTTTTATCTTACCAGTGGAAAGCGATAAATGGAGGAATGTTCCTATCTCTCACAGTTCAAGTAATATGGTCGCCCATGCTCCCTTTAAACATCTTGGAGCGATAAACATGGTTTTGTATCACTGAAACTCCCCTTCTTCAGGAGCACCCGCTCAGGGTGCTATCTGGCAATACCATGGCTGTAGCCTATATCAATCACCAGGAGTCATGCAGCCTTAAAGTAAGCAAGCCTGATCATCTCATGGATGGAGAAACACTGTCCAGCGATAGTGGTGTTCAAATGGAAGGTGCATTACATCAGTCATCACCACCCAGACCAAAGGGAATGACCCTTCAGACTGACATCATTTCAACATGATATGTCTGAGGTGGGGGACCCCAGGAATAGATATCCTGTCCTAAAGTTTAACGTTACATGCTACCTCCTTGTGGTCAGGACTAAGGATCCTCTAGCACAGGCACTGTATGCTCTGATAATTCCTTGGACTCAGTTCAGGCTAATTTATGCTTTTCCTTCAGTGTGCAGTCTGCCAGACGTCCTGCAATGGAGAAGATGATGAAAACCACATCAAACTGGCCCAGAAGAACCACATACTCAGATTTCTAGGACTCAACCTCTGACCCCTTCCAAACAGGGCAGTTTTGCTGTCGCAGGGCCCCTTATTTCATCCTGCTTCTCATCACTGGCATGAGAGACATAGGGGGTCTCTGATTCAATCATTCCCACATTGCTAAAAGCAAGAAAAGTCACATTCAGAAAGATCCACTATCATACCTGGAAATCTTCCTTTATCTGGAGTGAACATAGGCACTTCAACCCCAGAGATACTCATGTGTTTGGCATGCATAACACTTGTGTGACTTGTTATGCGACTCTGAGGTCCAAAGTCCGATGACAAGTTGCACCCCATGTTTCCCAATGAGTACCATTCATATCTTTGCTACTTTAAGTAGTTCCTGCACTACATTGGTCTGACTTTCATGCAACTTGAGGGCCATACACTTCAATATAAACCCTCCAAAGTCACATGAAAGTCTCATCTGAATGATATACATGCAACTTTGCAGAGCACAATCATCCTTGGTAAAAGCCAAAGTCGCACTCATCCAGTCGTGTCAAGTCACACTGTGAAGTCGCAATGAAAAGCATGCGATTTTGAAGTCACTCAAGTGTGAATGAAGCCTTAACTATTGTCAGTCTGCTTAATGTGAAACTACTGTATCTGAGCACCATAAATGCTATTTAATTTTTAATATTCAAAGAAAACTCACCCATTCATTCATGTCTCCCTACTTTATTTTGCTGACAAATTACTTTGAAAACACCCCCTAACATTTCTGGCTGTGACCATTTTGAGTAAGGGCAGATGATTCATGTAGCATTTACTTCCTGGAATCCATCTGCACCTACCTCAAGCATGCAGGGAGGAGGGTGTGCTTAGCTGAGAAACCCTCTCCTCCCCTCCTGAAGACTCCTGGGATGTATGACATAATTTGCCTAGGCCAAAAACCAGGAAGCAACTAAAGAAATTAAAATAAAAAGTTTAAAACAAAAAGTGTAATACCGTCCTATCTGTTTACTAAAGCTACCAGTATAAGGATTAAAAATAGTCAATGTTGATTGAGAGAATGAAGTTCCACTTTTAACATAACAAGTGCATAATTACAGTGCCATGTCTTTCTCATTCAATTACTTATAAAGTCTCTCATAATTCCAGTAAGTAAAATGAAGCACATCACAAATCTTAATGTGTTTTGTGAATATTCATTTACCTGAGGAGTAGATGCTTCTGACAAGGTGCCTATAAAGTCGAGAAACCGGGTTAGATTTATGAAGCAATGATAATAAAATTGAATTTCTATCTGCCATGGGGTGATTTATTGTCAGCCCCTAATGGTAGATTACGAAGAAACACACAAATCTTCTTCAAAGATAAAACCGCAGCACTATAGGATGGTAACCACCAAGGATGTCTGCCCTATGGACCTAAAAATGTTGTTGGAACATCAAAAGTATATATACAGTTGTGTTCAAAATAATAGCAGTCAGACATCACTAACCTGATCAATCACTGTTTTTGGTAGAAATTATATTTCTACACGGCAAATAATTTACTAGCAGGTGTAGTAGAGTAATAGAGACCCAACAGTCATGAGATGCATGCTGCTGATTCTGTGTAATTGAATCACTCATTGAAAGGGGCATGTTCAAAATAATAGCAGTGTGGAGTTCTATTAGTGAGGTCATTCATTCTCTGAAAAACAGGTGGCAATTATTGCCCTTATATAAGGAAGGAAGGCAGCAAATGTTGTACATGCTGGTTACAGTGCATTTCTCTCTGAAATTCTGAGGAAAATGGGTCATTCCAGACATTGTTCAAAAGAACAGCGTACCTTGATTAAAAAGTTGGAGAGGGGAAAACATAAAGAAGTGCAGAAAATGATAGGCTGCTCAGCTAAAATGATCGCAAATGCTTTAAAATGGCAACCAAAACCTGAAAGACGTGGAAGAAAGCGAAAAACTACCATTCAAATGGATAGAAGAATAGGCAAAATGGCAAGGACTCAGCCAACAATCAGCTCCAGGAAGATCAAAGAAGGTCTAAAGTTACCTGTGAGTACTGTTACAATTAGAAGACATCTATGTGAAGCCAAGCTATCTGCAAGAAGCCCCCACAAAGTCCCACTGTTGAAAAAAAAGACGTGCTGAAGAGGTTACAATTTGCCAAAGAGCAAAGTGACTGGCCTAAAGAGAAATGGCGCAACATTTTGTGGACTGATGGAAGTAAGATTGTTCTTTTTAGGTCTAGTGGCCAGAGACAGTTTGTCAGACGACCCCCAAACACTGAATTCAAGCCACAGTACACTGTGAAGACAGTGAAGCAAGGTTGCGCGTGAATGTTTGAGTTTGTAAATAAGAATACAAACCCTGCTATTTTTTTGAACAGTCTAATATTCACTTTTCTTTTTTTTAGAGGAACCACACAAATTTGATATATTTTTCTTCATGTTTTGATTTGGAATAGAATGTGTAGTGTTCCCAATGCATTTGTGTGTATGGAAATAAAAGCTATTAGAAGGATTTTGAGCTTTATTCACTTTTTTCAACACACTATTATTTTGAACACAACTGTATATATACTTTATTGGTTCCAGCAACATTTTTGGGTCCATTGCTAATTGCTGTAGCATTTTGATTTCTCCATCTGTGCTATCCTTTACTCCTTCCTGTGCCCCTTGCCCACAGCTCCCAGTGTAGACACTCTTGACAGTTACCATCTTGAAGTGGATGAAAAAATGATGCTGCGCTACCCAATCAAACAGACCCCTAAATAATGATGAATCAAAGTAAAATAGGTGCAAATAAAATAAATAAAAGCAAAAAAAAGTTATAAAATGAGTGAGCAAGAAAATAAGTGAACATAGAATGATAAGTAAATCACATGAAAACTGATCGTGAACCAAAATGGAAAAAGTTTATATGATGATAAACAAGTAGTAAAAATGGATCACTTAAAAACAACCAATGTGACAGTAATGATACGTGAACAACAATGAGTAAATGGGTAACAAAGATCATTAATACATGAAGAATATGAGTAAATGTGAAAAATGCCATAATAAAGTGCACAGTCCCAATGTATCTGTGTATCTTCAAAAGAAGTCGTGGAACATCCAGTGCCCACAAAAAACACAGTAAATCCTCCACCAGCTAGCGTGCGCGCTCACCTCCAGGTTGCGACCCACAAGGGGTCATAATGCTAAAAATGCACTCATCCGATGATACCCCTATGGAGTTTGAAGCGCCTTAGAGTAGAGTCATGATAACGGGGTCGCCAGTTTGGAAGCGTGGTGACGACATTTCTGGTATGTATGGCAGCTGCCATTTTGGTACACGTTAGTGCTGTACACCTCTCTGCCATTGCAGTTTTCCATGCCTGTATGGTTCTGTTGACCAATTTCCCTATATAAGTAGTCACTCTGCTGTGTTTTTATTCAATTAACGTTTTGCATACTACACTATGGGGGTTTTTTAATTTAATTTCCATATGTGAGCTATTGAAGAGGAGAGAGTTTTTGCTATATCCGTGTGCTGGTACGTTGATGAGTATCTACCATTGCCACTATAGAGGATTGCCTTGATCATTACCAAAGGGGTATCATTGGATGAGTGCATTTTTAGCCTTATGACCCCTTGCCCCTTTTAGTGTCCTTCTGACAATGCGAAGCACTCTAAAAGATTTAAAAAAACAACACATCATGCCACAATCAAAAGAAATTCAAGAACACATGGTAAACAAAGTAATTGGCATGTATCAGTCTGGAAAGGGTTACAAAGCCATTTGTAAGGCTTTGGGACTCAGCGATCTACAGTGAAAGCCATTGTCCACGAATAAAGAAAACCTGGAACAGTGGTGATCCTTCCCAGGAGTGGCTGGCCTATCAAAATTACGACGACAACTCATCCAGGAGGTCATAAAAGTACCCCAAACAACATCTAAAGAATTCAAGGCCTCACTTGTCTCAGTTAAAGTGTTACTAAACCCACAACACTAAAATCAATCTGTATAAGCTGTAAAGCATGCTTGTTATACTCACTGTGGAACCTAAGGAGTTAATCCTCTGCATTGCGTAAAAAGGCTGTTTGGTCCTGTTTTCCTTGCCCCTCCTCTTGTTCAAATGTCCACCTCGTAAGACAAACTGAATCCGTAGTCACATGCACTTGCTCAGTTTAGTGTGTATGGCTAGAGAGGTTTTTGTTTTCTTCGGAGAGTGCATGTGATCAGCACAGGGCTAATCAGCACTGTCCAGACAGAGGGTCAGGGGTTTTGCATCCTCCTAGAGCAGAAAGAAAACTCCTCCTACAAGCTTTAACCAGTGCTCTGCTGAAGTCACAAGACTGCTATATCTGCTGATGAGAAAAGGTATTTAGCAGTTTATATTTACTAAAATAATTGCATTTCCATGTTGTGTGTACTGTGGGAGACCAGATATAGTGAATTCAGGGTCCTGGGTTTAGTTCCTGATTCAACAATAAGAAAGAGACAGGTGGAAGCCACTGCTGCCCAAAGAGAACACAAATACTCGTCTCACATTTGCCATAAAACATCTTGATTATCCTTAAAACTTTTGAGCAAATATTCTGTGGACTGATGAGAAAAAGGTGAAATTTTTGGAAGGTGTGCGGCCCGTTACATCTGGTGTAAAACTAGCACAGCATTTCATAAATAGAACATCATACCGACAGTCTAATATGATGGTGCTAGTGTTATGGTCTAGGGCTGCATTGCGCTTCAGGACCTGGACGACTTGCCATAATTGTTGTAACCATGGATTCTGAACTCTATCAGAAAATTCTGAAAGAGAATGTCTGGCCACCAGTTTGTGACCTCAAGCTCAAGTGCACTTGGGTTATGTAGCAGAACAACGGTCCAAAACACACCAGCAAGTCTACCTCTGAATGGCTCAAAAAAAACTAAATTAAGGTTTTGGTGTGGCCTAATCAAAGTCTGGACTTTAATCCGATTGAGATTCTGTGGCATGACTGTTCACGCTTGAAAACCCTCCAATGTGGCTGAATTATATATAGGAAAGTTAAGTAAAGTTTTATGCTGCCAACCTCCCAAATATAAAAAAAATGCAACAGTAGACCTCCCTGGGACTATGTAGACAGAACCACACATACAATACATCTAAAATGCGAATTCCAATTATTTTAGAAACAAGATATATAAAAGGACCTTAGGTCCTGGTAGAATGACATAATTGTTTTTCCAAGATAACATACATATATAACACAATAACATACAATAATGTGAATACCCTGTCACATAGAGATACACGCAGAGAACTGCCAGCAATCATGTGCCTAGGTCAGCTTGGGTTGAAACCTCAACACATCCCAACATGTTTCGGAAGATGATTTGCTTCTTCGGGGGGAGGGCATGAGTATGTTTCAGTCTGTAAGTATGTGTGTATATACTTTTTTTTTTTTAACCAAAGTTGTCAGTTTCTCACACACGCCAAAGGCATACTTGCAATTACATCTTAAAACACATTCTGCTACTTCTCCTGAGTATAGGGATACCACATGTAAGACCTTTGCAATGTGTGGACTGATTATGTACCTGATATTGCAACCTGTAAATCACAAAAATCAACCGTCACTGTATAGAAAACATACATGTACTGTAATGGTCGCCTCTTTATAATTGGTCAGTGAACATAGCATATTGTAGCTTCACCTACAACAGTCCCAGCTCCTAAAAGCCAGGCAGGTCTAACATACTGGTATGTTCCTGCTCCCATAGCACAATGCTTTGTTCACTAGCCAGGAAGTACAGAAGGCTGAACAGAGTGTACACAAAGGAATGCTTGTGGTTCTAGTAGTGCAGTTGTCTGCAAAGGATGGGTGGGACTGGTGTCTTGCAGGAATGTAACAAGTGTGACGTGCAGATGGGTCAGTACTGTGGCCAGTCAGAGTCAGTCATCAAGCAGGTAAATGATTGGTCTTGGCAGCAGGCAGGAACATGGTCAATAAACAGACCAGGGTCAGCAGGCAGAGACATGGTCAGCTAATAGTCAAAGGATTGGCCCAGACAGCAGCCAGACACATCAGGCTTAGGGCTTGTTGGGTACAACCTGGACACGGGTAGAGGCTTCTATCAACCCAAAGCTCTTTGAAGCATCCTGACTTCAGACCCTGATCCAAGCTCCTTCATGCTATATCCAGGAGTGTGTTTAATACGAGGCAAACAAGGCATTTGCCTTGGGCACCATTTTTCAGGGGGGTGGCGCTGCCATCTTGAAGAAGTGACACACGTGTAGCAGTGGCACACAGGAGCCGTTATGTTTGCAGGTTTGCTGCACTCTCCGCTAAATGGGATCCGATCTTCGAGAGGCCAATTGAAATGGAGGGTCTCGGGTGTCATTCTCTTGTTGTGACCACTGGCAGATATGGGCGGGATTTTCCTTCTCCTGGCTTCCAATTCGCTATTGCCAGCTAGACCTCAGCCGAGCGACATAAGCCAACCCTTCCCCTCTTTTATCTGGCCACACCCCTTGGATCTCAGTGGTCTAGGGTGGCCCGCCCCTCCCTCTGCCAGCTCCTTCTCCTGGCCAGTAATTAGCAAATGGTGGCTGCTGGATCTGCAGGGCACACACAGGCCGGAGCCAGTAGAGAGGAGCCGAGTGGCTGGACAAGGAAGGTGCCTCCACTGATCAGTGAGTGCTGCCTGGGAGTGGCCAGAGATTGGCACTGCCCATTATCTGTGCAGGGATCCAGGGAGAGCAAAGCAGAGGGTGCTGGTTGTGCATTGGAGAGGGAGCACAGCCTGGGGGAGGGGAGAAGCTGGCTGGGTATGAAGGGCACACGATTTTTGTGTTGGCTAGGGCAGCACAAAACCTAAATACACCACTTGCTATAACACTACATTATGGTGTGTTACTGCATGCATGTTAACATGTTGTATTTTGTGTTTTAGAGCTAGTTTACACTTGCGTTGATTAGTACCAGACATTAAAGCGTCTACTGCTTTAATGTGCATTTCAGATGTGCTTTTGAGGATTTTGTGATGTGTTTTTGGGGCATTAATAAAGCTTGGCAAATTCCCTACGTGTTCATTTTTTATTTGTTTTAAATGGGCTCAGTAGAACCCTGGCTCAGTTAAACCCCTGCTCAGCAGATTCCCAGCTAATTAGTATCCCCAATCAGCAGATCCCCAGCTCAGTAGTATGCCTAGTAAGCTTTGCTGATCACCAGCTACATTGTACCCCGAGCTCTGCTGATCCCCCATTCAGTAGCAACCCCCAGCTCTGCTGATCCCCCACTTAGTATTAAGCCTCAGCTCTGCTTTACTGATCCTCCTCTCTCTCTGGTCCCCATTAAACTTTTTCCATATTGCACCTATACTGCGCACCACATGTGACATGTGCTAGTTTTTTCCACTCTGCTGCTTCTCTGTCACTCAGTCTTCTCTGATCACCGCTCACTTCTCACCTCCTGCTTTATTGCTCCCATGCTGTGCACCATCTGTGACATCTGCTAGTTTCTTCTGCTCCGCTCCCCCAGCTATGATGATCGTCTACAGCTCATTCCTCACTCTCCAGTCCCTGCTCACCTTCCACTGTAGTGTTCCCACATTGCTCACCACATGTATCGTCTGCTACTTGCTCCACTCTAGTCCCCTGCTCACTTTTGTGCTACTTCATCCTGCACACCATGTGACATCTGGAGCAGAAACGCCTAGTATATCAGCACATGAGCCAGAAGTGAGTTCTGATTACGTCTTTCCGGTTCTCTTGTTGGTCTCCCAGTGCATCCTGAATCTCATACTCTCAATACCCCCCAAAAAAAATCAGGAGATGCACTCACATGAATATTGTATAATACAGCCATTACTCTAAGTATCCTGCAGGTGGTGTCCTTCTATTGGTACCCAGTTGGAGATGTACAGAGGGTGGATAAGGCGCTGCTCCTGGTTGATGGTCGATAGATGTATAGATGCAGCAGCAAAAAACAAAAACTAGAGGAAGAGGACGAGAATCCGGAAAAACCCACATTGGTGTGTATAATTGGAGGCCACTTCAGGAAGGTCTATATCCTACAATGGAGAAGGGACTTATTCACATTTGTGAACCAAATGACTAACTGATGATGTCACAAACAGATAAGACAATGTAAGGGACCGCCCGGCGGTACCACTAGCACTCCACTGATCGGCCGTTCCCAGCGTACGGAGTCTAAGCCCCAGAGTACTTGTTCACCAGAGCCCCTGATGGTGGGGATGGACTTGGAGTACCCTGGGACCAGGTCGTGACTACTGAGGACACCCGTCAGTGGTAGGGGTATTCGCCAGGGGCTCCCACGGGAGAGAACCAGGTATGAGGAGGTCTGGAGACCCCGTTGAGAGGGATGGATGGATGGCTGAGCAAGTGCAAGGTCATACAAGCCGGGTCGGTAACTATGGGGACGGTGCGGTACAGAGCAGCGGGCAAAGAATAGTCGGGTCACACGCCAGGTCAGCAACAGCAGGTCAGATCCAATAGGGGGCATTCAGGAGAGAGGTCAGGCAAGCAAGGGTCAAGAACAGGAGAAAACAGCAAGGTCAGGGCACAATCCGGGTCAATAACTTACTACAACAGGTTCACAGGATACAAGGAGACCAGAAGGCACTGAATGACAGCTCAGGGCCATTTAAATATCCCGCCCTGCGCTGTCATTGGTGCCAGGCGCGCGCCCGCGATCTCTACTGCGCATGCTCGAACTTGGTTGCCGGGGTCGGCCAGGTCCTGGCGCCCGCGTTCCTGCACAGGGCGGCGCACTGCGCCTGCGCCGAGCCCAGCGGCGCGGCGATCCCCGACATTGCGCCCCCCTACGGGCAACCTCCGGATGCCCACCCGATCTCTCTACCACGGGTGATCGTGAAAAAACTCCCGGACTAGTCTAGGTACGTGGACATTACGAGCCGGTTCCCAGGAATTGTCCTCTGGACCATAGCCCTTCCACTTGAGTAGGAATTGGATCTGGCCCCCCCTTCTTCGGCACTTAAGGATCGTTTCCACCTCAAATTCCTCTTGTCCTTCGACAGTTATGGCCTCCGGGGGTCTGGATTCTCGTTCTGGGAAGGCATCTGGGATCACTGGTTTCAGCAAGGATACGTGGAAAACTGGGTGAATTCTGAACGTGTCAGGAAGGATAAGCTCATATGCTACTTCGTTGACCATCCGCTTTACCCGAAAAGGCCCCACAAATTTAGGTCCCAATTTTTTCGAGGGACAGAGCATCTTTAAATTGGTTGTGGCCAACCACACCTTCTGCCCAGGCCGCAACGCCAAATCTCCTCTTCGTTTCTTGTTAAATGCTTTCTTATTGTCCTCTTGGGCCCGAGCGATGGCTTCCTGGAGTATTTTGTTATTGGCGGAGAAGAAGGTTAATGCATCCTGCGTCGCCGGAACTGGGCATTCAGAGACCAAATCAGGGAGAAAGACAGGGTGAAACACATAATTAGAAAAGAACGGGGACTGCCCCGTTGCAGAATGGCTTGCGTTGTTATAAGCGAACTCCGCCAGGGGTAAGAGTGACAACCAGTCATCCTGCAGGAAAGACGTGTAGCAACGCAAGTATTGCTCCAGGGTCTGGTTCGTCCTCTCAGTCTGACCGTTGGTCTGAGGGTGGAACGCAGAGGAGAGAGACAACTTGATGTTCAGATCCTTGCACAGAGCCCTCCAAAATTTAGATGTAAATTGGACCCCTCGATCAGAGACAATGTCCTCAGGCACTCCATGAAGTCTAACGATTTCCTGGATAAATATTCGCGCCGTCTCGGCTGCTGACGGAGTCTTCCTTAGTGGCACGAAGTGAGCCATTTTGGATAGGCGATCAATGACCACAAGAATGGCTGTGTGATCTTGCGACGGTGGGAGCTCGACTATGAAGTCCATCGCGATCCTCTGCCAAGGCCGTTCGGGAATCAGCAAAGGTCGCAACAGCCCCCAGGCTTTGCTCCTCGATGGTTTGCTCTTCTGGCAGATGGTACAGGATCTCACGTAGCGCTTGCAATCCCTAGCCATGTTTGGCCACCAAAAAGAGCGTCGGAGAAGCTCCAGAGTTTTGACTGGGCCAAAGTGTCCAGCCAGCGGGTGATCGTGGCAATGCCCCAAAACCAGGGTCCGGACTTCCTCAGGTACTACGATTGAATCTTCCTTCCACAGGAGTCCCCCCTTGTTCTGGAGGGATATCCCGACTGGGGTTGATGTAGCCGTAGATGCTTCTATTAGCTTGGAGCGAAGGTCCGTCTGGAGCGCCAAGAAATTCCCTGAAGACAGAATAGTGTCGGGTACCAGTTCTTCTTCGGAGTCCACGTACATACGGGATAGCGCGTCAGGCTTCGTATTCTTAGATCCGGGCCTGTAGGTAATATGAAAATTAAACCTGGAAAAGAACAAGGCCCATCTCGCCTGCCGTGGGCGTAGACGCTTGGCAGTCCTCAGATACTCTAGATTCTTGTGGTCTGTGAAAATCAATATGGGGTGTGAGGCACCTTCCAGCAGGTACCTCCATTCCTCTAACGCGGCTTTGATAGCCAACAGTTCTCGATAACCGATATCGTAATTTTTCTCCGCTGAGGTGAGTTTCCTCGAGAAGAAAGCTACGGGATGGAGTAATTCTTTGGTGCCTTTCCGCTGAGACAGGATGGACCCTACCGCATTCTCCGATGCATCTACCTCCAAGATGTAGGGTAGGGCCGCGTCCGGATGACCCAGAATGGGTGCCGAGGTAAAAAGCTTTTTCAGGGCTTCGAAGGCTTCTTGAGCCTCTGGTGTCCATTTGAACCGGGTTCCAAGTTTGGTTAGTTGAGTAATGGGGGAGACCAGACCCGAGAAGTTCTTGATGAACTTCCGATAAAAGTTTGCGAACCCTATAAACCGTTGGACGCCTTTTTTGTCCGTGGGTTCAGGCCAATCTAAAATTGCAGAGACCTTCTGGGGGTCCATCGCGACCCCCGCAGTGGAGATAATCAGGCCTAGAAACGTGATGCTAGATTGCTCGAAGCAACATTTCTCCGCCTTGGCATATAACCCATGCTGGCGCAACCGCCCCAATACCTTTGCCACATGCATCCTATGATCCTCCAGGGAGGGTGAAAAAATTAGTATGTCATCCAAGTAAACGATAACGAAGACATCCAAAAAATCCCTGAAGATGTCGTTCACGAAATGTTGGAAGGTGGCTGGTGCATTGCACAGCCCAAATGGCATGACCAGGTATTCAAAGTGGCCAAACCGGGTACGGAAAGCCGTTTTCCACTCGTCCCCCTCCCTTATGCGTACCAGGTTATAGGCTCCCCTTAAATCAAGTTTTGTGAATATGACCGCAGCCTTTAGGCTCTGAAATAGTTCTGGTACCAATGGCAACGGGTAACGATTTTTGATCGTGACCCTGTTCAGCTCCCGATAATCGATACAAGGTCTCAGGGTTTTGTCTTTTTTCTCCACGAAGAAGATTCCCGCTCCTGCTGGAGAAGTGGAGGGGCGGATGAATCCCTTCTGGAGGCTGTCCTCAATATATTCCTTTAGGGCCCCCAATTCAAGCTCAGATAGGGGAAAAATTCACCCAAAAGGAATCTCAGAGCCTGGTAATAGGTCGATTGGACAGTCATACGGGCGGTGGGGGGGCAGAGTATCGGCTCCCCGCTTACTGAATACATCCAGGAACCCATGATAGGCTGCGGGAATAACCTGTCTCAAATCAGAGTCTCCTTCAGAGCATAGGAGAACTTGGGCCCCTGCAGGGCCCGAAGTGCGACATTGTTCCCGACAGTATGGGGAAGGGAACGAGATTGACCCGGTTTCCCAGTCAATCTGGGGGTTGTGCGCCCGTAACCATGGGAGCCCCAGAATGACTGGGAAAAGAGGTGACGCAATAGCATCCAGGCGGAGGAATTCCTGGTGTTGGTTGGTAGTGGCAATGGGGGGAGTCTCCTGATTAACTACCCCCGATTTTATCTGGGAACCATCGGCCAAAAAGATGTTGAAGCCCTTCTGTCTGTGTTGGAGGGGAATGCCCTGCTGGTGAGCAAAATCTAAATCCAGGAAACAGCTGCAAGCCCCCGAATCAACTATGGCTGTCACCTTCACGGTCCTTTCTGGAAGCTGAAGGGAGAGGGGCACTGCTAAGTATTGCGAAGGACAGGTATTGCTAATAGATAACGAAGAAGAGCGGGTGCACTTACTCATTTTCTGTGGGCAGGATCGCACCATATGACCAGCTTCACCGCAGTAGAGGCAGAGGTTCTGGGCTCGTCTGCGCTGGCGTTCCTCCGGTGGTAATTTAGGCCGCGCCAGGCCTAGCTGCATAGGTTCTGGAACATCTCCTGGTGGTGGATTCTGGATGCTTTGTCGGGTTGATTGGCTGGGGCCTAGGAATGGACCCCAGGCATTTCCGTGACGCTGGCCGGACCTCTCGAGCCTGCTTTCCCGCAGTCTTCGGTCAATTTTAATTGTCAGGGCAATAAGGTCTTCTAGAGACTCGGGAACTTCTACCCGGGCTAGCTCATCTTTCAAGGGATCGGAGAGCCCCATACGGAACTGGTGCAGCAGAGCAAACTCGTTCCAGCGTGTGTCCCCCATCCGCCGCCTGAAATCAGAGGCGTATTCCTCTGCCGCCCGCCGGCCCTGTCGGAGCGCATACAAGGTCGCTTCGGCAGAGGCTGCCCGCTGTGGGTCATCATATAAGATGGCCATTGCTTCAAAAAAACTATTGACTGATCCCAGATGAGGATCATTGTTTCCCCTTAACCGGTGGGACCAATCCTGGGGTTCACCCTGCAATAGTGAAATGATGAATCCTACTTTCACATTTTCAGTCAGAAAGGTACGGGGTTGTAGCTCAAAGAACAAGAGACAGGAATCACGGAATGACCGGAAGCGTGTGCGGTCCCCGTGAAAGCGCTCCGGTAAGGGTACTCGGGGTTCCGCCATAGGGAGCGGGGCAGAAGCCCCTGAGACTGGCTGCGGAGCTACCAGGGCCGGGGGTGCAGAAACCGGGGCCTGTGGAGCCGGGTCAGAGATAGAGCAAGTCTGGAAGCGATTTTCCAGCTGCATACATCTGTCCTGCAGGGCCGTTACGGCCTGCGTCAAATTAGCTAGGAGCCTGCAAATTTCCTCTAGCGGGGAGGGCCCTCCTCTAGGCTCAGTCATGGCCTTCTGGTACTGTAAGGGATCGCCCGGCGGTACCACTAGCACTCCACTGATCGGCCGTTCCCAGCGTACGGAGTCTAAGCCCCAGAGTACTTGTTCACCAGAGCCCCTGATGGTGGGGATGGACTTGGAGTACCCTGGGACCAGGTCGTGACTACTGAGGACACCCGTCAGTAGTAGGGGTATTTGCCAGGGGCTCCCACGGGAGAGAGCCAGGTATGAGGAGGTCTGGAGACCCCGTTGAGAGGGATGGATGGATGGCTGAGCAAGTGCAAGGTCATACAAGCCGGGTCGGTAACTATGGGGACGGTGCGGTACAGAGCAGCGGGCAAAGAATAGTCGGGTCACACGCCAGGTCAGCAACAGCAGGTCAGATCCAATAGGGGGCATTCAGGAGAGAGGTCAGGCAAGCAAGGGTCAAGAACAGGAGAAAACAGCAAGGTCAGGGCACAATCCGGGTCAATAACTTACTACAACAGGTTCACAGGATACAAGGAGACCAGAAGGCACTGAATGACAGCTCAGGGCCGTTTAAATATCCCGCCCTGCGCTGTCATTGGTGCCAGGCGCGCGCCCGCGATCTCTACTGCGCATGTGCGAACTTGGTTGCCGGGGTCGGCCAGGTCCCGGCGCCCGCGTTCCTGCACAGGGCGGCGCACTGCGCCTGCGCCGACCCCAGCGGCACGGCGATCCCCGACAGACAAACTGCACATTTAAAAGGCATATGTATGAATTGGCCCCTAAATACAACACAGCATCACACTAATTTGTTTTCCTGGACCTGCTTAAAATGTGTAAACACACAAAGAAAAAAAAATGCTAAATGTCTGGTTTTTTTACATGCGCTAAGCTTCGGCACATAGAGTTGAGCTAAATGCTGAGTAAATTAATGGGATACCAACTTGAAGTGCATTTTCCAGTAGTAAAACACAGGAAACAGACAGGTGTGTGCATGCCCTTGTAGATCTACAGATTGCTTTGAAGAAAAAAAAAACGTTCTTTTCTTAAAATAAAACAGCATGCACTGCTTCAGGATGCAATTTTCCCACTAGACTAAATTAATCTCTGTTCCCCTTATGTAATATTAACAGTTTTGTTAGCGATCTTTAAATTATAGATCCTATTGAGAAATACAGACTTACACAGATTGTGAAGGTTTTTTTTATTTGTATTGTAACTGTACCGTCTCCCTTTATATTGTAAAACACTGCACAAACCGGTGGTGCTATATAAATCCTGTCTAATAATAATAATAAGGTCTATTATGTTTGACGATGCAGCAATACAGACAGTTCTGTATGTTTACAAGTGAATGCATAACAGTCATTTCTCAATGATGGCAGAAGCTTCCATCTTTTTTCTTTGAACTTCTTTCGGAGCACTGTTCAGCATCCGAAAATGAAAATAGTATGACACAACTGCAACGGCCCATGGTAACTCTGGAGGAGCTGCAGAGTACCACAGCTCAGGTGGGAGAATATGTTCACAGGATAACTATTATTTGTGCACTCCACAAATCTGGCCTTTATGGAAGAGTGGCAAGAAGAAAGCCATTGTTGACAGAAAGCCTTAAGAAGTCCTGTTTGCAGTTTGCAAGAAGCCATGTGGATGAGACCAAAATTGAACTTTTTGGCTAACATCAAAACGCTATGTGTGGTGGAAAACTAACAGTGCACATCACCCTGAACACACCATCCCCACCATGAAACATGGTGGTGACAGCATCATGTTGTGGGGATGCATTTCTTCAACAGGGACAGGGAAGCTGGTCAAAGTTGATGGGAAGATGGATGGTGCCAAACCAAGGGCAATCCTAGAAGAAAACCTGCAAAAGACTTGAGACTGGAGGAAGTTCACATTCCAGCAGGACAACTACCCTAAACATACAGCCAGAGCTACAATGGAATGGTTTAGATCAAAGCATATTCATGTGTTAGGATGGCCTAGTCAAAGTCCAGACCTAAATCCAATTGAGAATCTGTGGCATTTTCCTTCCACTTCACAATTATGTGGCACTTTGTGTTGGTCTATCACATACAATCCCAATGAAATATATTTACAGTTTTGGTTGTAACATGACAAAATGTGGAAAATTTCAAGGGGTATGAATACTTTTTCAAGGCACTGTAGATACCCTCTCCTACCTCGACTTACACTCATTGCTTCCCTTCTTCCCTTCAAATTTATTCCTTGATCTATATACTCCCACCCCCTAATCCTTTACCACTCTGCAACAATGCGTCCATGGGATCTATATACAGTACTGTATAACTGGCTGGCTATAGCATACATCATTACCTTTGAACCATGTGGGTCTTTGTAAATGTATACACGCACTATTTTTGTATTTCTTTTCGACAAAAAAAATGGATATAAAATAAAAAATACACAGATAATCTTTATTAACACCACCAAATGCCTGAGTCTGTTCCTCCTATCCTGTTTGGTTGACTCATTGTGCATTTTCAATATATTCTGACACATACGCTGATCCACAGCTGGAAATGCATACAGCTGCAGGGTGAAGGCCATGACACTTACATAAAGTGACACTTCACATAACCAACATGCTACTTACCCTGAGAAAGATCTGGGAGCTCTCTTCTAGTCAGAATGATTCTGCTTCACCTTCAGGCTTTTTTTTTTTTTTTAATACCTACCCATAGAGGACACTGGGTAAGAATAGGAGACTGACAATGACAAGGAGTTACAGTTTAAGACAGCAAAAGCAAATATTTTTTCAGACATGTAAGATAAATTTAGGGCTCTATTGCACATTGTTATTGTTGTAGCTAGTTGCTCTCACAGAAGCCTGATGAGGGGTCCTGCAGGGCTCAAAAGCATTATAATTTATAATGTGATTAGTCTGATGTTCAAAATAAGTGGTGGTCTTTGTCAAATCCAGTGTGTGCTGACAATATGTTTTTCTGTTTTTGTATGTTTTGCTAATATGTGAGTCTGTGCTTGTCACTGGAAATGTCACTGTCGTGTGTTTGTATTATCCTTTATGTTAAAGGTGATGTCACTGTATTAACTAGATATTAACTGTGTAGCTCATTGTCAGGTTTACATTTAGATTTTAAATTCTACTAGCACTCATGGTATCAGTATTAATACTTGTGCTGTGCTATCATGGAATAAAATTGATTTTATTTTCTAGTACAGCGAATCATTTAAATGAAAGAAGTGCAGGAGGTTCTACTGACTGCGGGTAAATTCTTCACAAAAAAAAAAGGAGGGTCCTTTAGAACACAGTTTGATACAGATCTGTTTTAACAAAAAAGACATACTTAGAAGTCAGAGTTCATGTATTTCCCCTTTTAGAGGTTTCTTGACTCTTTAGGCATTTTCTGTGCTCTGCCAAAAATCATTTATGCTTCTTTTCTGAACATATGCCATTTTTTTTTGTTATGTTTTGTTTAGATTTTTACAAGAATAGTTAAATAGCACTACTGGAGAAAGCACTAATTTGCTTATAAATGGAAACAGGATCCCCTCCCCCCCACCACCCCCCTCGCACTGAAGTTAACAAATATTATTCTTATATTGGTTGTGTTGATGCCAGCATTGCTTTGCTTTTATTGATTAATTAAGAAACCACAGGGTAGATTTTATTGACAAGAATGGCTGCTTAGTCTTGCTTAGCTACCCTGATGTGTTTCACTCTTTACAGCACTTGGTAAAGTATACACAAGAATACATATGAA
This sequence comes from Staurois parvus, assembly GCF_062004578.1. NCBI lineage: Eukaryota > Metazoa > Chordata > Amphibia > Anura > Ranidae > Staurois > Staurois parvus. The sequence goes on from NW_028318087.1 coordinate 5,529,188, forward strand.
ATGCCTAATTGTTTCATACAGAGTATTACAAAAATACAACTAAATAGAAAGCTTTTAGTGCATTTGAGTATCTTTAAAGACAAAATTGTATAGAACAGTTAAAACCCCTGACATTTTTTTTTTTGCTTTTGGGGAGGCACACAGGTCAGCCCAACCACTGCTTTATGAATGGGAATTATGAATTCCCACACCGCATTCAAAATGCACAGCAGTTGTGATCTACAGCGGGTGTCAGTATTAAGTTAATAACACCCCAAACGCAGATTGCAAATGCAGTGTGTTTGAATTCACCAGATCACATGGTACAGAAGTACAGTTCCAGTAAGCTTCCAAAGGTAGTGCATGCACTGCTTTTGGTGCAGTTCCATTTCAGCACATTCAAAATGAATAAGCTGAAATCGCACTGCACAGAACTGCACCAGCTCTGAGAGTATTGATTTGTTAAAATAAAAGAAAACTATAACTATTCATAATTATGTTCTTCCCCCCACCACCTATCCTGCCTATATCCTGTCTATTATAGATAATAGCCCTGAACCTCTTCTTCTGGGGTCCCCCACCAGCACCCTGAGCTCCTCCTCTTTTCTGTCTGTCACTGTAGCATGTGCTTAATATGGGGGCACATGTGGGCTCACTCCCAAGTCGGGCTCTGTGTGTCCATAGTACCTTGGCCCTGCCCCACCACCTGCTCCCTCATCGCAGGATTTGATTGACAACAGCAGGAGCCAATGGCTCCCGCTGCTGCCTCTGTGCCAGTCAGGAGAGAGAGAGAGAAATCATCAAAGCTGCTCTCAGGCACAGCGCTGGATCGAAAAAGGAGCCCTGTAAGCATTTAAGGGGGCTAGGTGGAGCTGATGCTGGAATTTTTGTACCTTAATACATAAAGACAGGAAAAAAAAAACCAACATTTCATATTCCTGGAGCACACACTGTGGTCAGTTCTCTAGCTGTGCTGGGAACATGGCCTACTCTCCTCCAATGTTCAGACTGGTCCAAACATGCATAGCCATTCACTGGGAAGTTCAGTGTGCTGCTGCCACCCCCCCCCCCCCTGCACACACCCCCACTTTACCTTTATTTCCTTTCTTAAAGACTCAACAGGAGCGGAGAGGATATCTTTCCAAAATGAGGGAAATCCCTTCTTTGACGGTTATCACAGGATCAAGATTTGCCCTCTTCTGTTCTAGTGGCAACTTAGAATTTTTGATTTACCCTCACTTCTATTCCTGGTAACATTAATGATCAGGACAATTAAGGAGAATGAACATTCCTAGCAGAGATCAGGACAGCAATAAAAACATGAAAAGGCTTTTAGCCGTACTCTATCCAAATTTGTCTAAAAAAAAAAAATGGCTGCAGACTGGGGGCTCATCAGAATCTCAAAGATTATCAGAATCTTTAACAATAAAGTGGGCTCCAGATACCGCCCCCCCATGTGAATGAGGAAGATACATTGTACCACTACATTGTACCACTAACAAATGTCAAGTAAAAAAAAAGGTCTGGATTAAAACAATTTTAAACATGTCCCCCGATGTATAACCATCGTCAATCATGTTATTCAGCAATGCAGGTCCATGTCAATCACAATGAACAATGACCGCCAGCCTGCATGAAGGAAAAAAACCCACTGCCCACTGAGACCCAACCAATCCCATTGCTTTCCTTACACTGAATGGAATCTCCAGTTACCCCCACCACTGGAGTCCACAAAGGGGTGGTGTCACTCAGTGATGTCATTGACCAAATATGGACATATCCAAATTTGGTCAATCACGTCGTCCAACAATGCAGGTCCAGGTCAATCATGATGAATGATGGCTGCCAACCCGCACAAAAGAAAAAAAAGACCTGACCAATCCTGATTCTTTCCTCTCACCGAATGTCATCTCTGGTCCCCCCACCCAAAGAGGCAGGGTCACCCAGATCATTGACCAAATGTGGACATGTGGCCTGGTATGGTTTGGGATGGTGGAGCAAAAGCTACTCACATATGCAGTACAGCCCCCGTTTTCTCCCTACACAAAGTGCATACCCCTTGTTTCCTCTCCTTACAGACAGTACAGACCCAGTGCTTCCTTTCCTCACACTGAGTACATCATTCCTTGCCCCTCTCTTCATCTACTAAAAATACTGTATGAACTCTCAGCACACTACTATACACTTTCTAGCAAACTTTGCAAAAAAACAGGGATTTTTGGTTCACATGCATTGCAATATATGTTTAAGCTGGCCAACTGTCTCAAAGTAATCCCTCTCTGGCCAGTCCCTACTCTAATCTGCAAAATTATAATAGTTCAGTGGATATAATGCCAATATGGGGCAAATAGACATAAACTGTAGCAGAGCTACATCTTCAAGTCTTTCAAAAGTCAAAGTAATCCCTCTCTGGCCAGTCCCTACTCTACAAAATGCAAATGTTCCAGTGGAGCCCTCTGTAAACAGTTCTATGCCCCCTTGCCTACAACTTGTATCCATTTGCCCCATATTGACATTATATTTATTTATGTAAAAGGAGGTGGTGGCAGTGTGAAGGGTTAATTGCGTAATTAACCTGACCCAGTAACAATCGCTCCCAGGCTGCCGCCACACAGGTTGTGGTCCATTAGCTGGGAAATCTGTGTGCAGGGTGCAGCTGGGCGTGGCATTGTTACGCACGTGACAACACAGTTTTTAGATTGGCTAGTCCTTCGGTCACGAGTTTGGTGAGAAGGGCTGGGGTCTGACACCGCGATCGTCACCCCCCCCCCTTCCTGACAGGCCATTTTTTGTTATCACAAACAAGAGATCCCTGTGCTCAAATCCCAACAGCTAGTGCATGCATTTATCCATCAGGTGCTAAAGGGGTGTAACCACATATTAACACTAGAAATTCTGAGGACCCTCTGCACACTGGTATATACCCTTTCAAGCAAACTATGCAATAAATAGGGATATTTTGTTCACACATTTTGCAATACATGCTTAGGCTGGCCAACTGCGTCGAAGTAATACCTCTATGGCCAGTCCTACTCTGCTCTGCCTACGCAAATGCTACTGTGGACACAATGCTAGCATAGGGGAAAAGACACAATGAGGAGAGCTACAAGGTTCAGGTCTGGCTACTGACCCAACAATACAACAAACAAGAGATCCCTGTGCTCAAATCCCAACAGCTAGTGCATGCATTTATCCATCAGGTGCTAAAGGGGTGTAACCACATATTAACACTAGAAATTCTGAGGACCCTCTGCACACTTTTTTGTGATAAGGCGCCACGTCATTTTAACTGACAATTGTGCAGTCATACAACGCTGTACATAAATGAAATTTATGTAACTTTTTCCCCACAAATAGAGCTTTCTTTTGGTGGTATTTGATCACCTCTACATTTTTTTATTTTTTTGCACTATAAACAAAAAAAGACTGACAATCTTGAAAAAAAAACAATATTTTTCACTTTTTGCTATAACACATATGTAAAAAAAATTAAACAAATAAAATTTCGTCATAAATTTAGGTCAAAACGTATTCTACTACATGGCTTTGCTAAACAAAATCCCAATAAGTATACACTAATTGGTTTATGTGAAAGATATAGCGTCTACAAATGGCGGAATATATACTGGAATTTTGTATTTATTTTTTTTATATTAGTAATGGTGGAGATCTGTGACTTATAGCAGGACTGCGGCGGGCAATCTGACTGGGTGGGAACTGACTAACTGCCACTGACATCTCCAGTGACGCTAATACAGTGACCAGTGCTAATAAAAAGCACTGACACTGTACTAATGACACTGGGCAGGAAGGAGTTAACATCTGGGGTGATCAAAGAGTTAACTGTGTGTTAGGGAGTATTTTTATAGTGTACTGTGTGCTGTTTTACTAAGCAGACCTGCTGCTTTCTATCTCTCTGCTGTGCAGAGAGATAGAAAGCAGAATGTCCATGCTGACAGGAGAGAGATCTGTGTTGTTTAAACACAGATCCCTCCCCTCTCAGCTTCAACAATCATCGAGTCCCGGGATCTGGTGAATGACATCCTCAGGAGCCAATAGCAGCGTGAATAGGGGGGTGCATGCGCCCCCTTACCTGGAAATGCGAAATCACATATTTTTACGTGATTTTGCCCAGCTAAACCACCCTGTAGCAGTACATCTGCTCTGGGGTGGCCGGCAAGTGGTTAAACTATATTTTGAAAAGTGCTAAAACTGTCTAATGAATCCTAAAAGAAACCCTGTCTCTTGAAGAGTGCTACTGTAGTATAAATCTCTGAATATACCTGTCTGTGGTGATGTGTGTAATGTGTGGTGGTATGTGTGTACAGGCCTTTATTTTAAAATCATAATTGTATTGCTAACCTCGTGAAAGTTTCAGACTTTTCAGTACAAGTCGGTGGTGACAGTTTAAACAGTTAATTGCTTAGTTAACTAAGCCAATCGCTGCTGGCAACTAGATTGTGGTCCTGAGTGCTGGAGAATCTTTGTGCAGGGTGAGGCTAAGAGTGGCGTTGTTGTGTAAGTGACAGCGCAGTGTAAGGTTGACCAGTCTTTTGTCACCGATTGGTGAAAAGGCCAGTGGTCTGACACCGCGTTCGTCACATTGATCACTCACTGTATTCATTCGTAATTGAAGCATAGTAAACTGTCTAAACTGTGTCTACTATACTACCATAAATGGTCAGGAGCCTCCTGTCTCCTGTTCATTCATCTGCAGTGCAGCTGAGGCTACAGAGAAAGGGACTGGGGAATGTGTTTCCTCAGTCCTTTTCTTGGTCTCAAAAGTGAGACTTCAGGGGTCTGTTTACACTCGATATCTCACCATGACCCTCCAACAGCGTTGTGAAAAAAAATGTAAACATTTTTTTTTCTCTCCCACTCTTGCTGAAAGGGAGGCCCCATAGCACCCCTCTGTGGACCGAGGATGCCTTGTCCCCATGTTACTATACTCTAAAACATAAGGGGCCTCACCTATAATGGGCTTCCCCACAAGACACGAACAATGGACTTGAACTTTGTAGTTATTAGTTTAGGAGGCTTCCGTATTGCCGAACCCTCCTGACACACTAAACCTCCTATTTGGCCCCATTTTGACTACTATACTTGTGGTTTTCTTACCTTCTGGAGAGGCCATGCCTTGTACCTGAGATTACTAGGGTGTCCAGTTTACCCTGAGATATTAACCCCATTACTCCAGCCTTGCCAGGTACCCACTACATGGTCTGCCGATATTAAATGCTTAGTTTTAGGGCATCCTCGCCTGACCCTGTCCTGGTTCTCCTTCTTGACCCCCTCAACCCTTTACGTTCCCCCCTCTCCTTGGTGAACCTGGATGGAATTATTTTTCAGACTCACTTCTGACTCTTGAGCCTCTAATATGATACAATGTTTGATGTATATGATGCTTGTCTCATTGACTGTTGACTGTTTGTCTCACATGGCAGCTGGGTTCATGGATGTTGTCAAGCTCTCATTCCTGTTTAAAGAGAAAAACATTTTTTGTCTCTTGGGCTGGGGGTTTGCACGCTCTGAGCTGAGCCCTCTACTTTTGGATTCCCATGTAATGCTAATCAATGGCCTTACACCCATAACAAAACCCATTTGCTGCCTGAACCGCTAACAGCCTCTGTGAACTTAGTGCACTTACTTTTCAGGTGGTCATAGTTCCCCCCCAGCTAGGGACAAGCTACTCAGGAAACCACTAATTTAGGGTACCCCCAAAGGTCCCATCTCTTTATTAGGGTGCCCAGGTTCCCTTATGTTTCCCTTTTTTTGTGTTATTGCTTTGCCCCTCTACTCCTTCCCTGTCTCTTTCTCTCTTCCTCCTCTTTCCCCTGCCATATTCCCTTTTTGGGCTATAAGCCCCCCCTCCCTTTTCCAGCCCCTGACAGGACACCCAAGAGAACACCCCATTTTATTTGGTAATATTGTCCTGGGCCTTTTCTGCAGCCTTAGGGCAGCGCCAGAGGTCCTACAGTCCATGGTTCGTGCAACCCTTTCTCCCATCCCCCCTCCCCCCAATTTGTTTTCCTTTCTCTTCTCTGTTTCTTCATATGTTTTCTGCTGGCAGGTGATACATGCCACCCCCTCTTGAACCCTATGTGAGCTTATAAGTCTTCCTGTGATGCACTTGATGCACTAGATGCACTAGATGCATCCACACCTTTTACTCGGAGCTTATCTGGTTTTATCTCCCTTTCGGGATACCGGATTGACATAGCATCATCTTCTTTTGTTTCTTTCCCCACCTTTTCTGAGTATTGACCATGTTCATTACCCACACCATCCCCAACACCACTAGAATTTTTTTCGCCTTTCTCTCTTTTCTTTTTCATTATTTTTCCTCTCAATGTTACCTATCCATTATGAGTGCTCCTCCACATCTGAGGTGACTGGTGAGACTCATGGGAAAATTCTGCCATCCCATTGTTCACCCATGCATGGGTACAGTTGCAATGACTAGGGGTAGGTTGCATGACCTATGCAATGTTTTTTCCTTAGACTTACGTGTGATTTTTGATAATCTTTATTGCAAACTTATTTTGTAAATAAGTCTTTATCTGTGAAAACTCCAAAATAACTACCCTGCACTCTGTGTATAAAAAATCAGTGACAAAATCAAGTGAAACTCATCACAAATGTATAAAGATAAAAATGTATGTGAAAAATCCAACAGCTGCACTCACTGTGTATTCCCACCACAACACAAACTGAATAAATCTCTTAAATGTGTTGTGCTGTTATAAAATCATATATATAACACCTCCATAGCCAGTGACAATGTCTTTTTAGGATGAAACGTGTCAACTGGAGACTTAGCGGTGACATCATCATAACGTCATCATGTATGCAGGATGCTTTGTATTTGGCATGCTTCTTGAATTTTAATGTTTGTGAGTATACTTCTTTGGTTTTATCAATAAATTTATTGTGCATAAGGTTTGGTCCGAGCATGTAGGCCCTTTACAATATTCTAGAGTGGGTGGCTGGGGACAAAGAGAAGACAAATTTATTTAATACCTTCTTCAGCTCTGTGTATACAAAGGAGCATGGGGAAGCTCTTGTCCATAATGGGCAAGGTATTGACACAGCTCCAGATGATCCACATTGGCTCACAATTGATATGATCCAAAAATATTTAGAAAGTATAAAGGTGAATAAAGCACCTGGACTGGATGGCATACACCCACAGGTCCTTAAAGAATTGAGCTCTGTCATTTCAAAGCCATTGTTTCTCATTTTTAGGGACTCTTTAATGACTGGCACGGTACCATTGGATTGACGTAAGGCCAATGTGGTGCCAATATTTAAAAAGGGGTCAAAATCTTTACCAAGTAATTATTGACCTGTTAGTTTAACTTCTATAGTTGGGAAGATACTTGGAGAGTTTAATAAAAGACCACATAGATAAGTTCTTGCTGGAAAAAAATATTTTAAGCAACAGACAGCATGGATTCATGAAAGACAAAAGTTGTCAAACAAATCTGATTTCTTTTTATGAGGGGGTGAGCAAAACCTTGGACAGAGGGGTGGCTGTGGAAGTGGTATACTTAGATTTTGCAAAAGTGTTTGACACAGTTCCCCATACACAGCTAATGTGTAAGGTAAAGTCTATAGGATGGAAAAATCTGTATGTAAATAGAAAACTGGCTAAAAGATTGCATTCAGAGAGTAGTGGTAAATGATTCATACTCTGAATGGTCTGGGGTCATCAGTGGTGTACCCCAAGGTTCAGTGTTGGGACCCTTACTTTTTAATATATTTATAAATGATATAGGGTCTGGGATTCAAAATACCATTTCAGTCTTTGCAGATGACACCAAGCTGTGCAGTGGAATAACGTCCTTACAGAATGTCTTCAATTTACAAGCCGACCTCAATGCACTGTTTAATTTGGCAGCTATGTGGCAAATGAGGTTTAATGTTGATAAATGTAAGTTTATGCACTTGGGGGCTAAGAATATGCATGCATCATACATACTAGGGGAAGAAAAACTGGTGGAATCAATGGTGGAGAAGGATCTGTGAGTTCTGGTAGATCACAAGCTTAATAATGGCATACAATGCCAAACTGCGGTTTCTAAAGCAAGCAAAATCCTCTATTGTATTAAAAGAGGTATAGACTCCAGAAAGAGATATCATATTACCCCGGTACAAATCGTTAGTAACACCTCATCTGGAATATGCAGTTCAGTTTTGGGTACCAATTCACACAAAGAACATTGGGGAAATGGAGAAAGTACAGAGAAGGGCAACTAAACTGATAAAAGGCATGGAGGAGCTCAGCTATGAGGAAGATTAGAGGAACTGAATTTATTCTCTCTTGAGAAGAGGAGGTTAAGGGGGGATATGATCAACATGTATAAATACATCAGTGGTTCATATAGTGAACTCGGTGTAGAGCTATTCACCTTGAGGTCATCACCGAGGACAAGGGGGCACTCTCTACGTCTGGAGGAAAAGAAATTTAATCTCCAAACACGGAAAGGTTTCTTCACAGTGAGAGCTGTGAAAATGTGGAACAGACTCCCTCAAGAGTTGGTTCTGGCCAGCTCAGTGGATTGCTTCAAAAAAGGCCTAGATTGTTTCAGATAGATACACAGAATATACCTCGATACTAACATTTATAGGTAAAGTTGATCCAGGGAATATCGGATTGCCTCTCGGGGGATCAGGAAGGAATTTTGTTTCCCAGCAGGAGCAAACTGGATTATCCTTTGCTGGGTTTTTTTGCCTGTAGGTGTAGGATTATATTTTTTTTGCTGGGTTTTTTTTGCCTGTAGGTGTAGGATTATATTTTTTTTTCTATGGTTGAACTTTTGTCTTTTTTCAGCCAGACTATGTAATTATGTACCATGAGCGATTCCTCTCGTTTTATGTGGATCTGGTGACTGTTGAAAACCAACTTGGATGATAGCTGACGGCAGAGCTATGAGTGGGACACAAAGATAAGTAGAGATGAATTGCCACTGGATTCATGGGCTTTGATCCATCCATCCTGGATTGTTTTTTTTCATTAAGTGCTGTTAGACCTTGGTTGTAAGGTCTTTGGCTCTGAATTTTTTTAATTATATGAATTTATTATTATCAGTATAATTTAAATAAGCACTTTATTTGATTAAGGGTGTTATATATAAGATTTTTCAACAGCGCAACACATTTGAGATGAACTCTTTAACCATGTTACACATTTTAAATATTAACATACGCCTGCGTGGGTTGATCTTTTCAAAACACAAGCTCTTGCTTACAACTAACATTTACACTTTGTATGTTCTAAAATTCTTTCAATAAAGCTTTTTGGTACCAGAAAAAAATGTAAAACATTTTTTTATTGTAAAAAAGTAATTCAAAATTTGTAAAAAATCTGACTAAAATTTATAATCAAAAGTAATAAAAACCCACACCCAATATGTGGCATAGTGTAGCCATACCCACGTTTGCTGCGGAGTGCTATGCGCACCGCAGGTCATCATCACCCTGGTAGGGGCCCCAGTGCCATTACTTTGCCCAGAGGCTCATGATGCTGTTAAGGTGGTACTGAGTACACCTGTGACTTGATCTGATTTTCAATACGATTTTGTAGTGTGACATTGCACATTTTGGACAGGTTTTTCATGCTGTTGCATTACTTTGTTAGGGAAGGAGACTGCTCAATTCAGTTAGCAGTGGTATTTCTACCACTGCTAATGTGACAGTTTCAGCTCTCAGGGATGCTGGTTGCTAAGGAGCTGACACCTGCCAGTATCCTAACACCCAGTGGCTCAACCCTGTCCTGCTCATTCAGTTTTCAGCGAGGGATTCCTAACTGACAGATGAATATAAACAAAGGGGTCCAGACAGTTAAAAAAAAGGGGGGGGGGGCAGGTTGGTAGTTTTTTTTACACCCCCACAACATATCATCCAACTGTCCAGGAATGGGCAGGACCATTCTTAGATTTCATTGCAATCCTGGAATCCTGCAGATCCAGGGTAAATCCCAGTGCTGGAATGTGTTCTGGCACTGGGCTCCACTAAGCCCCCTGCTCTGCTCTGGCTCTGATCCCCTGCAGTGCAGCCAGCTTTTCCTCCTCTTCCTCCTGCCAGCTCTGCTGTAGGGGAATCTACACTGTCTGCACCCAGAGTGTCACAAGTTAGCCTGCAGTTTCTTGTTTGTGTATTCTTACCTCCTTGTTGCAGTTCTGTTCCTGATTCCTTTCACGTGTGGTTTGTCTGTGCTCACCTATGGGTGTCGTCTGCTATTCTCTGGGTTTTATTTCCTTTCCTTCCATCACTTCCTGCCTGCCTCCTAGTTTGCTTGTCAATATAAGACATGCTCAGTCTAGCCCACTTTGCCTGTGCAACTTCTTAGTTCTCTGAGCTCCTGTCTGTTGCTACGCCTGTATCCTGTATCTGACTACCCGTGTACTGATCTTGGCTTCGTCCACTGTCTGTGCTTTATTCCCACCTGTCCGGACCTCAACTTGTCTATCAACTTTACTGTTGTCTCCTGCCATTACACTCTGCTCACGCGAGTGGTCTTCGCATCCTCAGCTAGGCATACCTGGGGGCCACGACCTGGTTCTTTCTTTCTGGGTGGATCAGCTGCAGGTTGTTTCCTCACCCTCTGTTTTGGCTCCTGCTCTGGTTCCTGCTGCTCCAACCCCCGCTGTTCCTCCAGTGGAACACAGTCCTTCGAAACTCCAGCTGCCTCCACAGCCTCGCTTCCCTGGTGATCCCAAAGCTTGTCGGGGCTTCATCAATCAGTGCTCAATTCACTTTGAGCTAGCAACCCACCATTTTTCTACTGACCGTTCCTAGGTGGCGTTCATGATTTCCCTCCTTCCTGGTGAAGCACTGGCTTGGGCCTCACTACTGTGGGAACGTCAAAATCCAACTATTTGCAGTCTCTCAGCCTTCCAGTAGGCTTTCCGTAAAACCTTTGATGTGCTCAGCAGGAATTCATCTGCTGCAAGAGCTCTTCTTCGGCTTCGTCAAAGTAGCATGACTGTTGGTAAATATGCAGTTCAGTTTCGCACCTTAGCTTCGGAACTGGCATGGAATAATGAGGCCCTTTCCGCAACCTTTTGGCAGGGTCTAGCGGACTGTATTAAGGACGAATTAGCTGGAAGAACCATACCCACCATCCTGGATGACTTGATTACTCTTAGCATCCAAATCGATGTCCGCTTTAGGAGCGGGATCTGGAAAGGGCTGGTCCACGTCGACCCCCAGTGGGTTCGTTAGCTCCTGTTTTCCAGAAGTCACCTGATCAATCTACCTCTGCAACAGTACCGGCATCTGAAGAGCCTATGCAGTTAGGCTGAACACGCCTCACTCCACGAGAGTGATCATGTCACCTAAGACTTGGTCTATGCCTTTACTGTGGGGCTGAAGGTCATATAATTAAGTTCTGTTCTGTGCGTCCAGGAAACTCTCGGGTCTAGGTCACTCCAAGGGAGGTAATCTAGACCAGAACCTGAATTCTGCCATCTTCCCTCAATTTATCATACCTGTCTCCATTCATTGGGCCCTGAACTCGTACCAGATTTCTGCTTATGTGGAAGCTGGAAACTTCATCGAGCAATCATTGGCCGCTGAATTGAGCATTCCTCTTGTCCCCTTGATGACGCCCCTATCAGTATCTGCAGTTGATGGCTCTACCTTGGCCTTAGGATCTCTACGGTTCCAAACTAACTTCATTACTATGCATGTTGGTGTTCTTCATCATGAGGAAATCTCCTTCTTGATCCTTCCTAAGTCTTAAAGTCCCATCATTCTTGGACTTCCATGGATGCAGAAACACTCACCCAATCTAGACTGGAACTCTGGCCAAGTATTGTCATGAGGGTCACAATGCCATCTGAATTGGCTCCCTAAAGTGCTCCCACCTCTCTGTGTACCCATGGCTGAGGTCACCACCTCTCCGATGCTCCCTCTGCATTATCAGGCCTTCCAAGACGTCTTTTGTAAGAAAGCTGCTGACTGTTTGCCTTCTCACCGTCCCTACAATTGTGCTATTGACCTCAAACCTGGGACTTCTCCACCTCCTGGTAAAGTCTACCCTCTCTCCATTCCTGAGGTTCAAACCAGAGTACATCCAGGAAAATCTGCAGAAAGGATTTATCCGTAAGTCCAATTCTCCTGCTGGGGCTAGATTCTTCTTTGTGGAGAAAAAAGATGGTAAGCTCTGGCCCTGCATTGATTATAGAGGTCTCAATGCAATCACTGATAAGAATCGGTACCTTTTACCTTTGATTTATGAACTCTTTGACAGGTTCCGGGATGCTCAAATTTTCACAAAGCTAGACCTCTGTGGAGCATACAATATGGTTAGGATCCGTGAGGGCGATGAGTGGAAAACTGCTTTCAATACCAGAGATGGGCATATACTTCAAAAAACTGGAAAAAAATCCTCTGTACTGCAGAAGTAAAATTGCATTGCATTGAATCTTCTATGTCTTATTGAAGAGTTACACTGCCTGTGGATGATGCCAAGTCAGCAGGTGTCTCTACTGTCCAGATATATTTGGTCTAAGGAGGTAAGAAAATGCATAAAGCAGCATTTGAAACAGAACAGACAATTAATGCTACTGCAAGCCTGAGTTCACTTTTCAGCTGGTGTGTGGTGGATTCCAGATTGCAATTTTTTACATTCAGCATTTGAACAGGAAAATGGCTTCATTAATGGGAACTTTACTAGGTCGGCCTGCAGTTCTTCAACAGACACATTTTATAGCTGATTAAGTGAATAAATTACAGAGGATATTTACATTTCATGACTTTTTTCCCCCTGCTTCTCCCACGTCCTGCTTTGATTTATTTAATTTTCCAGAGCTGATGAGATCAGAGTCATTTGTTCAAATGCTTTTTCTCCCAGCAGCATCTGGGCTCTTGGCCCGGCTCCTGACATCAGCGGTGCTGCGGTGCAAACAGTGTCAGTGATATCATTGCATGGATGTAAACAGCTGCAGCACAGATGCAGGAGACCAGCACACACAGCTGAAGATATGTGCTTTATATACAGCACCATGGGGTCAGGATATTACACTAACACTGCATGACATCACAGGGGGTCACATGACTGCAGAGGTTAGTGGATGTCACCTGTTACACCAAAGTTCTGTGCTGAGTTCACATGGGATCAGGACATGTTATGCATCCAATCTGCTTCATATGGGATCAGGACGTTATGCATCCCATTGACTTCATATGGCATCAGGACGTTAGGCACCCCATTGACTTCATAAGGGATCAGGATGTTATACATCCCATTGGCTTCATAGGGGATCAGGACATTATGCATCCCATTGGCTTCATATGGGATCAGAGAGTTATGCATCGCATTGACTTTATATGGGATCAGGACGTTATGCATCCCATTGACTTCATATGGGATCAGGACGAATGCATCCCATTGGCTTCATATGGGATCAGGACGAATGCATCCCATTGGCTTCATATGGGATCAGAAAGTTATGCATCCCATTGACTTTATATGGGATCAGGACGTTATGCATCCCATTGACTTCATATGGGATCAGGAAGAATGCATCCCATTGGCTTCATATGGGATCAGAAAGTTATGCATCCCATTGACTTTATATTGGATAAGGACGTTATACATCCCATTCGCTTCATATGGGATCAGGACGAATGCATCCCATTGGCTTCATATGGGATTAGAAAGTTATGCATCCCATTGAAATAAATAAATAAAATTGAATTTATATGGGATCAGGACATTATACATCCCATTGGCTTCATATGGGATCAGGAAGTTATGCATCCCATTGACTTCACATGGGATCAGGACATTATGCATCCCATTGGCTTCATATGGGATCAGGAAGTTATGCATCCCATTGACTTCTTATGGGATCAGGACATTATGCATCCCATTGACTTCTTATGGGATCAGGACATTATGCATCCCATTGGCTTCATAGGGGATCCGGACAGTATGCATCCCATTGGCTTTATATGGGATCAGAAAGTTATGCATTCCATTGACTTTATATGGGATCAGGACGTTATGCATCCCATTGACTTCATATGGGATCAGGATGAATGCATCCCATTGACTTCATATGGGATCAGGAAGTTATACATCCCGTTGACTTCATATGGGATCAGGATATTATGCATCCCGTTGGCTTCATAAGGGATCAGGACATTATGCATCGCATTGGCTTCATATGGGATCAGGACATTATGCATCCCATTGGCTTCATATGGGATCAGGACGTTATGCATCCTATCTGCTTCATATGGGATCAGGACGTTATGCATCCCATTGGCTTCATATGGGATCAGGACATTATGCATCCCATTGGCTTCATATGGGATCAGTACGTTATGCATCCCATTGGCTTCATAAGGGATCAGGACGTTATGCATCCCATTGGCTTCATATGGGATCAAGATGAATGCATCCCATTGGCTTTATATGGGATCAGAATGTTTTGCATCCCATTGGCTTCATATAGGATCAGGACGTTATGCATCTCATTGGCTTCATAAGAGATCAGGACGTTATGCATCCCATTGGCTTCATATGGGATCAGGACATTATGCATCCCATTGGCTTCATATGGGATCAGGACGTTATGCATCCCATTGGCTTCATAAGAGATCAGGACGTTATGCATCCCATTGGCTTCATATGGGATCAAGATGAATGCATCCCATTGGCTTCATATGGGATCAGGACGGTATGCATCCAATTGGCTTCATAAGGGATCAGGACGTTATGCATCCGATTGGCTTCATATGGGATCAGGACGTTATGCATCCCATTGGCTTCATATGGGATCAGAACATTATTCATCCCATTGGCTTCATATGGGATCAGAAAGTTATGCATTCCATAGGCTTCATAAGGGATCAGGACATTATGCATCCCATTGGCTTCATATGGGATCACGATGTTATGCATCCTATCCGCTTTATATGGGATCAGGACGTTATGCAACCCATTGGCTTCATATGGGATCAGCACGTTATGCATCCCATTGGCTTCATATGGGATCAGTACGTTATGCATCCCATTGGCTTCATAAGGGATCAGGACATTTTGCATCCCATTGGCTTCATATGGGATCAGGATGAATGCATCCCATTGGCTTCATAAGGGATCAGAACGTTATGCATCCCATTGCCTTCATAAGGGATCAGGACGTTATGCATCCCATTGGCTTCATAAGGGATCAGGACAATATCCATCCCATTGGCTTCATATGGGATGAGTACGTTATGCATCCCATTGCCTTCATAAGGGATCAGGACGTTATGCATCCCATTGGCTTCATAAGGGATCAGGACGTTATGCATCCCATTGGCTTCATATGGGATCAGGACGTTATGCATCCCATTGACTTCATATGGGATCAGGATGAATGCATCCCATTGGCTTCATAGGGGATCAGGACATTATGCATCCCATTGGCTTCATAAGGGATCAGGACGTTATGCATCCCATTGGCTTCATATGGGATCAGAATGTTATGCATTCCATTGGCTTCATATGGGATCAGGACGTTATGCATCCCATTGGCTTCATAAGGGATCAGGACGTTATGCATCCCGTTGGTTCATATGGGATCAGGACGTTATACATCTCATTGGCTTCATATGGAATCAGGACATTATGCATTCCTTTGGCTTCATATGGGATCAGGACGTTATGCATCTTTTGGCTTCATATGGGATCAGGACATTATACATCCCATTGGCTTCATAAGGGATCAGGGCGTTATGCATCCCATTGACTTCATATGGGATCAGGACGTTATGCATCCCATTGACTTCATATGGGATCAGGACGTTATTTATCTCATTGGCATCATATGGGATCAAGAAGAAATTTTATTTCCTGTTGGAGAAAATAGGAGCATGCTTTATATGGGGACTGAGGATAGAAGGGTTATAATCTCTTTTTATTTTTTTGTTCAAATCAATTGACATGTGCATTTATTTTAATATGACTATATATGTGTGTAAGAAAGCAGGCAATAAGTTGGGAATGCTGGCACTTGTAGTTCTACAGCATCTCACCTTTATTATGCATTAGAGTGCATTATTCAGATACACACAATGACATATAGTGATAATATAGACACATTGGGGTCAATTTAATAAAACTAGAGAGTGCAAAATCTGGTGCAGCTGTGCATGGTAGCCAATCAACCTCTACTTGTTCAGTTACACTTTGACAATAAATCCTGGAAGCTGATTGGTTTCTGTGCAGAGCTGCACCAGATTTTGCACTCTCCAGTTTTAGTAAATTAACCCCACTCTCTATATTTATGTATTTCAGGTACTTATATAGCGCTGTCAATTTACACAGCGCTTTACACATATATATATATTGAACATTCACATCAGTCCCTAACCCTCAAAGAGCATACAGTCTAAGGTCCCTAACTTACATTCATACATACACATATTAGGGCCAATTTAGACAGGATCCAATTAACCCTCTAGCATGTCTTTTGGAGTGTGGGAGGAAACCGTAGCACCTAGAGGAAACCCACGCAAGCACAGGGAGAACATGCAAACTCCATGCAGGAGGTGCCATGGTCAGGAATCAAACCGATGACCCATTTACTGCAAGGCAGACGTGCTAACCACTAAGCCACTGTGCCACCCTATAACTATATAGTTTTTTGTCATGACCGTTTGTTTTCTATGATCCCTGAAACGAGTTTTCAGTATCTGTATAATTTTTTAATACATGTATTTATGAATATATATCATTTTCTAAAATATATTTAATATACAAGGTATTTACACTGTTTAGGAAATTCATTTGATGATCTTGGAAAGCCCACCTTTCTTTATATTCTGACAGGTGCTGAGCATCATGAATACCAACTTGGATAAAGTTTTGGATAGAAATTTCCAAGCTTGAAGCCACAGCGAAGGAACTGCACACTGGAGCCAAACAGTTCCAGACCAACACATCGGAGCTGCGGAAGAAACCCCTGTGCAAGAACAGCAAGGTGCAAGAACAGCAAGGTGCATGTCATAGGGAGTCACTGATCTAGAAGGAACTTGTGATGCAGACAGATTTAGGGGGTGATTTATAATGGAGATCGAGTATATATTCACTTTCAGTTATACCTTGCAGTAGTACTGCATACCACGGCCCAACCTTTCAAAAAATGCAGGCTGGGGTATTATACCCATTTCTCTCTGGAACTCCATGATTGGTGGAGAGTTGTGACTTTGACAGACCACGTGACTCGGCTCCCCTCCAAGCTTTTTTCACCCAACTCCCCATTGCTCTTGGCTTCTATGTTTTGGATGCTCCACTGCGAGACTTCCATGTTCTAATCCACATCAGAGTGTGCACAGGGTTAATGACCTGCACCCCTCCCCCAAGCTGACAGTGTTTCCAACTGGCCGGATAGGCCTAAGCACTGTTCATTGCATTGGAACCTAACTTTTTAGTTTGCATTGGGGGGAGGGTGGCTACATTGCACATGCTGTGAGACCATGTAAGATGAAGGTAGCTAATCCTCCCTCAACTAGCAATTGGCTGCTTTGGCCTGAGCAAAGAATACTTGGAGGAAAGGAAGGAAGTCACAAGGACCCCATACCTGTAAGTACCAGGCATTTCATAGGACTAAACGCTGTTTCTCACTGATGTCGGTGACTACTGCCCACCATGGTGGATCACTTTTCAGAGGGTGGTATAGCAGTGGCTGACGTGTTCAGGATGTGAGCCTGCCTTTTTTTTTTTTTTTGCTCAATGTCTTATTTTAAATTCAAGGGAGATTTTTACATTAAAATACTGCAACTGCGAGAAAAGTGTTTAGATTATGGTTGTGGTGCGCTCCCCTTGACCTCAACGCCCCCCCACTCCCAACCGCCTGTGTGAAAGAGCACTAAGACAGATGAACAAAGTTGCAGGGGCCACCATTATTGGGTCCCCTATCATGAAAACCCGTCACTTTGACCTGGCTCCTGAAGGGATAAAGTGGCAGACTCTCCTAAAATCCTATCTCTTGATAAATTTAGACCCCTCCCCCAAAGTTCTCTGCGCCTTATTCTCCATTCTGGTAGTGATCACGTTATGCAAAAACAATCAACAAAAATATCATTGAGTTGTTCCTATTTCTCCTTATCCTGTGAACAGCCATCTGCAGAACCCAATAGCTCCAGCTAAAATACATTGTCATATACCTGCTTGGAGGCCAAAGTGATGAGAGGGCTTCCCTTGCGGCTCTCATCCAAACACCCCTGGAGGTGGTGACAAGGAGTGCAAGGCTCAAAGGAGCATGGGTGCCAATAGACCAGTTAGTGGTTGCTCCTGGAAGTGTTTAGCTAGGTACTTCTCAGACAGGTAGGTGAAGACATCAACAGGAACATAGGGCATACTATAGGAGAGCAGGTCAGGCCCAGGTAGTTGGCTGAGTGCTGACACCTGCAGTAGATGAAGGTGGTGCAGATTCAGATCAAGAAAGAGGAACTGGAGTGGCTTAGTCAAGGTCAGGATCCAGGCCAAGGTCATACACGGATGGTCAACGATATGGTAAGAGAGAACAGCGTAGTCAGGGGCAGACTGACCATTTGGAAACTCAGGCACTGCCCGAGGTCAGTAGGGGGCCCCATGAGATGCCCCTGGTACCTTTTTCATAGGCTTTTTTGAGTTTGGGCAAGGACACAGGGGCCCCATGATCCCCTATTGCCCGGGGGCCCCGTGAGTTGTCAGTCCACCCCTGGTCAGGGTCATACACAGTGGATCAGTAGGGTGAAGACAGCAGAGTAGTCAGGAGCTGAGCCAGGGTTATGATCAGAAGAAGCAAAGTCCTTAAACGAGCAAAGGTCACAACCAGTGATCATGCAGTAGGGAAATCCAGGGGAAAGCCGAGTCGCTAACAGGAAGTCAGGATATACACAAGGATATACAAAATTGAGGGTCACGGACAAGTTGAAGATCATCCAGCAATATTCTTTCACTGTTTCTAACTTTAAAGGAGAAGTTCACCTTTTAACAAAAAATAATAAATGCATATTTTTTGCAGGTAAAGAAAATGTGCATTTACTATTTTTTGTTTTGGGATCCTGTAGAGCATTGATCAGTGGTGCCATGCAGGTCTACTCCAGAGCTGTTGGTGTATCTGTGTGCCCGTAGCAGATACAGTCTGATAGGAAGAATCAATGAACTTCCACAGTGCTCCACAGCACTCTGTGAATGGATGACGTTGCCATGCAGGCATACTTTTTTAATTGTGACAGCTAGCAGGGGAAAAGATTCCCTACTAGCTGTCAAAACAAGGGATTGGGGGATGCGGGGGTCGGTCCTTTTGTAACATGTTACACCCTGAATATGAAATATGGGTGTAACATGTTATGAAAGGTGAACTTATCCTTTACATACAGCGTTTGGTGGCCAGTTCCAGAATTAGGATTTGTACGCCCACAAACCAACATGGGTGCCTGGTCTACATATTGGCACAGATAAATGTAAAGCAGCAGTTCAAAAACATTTAACCAGTTCCTGACCGCGCTATAGCATGGTTATCTAGTTCTGGGAGGGCGTCCATGGACATCCTTGCAGAACCGCGCCCCCTAGGGAGCGCACTGCTCGCGATCTGTGATCGCTGTGTCCATTGGACACAGCTGATCACATAACTACAGAACAGGCCGATCACAGACGCTTTTACCATGTGACCAGCTGTAACAATCACAGCTGATCAATGGGTAAATAGGAAATGCCAGTTATCGGCAGTCCTCTCTTCAAGCTGAATGCACGTGAGGAGAAAAGAGCCAGTAAGCAGCATTTTGCAGGGGGACATCTGCACTGATTATCAAGGCACTTATCATTGGTATCCTGGTGATCAGTGTAGCCAATAGTGTCCATCTGTGCTGGCAATCAGTTCCGCCTATCAATGACTATCAGTGCAGCCTATCAGTGCCCATCAGTGAAGGAGAAAAATTACTTATTTACAAAACTTTATAACAGAAACTAAGAAACTTTTTTTTTTTTAATTTTTGGTCTTTTTTTAGTTTGCTTAGCAAAAAATAAAAACCCCAGTGGTGATCAAATACCACCAAAAGAAAGCTCTATTTGTCTAAAAAAAAATGTAGTTTTTGCATGTTGCATGACTGCGCAGTTGTCATTCAAAGTATCAGTAAAATTGCTCTGGGCAGGAAAAGGGTAAAAGTGTCCAGTAAGCAACTGGTTAAAAAATTTAAAATAAAATTCACACAAAACCATTAGAGCTGCTGTTTGTCATTGGTCTGTTTGATATTGCCATGGTGGTTGTGACGGTTGATGAGTATTATGTGAAATTATGATCAGTTACAGAGAATATGATACAAAGTTAACAGAACTTCCATACATCCTGTATGAGATGACTGTTCCCTATATGGAAATGATCCTAGTGGACTACATTCAGGGTGAAACATTGGATGGGATAGAATACCTGATCACTGGTCTTGAGGTCTTGCTCCTCTTTAGACCTCCCAAAGCCTAGGCAGGGACCCTCGGGCAAACCGAGCTTTCCTGCTTAAAGCTGAACGCCAGGAAAAAAAACTAATTTGGGCCGTTTACCATGTAAAAAGAATCGTTTCTGGTGATATCTGCCCTACATTTGCCTGCTGCTCCATGTCTTCTTTAATATGGCCCCTACATCACTCCAAAATGTCCAGTATTGTGTGTGTATGTATGTATGTGTGATATATATATATTATAATGTGCAACATATGTACTGTATAATCCCAGTCTCACTGTAGAAGATGAATGGATAGATAACTAGATCGTTCATAGCGGTTGACTCGTGCATCTCTTCCATTCACTTTTCACTGAATGAAAGGCTTTTTGTGATTAGAGGAGGGGAGATTGTGTCCATTTACCCTTTTTCCAATCACAGAAAGTTTTGTATTCACTGGGCCTTCTTGAGGGATCCTGGGAAAGCTGAGATCCCCAAATCCCATAAGATTGCATTTCTGTACAGTGCTGGAGTGTCTTGTAAGGTTTGGGATCTTCACTTTTCCTGTGTTCCAGTGATGTCATCGGCATCTATAGAAAGTCCCTTTTCCATGCTTTTTCATGGCTTTCAGTTAGCATTTGGTAATCGGGATGGTGTTGATGACATATCAAATCCAGGTATATATGTATTTTTATATATATAAATCTATATTTTTGAATACAAAATGTATATATAAAAAATATATACTTAACATTTTTATTATGATGCCTCTGTGCTCCGCACAAATATTATAAGCGCTCATAGTTCTCCCTAAAAAGTAATCATAAGGTTTTGTTCTAACATTGTGGTTGTAGCTTGAGAGACAGACTGCCCTGCCAAAATTTTAAGCAGCAGGTGCTTCGTGGCTGTTACTAAGTATCTTTTGTTTTGGTTTTATTACCCACTGATCACATTGGGGTGTATTTATTAGTATTTGTAGAACTAATCATTCTGTGAAATTTCATGTACATTCACTCTGGGGAAACAGGGAAAAAATAAACACTATTAGGCCATTTTCTCTCCAGGTTGAATGTTTGTTTTTTTAGTCGTGCAGAGTAGAGTGATTCATGGAAATTGGCATTAAGACCACCAATGGAGCTGATGGTCATAGATAACTAGAAAAGTTACTGGGGAAATTGTGTGAAGTGTTCTTGCCTCCACCAGTAGTCTACAACTGGAGTAGGCAGAGTAACTGGGTGGGGTGGCTTGTCACTCTGCTGCCTGCTCACACACCTGGGTTCCTATGACAACTCACTCTACAGCAAAGGCAGAGAAGAGCAGTTAAAAACAAACTGCTCCAACTTGCTCACTTCACTGGAGGTTGCCATCTTCAAACGGTTGTAGTTTAAAAATTATAAATCCTACACCGAAGAGTGTATATTATTTTGTGAGAATCACAAGACCCAGACCTACATTTTGATGGATAGTATGTTTCTGAAATATTAAAAATGAAGGCACAGTCGCAGTTTAGAAATTGCCCTTCAAATTTGAGGTGGCTAGAGTGGAGTTTCAATGAATGTCAATGGGCGGCGTGAGTTGAAAACAAATGGTCATATTGTGAAACTATCAGGACTATGGCTTAGCCGTGGACATTTTTAGTGGCAGCAGGGATAGCTGAACGTTTTGATATATGATTTGTGTAGGTGGGCTTGAAAACGAGGGAGTGATGGCAGTTTAGAAATCAAGTACTGATTTTTTCAGCTCACACTCTAGCTTTTGTCAGCTCCCACTCTAGTTTTGAACATTCTGCCATTCATTCCTATGGGACCAATTTCACCACAAAAACGCCGATATTTCTTGAACCATTCGGCGAAACGCTCCACAAAGTAATCGCACACCAATCGGGAACAATCCGCACGTTTCAGTATATTACTGTCTATATAGTGTAAAAACTGTGGGAGGAGTTAGGGTGGGAAATTTGACTATAATAAGAATATATATGTGAGATAACAGTAAGTGGTCTTGCCATGCAAAAACACTTAATAAATACTTCTTTACTATGATTATCAGCTCCACCTAGTGGTCATAATGTGGCTTTTTCCTGATTTACTCTGTATGAATAATAAAAATAATAAACATTTGACCTAGAGATAAAATAGCCGAGCAACATTAGATGGTGCATGCTTATGCACAGGGCGAACGCAGTTTCACAGGATGAACTCTGTTTGTCTAATTTTTTTGCAATACACACAAATACAATGGATATAAAAAGTCTACACACCCTTATTAAAATGTCAGGTTTCTGTGATGTAAAAAAATTAGACAGATAAATCATTTCAGAACTGTGACCTATAAACTGTACAACTCAGTTGAACAACAAACTGAAATCTTTTTAAGTAAAAATTAAAAACTAAAATAATATGGTTGCATAAGTGTGCACACCCTTAAACTAATACTTTGTTGAAGCACCTTTTGATTTGATCCCAGCACTCAGTCCTTTTGGGTATGAGTCTATCAGCATGGAACATCTTGACTTAGCAATATTTGCCCTACTCGTCCTTGCAAAAACACTCCAAATCTGTCAGATTGCGAGGGCATCTACTGTGGGCAGCCCTCTTCAGATCACCCCACAGATTTTCGATTAAATTCAGGTCTGGGCTCTGGCTAGGCCATTCCAAAACTTTCATCTTCTTCTAGTGAAGCCATTCCTTTGTTGATTTGGATGTATGCTTTGGGTCGTTGTCATGCTGAAAGATGAAGTTCCTCTTCATGGTCAGCTTTCTAGCAGAAGCCTGAAGGTTTTGGGCCAATATTGACTGGTATTTGGAACTGTTCATAATTCCCTCTACCTTGACTAAGGCCCCAGTTCCAGCTGAAGAAAAACAGCCCCAAAGCGTGATGCTGCCGCCACCATGCTTCACTGTGGGTATGGTGTGATGTGCAGTGTTGATTTTGGGCCAAACATATCTTTTGTAATTATGGCCAAAAAGTTTAAACCTTGGTTTCATCAGACCAGAACACATTTCCCCACATGCTTTTGGGAGACTTCAGGTGTGTTTTTGCAAACTTTAGCCGGGATTAAAGAAGATTGAAGAATCAGCTCGGGGTGAGGACACTGCTGGATCCCTGGAGAGGTAAGTGCGGTAATATTAAGTCAGCAGCTACAGTATTTGTAGTTTTTGGGAGGGGAGGGGGGGCAGGAACTCCTCTTTAACCTGTTGGCACCGACCATGTGGCCTCTTAAGCGGCTGGGCCTTGATGCTGAGAGGCCGCATGTTTGTGTACCCAAAGTAAACACACACGTGTGCGCTCCTGGCACATTTATCAGGGCCTCATGGAAAGTTCCCGATCACTACTTGCGATCAGAACCTTACCGATCATGTGACTACTGTGACAGTCAATCACGGTGGTCATGACCCTAAACCCCACCCCCCCCTTTCTGGCGTCACAAACTCCGTAAAGGGCGGGGAGGGATTAAGATTTGACATGTTGGTTATTTACTCGGTGCAACCTCGTCTTGTATATTTTACCAGAAAATTGGGCTTTTTATTGCTGGTGTTTTGCGTTTTCTAGGCCTTTGCAGTAATATTGTGTTTCCTAAAAATAATTGGACTTGCCACAATTGTATTTTCTAGGGTGTCTGCTTCCAGAACAGATGTAACGCTTTGGGGGCTTTATGGAATCTTCAGGCCTAAAATGATTCTGTGTGTGCAAAAAAAAAAAGAAACCCGGCTCTGGCAGCGAAAGGGTCAAAGCAGAGGCCCATGCGGGGCCGGGTAGGTGCCCCTGGAGAGCGGTCAGTCCTCAGGTACCTGGAGGGGCAGAGCTGTGACATAGTCCATATTCCCGGGCGGGAGGAGGAGGGAGTGAGGGAAGAGGAGGAGACACGGGAGGGGGACAGAAGTACGAGGAAAAGCGTCTGGACTCTTAAAGAGGAAGGTTGGCGGAGGAGCGGGAGAGGGTCCCTCAGTCAGCCGGAGTTGCGGGACACGGAGGAGGGGAGTGAGGGAGCGGAGTTCGCCCGGCTCTCCCAGTCATGTAGCAGGAAGCCGAGCCGAGCCTGTGTTGGGGGAGGAGGAGCGGATATTCCCCCCTCTGCTCGACATTGCTGACTGGGAAGACTTTAGAAGGAAGGAGGGAGAAGAGCTGGAAGATTGGGAGGTGAGACACAGCATGCAGCTCCGCAGCCCTCCCCGGCTGCTGCCCAATATGGCTGCTCCTGCTTGCAGGCTGAGTGCAGGCGGAGGATCCGGCAGGGCAGGCTTGTGCTGGGCTCCTGTGCAGGCTGGACACTGAGGGCTCCTGCTGGGCCTGGAACTCCCAAGGACTCACTAAGAGGAGGAGGAGGGGGGAGACTCAGCCGTCCTTCCTCACCCCCCCCCCCTTTCCCTGTGTATCATGGAGCCCAAACACAGGGAGTTGCTCCAACAGTGTCACCAGAACCTGGTGGAGTCCGTCAGCGATGCAGACCGCTTACTGACCCTCCTGGAGGAGGCTGGCACCCTCTCCCTCAGGGACAGGCAAGAGCTGGACAGCAGCGGCCCCACCGACCGCGACAAAGTGGACCTCCTGCTCAAGATGCTCCTGGTCAAGGACAAGGACCACTTCCAGGATCTGCGGGTGGCCTTGGAGAAGACCGAGCCCCATCTGTTGTCCATCCTTTACTTGAATGGCATGGGAAGCGGAGACACGGCAGGTGAGACGTCCGGGTGTACGGGTCCACCAACCTGACTCATTGCCCGTTTCCCCATAGGTGCTGACGAAGATTGGGAGACTTTGGTGAAATTCTCTTTAGTTTTGCCCTCCCAATACAACTAAAGACCCAACGTTCGGAGAGTGTGGTGAGACATTAGAACCGCCATCCTGGTATTATTGCTGTCTCTGGCCCCCTTAGGGAGATTCACTCTCTCCTAAGCCTGGTACACATGGTAAGTTGGTTTTCTCTTTCATTCAGCCCCACAGGCTGGACGAAAAATAACTGAAGAGCTTGGGAGGAGGTAGCTGTACTAATGATGCCATTTTAGAACAGCGATCTCCTTGGCTGAGTTATTGTGTTCTGACCTGGGAATCGATTCCCCCCCCCCCCCCCCCCGCAGAACACACGGGTCAGCACTCGCAGCCATAGGCTGAGAGTGCTGATCAGCTGCTGGTTTTCCTGCAAGCTCTTTCCACAAAAGCTGGCCAAAGGATCGGCTTCTGTCAAACCAGGACCCGTACACACAGTATCCACTGTTCCGGCTGATTATTCAGCCCATATACAGGGCCTGATTATCTGGATCAGCAATGTCACAGCAATAAAAATGGCAGGTCCACTATTTTGAGTTGCCACCAGAACAGGAATAGAGGGGATGTCTTCCAGTGGGGACACTTGCTCCAGTGACAACTGTCTAACCCTGATAAACCGGATAAATGTGGTCAGTGTGTGGCCCTGTTGGCAACAACTTGTCGGTCCAATAGCATACACTCAGTGCAGGGCCTGTTTGGGTGTCAGAATACCATAGCCACACCAGGAGATTTGTCCATTCCCACTGTTTACCGTGGGTGGAGAAATCTGTTAATGTATGGACAACTTTAGGGCTGGTATACACCAGGTGTGTTAGGCTTGCATTCAGCAGCCTTGCCCCGCACATTCTCAACACATATACTCTATTGGGTCAGTTCAATAGCAGGCAGTACTATTTCTCAGCGCAATCCACCGCATCATCACATTGCACTGTGGTTGATAGAACTGTATGAAATCACACTTTGTGATGCTTTTATTGAAGTTAGAAAAACCATACAGCACCAAAGACCAGCTGCTGTGTCCTAATGTAGCTTCTGGTGTAAACAAACCCTTAGTGCTGCTTCACACTGGAATTTCACAGGAACTTGCTCTGCGTTCCTGTGCGATTCAGTGCAATGCAACTTTTTCTTTTCCAGCTCATTCATTTGAAGGGGATGAAGTTGCACTGGATAGCAGCAAAAGTAGTGTGTATACTGCTTTTAAAAACGCTGTAACCAGATCGCATGGTACTGTGGTAGAATGCGCTCAGGTGCAAGCAAACACTCTGTTTTGCAATCCGCACTGAGGTGTCATGAGGAAGCAGATTGCACACCCGCTGTGTTTGGAAAGTGGTGCAGACAATGCACTTGGAACTTGGGTTTCCCACACTTCGTTTTGGTGTGAACAAACAGAGGGGATTTTCCTTACATTAGAAATATATCCTCTCTCTTGTTGGGTCTACAGTACAGGAAGTAAAAGGGAATTCTTTCTAATGAGACTGACAATGGGTTTCAGCCTCCCCTACTTTGTCAAAAATGAACACAGATTTTGGCTTTAGATATATAATACAGAAAAGGTACGGCGCCGTACCTTTTCTGTTTTATATGTTTTCTATATTGATACCTGCAATACTATGTGACATTTGAATATATATAGTGCGGAAGTGTTAAATTGTTTAGATATAGAATGTAAGGTGGATGAAGTATATGGAAAGTCCAATCCTTTTAGTTTTGTATCGAGTAGTAGGGAATAAAATTCATAAGTGTTTTTGTTTTGTTTTTTTACAGGTATTACTATAACAACAGTTCATGCAGTGCTTTTCATATTGTACATCAGTTCCTGGCTTCAGGAGCTTACTATCTAAGGTTCCAAACACACACACACACGCCAATTTAGACAATTAACCTACCAGCATGTTTCTGGCGTGTGGGAGGAACCCGGAGTTTTCAGAAAAACCCTACACAAGCAAAGGGAGAACATGCATAATGTTTGTTTTTTCCCCTGTGCCCCTTTTGGGGAGATTTTTCACCCCTTCTTGTCTCAAAGAAATAAAAAGAAGCAAGAAAATCTTTCCAAAGTAAAGTTTAAGTGCCCTTTTAGACAGTTGGTACCTGAATACGTATTGTCAATGGGGGAGCACAGTGGCTAAATGGTTAGCACTTCTGCTTGGCAGGACTAAGGTTGTTGGTTTGAATCCCGACCATGGCACCACCTGCCTGGACTTTGCATGTTCTCCCTGTGCCTGCGTGAGTTTCCTCCGGGTACTCTGGTTTCTTTCCACACTCCAAAGACATGCTGGTAGGTTAATTGGATCCTGTCTAAATTGGCCCTAATATGTATGAATGTTGGGAACTTTAGATTGTATTCCCCTTGAGGGTTAGGGACTGATGTGAATGTACAATATATGTAAATTGACGGCGCTATTTAAGTACCTGAAATAAATAAATGTAAGATTTCCCCTTTATTCCTGTTCCAGGAACCACTCAGAATTCTGGTTTTTCCTCACTTTCTTTTCTTATGACAATGATAACCAGGAAAAACTGTGAACTTTTCTAATTGGGGACATGCCAAGAGCAATATTTACAGGGGTTCTAACCTCTTGCCACCATATCCAAATCGAGTGGGGCAGGGGAAGTGTTGCTTTAATAATAAAAACTTGTTAAGGCCTTGTTCTTATGGATGGACCTAAGAATACGTCCCTTCGAAGGTCGTGTCTGCCCGCATGGGGATGCACAGGTTTTCCATGCATACACATGCACGCAGTTCCTTTCATGTCAGCTGGGAAGACGTGAACGCTTGTGCATCCCTGTGTGGGCAAACACTGCCTTCCCACAGGCAAACACTTAAATACGCCTGTGGGAACAAGACCTAATAGGAGGCTTATGTCCCCAAAGATCACTCTTGGGGCCCCATTCACACTGGGACACGATTCTGCCAGCAATTTCAAAACGCTCTGCTAAAATGACCGCGTGCCAGGTCAGGTGCCATTAAAATGAATGCTACATGAACATGCGGTTCTGTGATTTGTCATTTTAGCAGAGTGTTTTGAAATCGTGGGCAAAATTGTGGCGATTCTGCCACGATTCACAGTGCATTTCTGCTGTGATTGTCGTGCAATAAATCGCGCTGCAATTGTGGTAAACCGCATTGCTAGACGCGAGTCTCCTAAAAGAGGTTCAGGAACATCTTGTGGGTGACACGCATAGCTGCGCTTTCAGCGTGATTTACCACACGACAATCGTGGCAGAGCTGCACCACGGTTTCAGGTGCCATGATATTAAAGCCGCCTAAACACGTGGTTCTGTGATTTGTCATTTTAGCACAGTATTTTGAAATCGTGGGCAAAATTGTGTAGATTCTGCTGCGATTCACTACACCCTAGTGTGAATGGGGCTGAGAAGTTCTGCCTCAGTTGATAGCAGTGTGGTGATCGACTGTTCTGTAGCAAGTTTCTTTTGTAGGTTTTTTTTTTTTTTTTTTTTTTTTACTTGCATTGTTAGAAAAGTGTACATTTGTTTGGAACAATGTTTGTTGTAGACTTCAGTGTTATTTTATCATAAACTCTTTTGCTTCATAACAAAAGATTTTGCCATCTACATCTTTTTTTTACGAATTTGATTTCAGATCAAAGCTTGGTTGTGTTATCAAATGATAATCATCCTTTTCTTGGATCACAAAGCCTTGTTTTCTACAGTGACAGTTCTAGAGAAACACTGGAGTCTCTTGCATATTCTTAATACATATGCCATTTATTTCATGCACCTATAAGTGTTTACATACAGTGCAAAAAGTGCGCTTTAATGTAAGGAATGGGAATTTTAGACTAAGAACGGTTAGAACAAACAAAAGAGGTAGTATTATTTGAATTGCAAGTAATGTTTTTCATCCCAGTTACACAAGTAAGGGAATAGCAATGTTCTTTGTTGCTGAATAGGATTTCAGTGCTATAAAAGATGTAGGTAAACAGAAGGGCTATATGGGCAATTTGAATCACTAGGCAGGGACAGGTTTAACTCTTGGATGACTGTTCTTTATTTGCACTGCTCTGATTGCAGCTGAAATGGATGTCAACAAGTAACTGTTTCTTGTACACCATTAAAATCACTTCTTCTTAAAGTGGTTTTAAAGGCAGAAGGTTTTTTAACTTGACGTGGTATTAAACCCAAAAACAAACATTTATTTTATTGCAACTTACCAATTCTTAGATGAGATGGCTGCATTTTTCTTTTTTAGGCTTTCCTCTATTCATCTGGTGATTCAGCCAGCAACTCTGCTGTTTTTCAAAAAAACAAGCTCTTCAGCAGAATGTATTAGTTACAGAGATGAGACAAACCATATAAGACTTTGTAGGGGTGCAATACAATGATCATTTTTTTTTTTTTTTTTTTATTTATGTAAAACCTTTATCCCAAAAGGGGAAAAAACAGTTTGCTGTAACTGCCTATAAAACGGGGTCGGCAACACGATGATCGTGGTCTACCTATCGACCGTGGGCAGGTGACGGGTAGACTGCGAACAGGTCCCTCTACCTCCCCCTTTCCCCCAGCCTCCTCCACGGCTGCTGTCAGGCTCCGTGCACAGCGGAGAGCGGAAGACAGCACGGCTCAGGACGGAGGACGGGAGAAGGAGCTGGCCAAATTAAGGTTTCATATTAACCCGCAGGTGATTGGTTGCTAGGTCTGTCCTAGCAACTAATTACCAGCTTTTTGCACTGAGAATGACAGCAGCAATGAAAGAGGCTGGATGAGGAAGGGGGGGCAGAAGACATTGCTGGGGGAGGAAGGGGGGGGCAAAAGATGTTGCTGGGGGAGGAAGGTGACCAGAGGTCACTGCTATGGGGGAAAGTGGGGGCAGAAGACACCACTGGGACTGGGGGGAGGTGATGTGCAGAGGACACTTCTATGGGCAGGGCCACCCCCATATCCGTGTCCTCTACCACCCTTCCTATCACACACATGGCCCCCCCTTCCCTCCAATGGACAGGTATTTTAAAAATCTGAATTCCCAGCAAGTGGGATCAGGATTTTTCTGTCCCCTTCCCCCCCCCCCCCCCACCCTACCCTGGTGCCCTAAGGCAGCTTCCTAAGCAGCCTTATGCTTGCACCCAGCATACGGTTGCTTAGGCAGCTGTCTTAGGGTACCAGGGTAGCTGGGGGGGGCAGAAAAATCCTGATTCCCAGCCACTTGCTTGGAGTTCAGATTTGTAAAATGCCTGCCTTTCGACGATCCCTTTTATTGTCCTGGAGCAGCTGAAAGCTAGCATCTCCTCCTTGCCCTTCCACCAGTGTACAGCTGCTGCAGGAGGAAGATCCAGGGGATCGGTTCTAGTAAATGCCTCCCCTGCTGCCCCTCCCCTCCTTGTTCTTCCGCTTTTCTGCTGCCTTGCTCCTCCCCTAAGCGCTCCTCTTTCAACAGGGTTCCTAAAAAAAATTGCTTTACTGATACCATCCACTACTCTACTGACTGACACCAACCACTGCCCTGCTGACTGACACCGTCTACTGGCTGACAACGACCTCTGCCCTACTGACACAGTCCACTGCCCTACTTACTGGCACTGTCAATTTATAAGATAGTTTAAGTTTGTATTTTTTACAGTGACATTTAATTTATGTTTTTCTACATGTTCCTTGCTATTTAGTTAGGCCTTTCTAGTTTTTATTTTTTTGTTTCTTTTAAATGGAGCTGAACCCCGGTGATCTTTTATTTCTTTAATGTTGTTTAGGTAGATCTCCACTTCTCAAAGGTTGCCTACCCCTGCTATAAAGTATTAGCTGGAGTTTGGTTTCAATTTGTTAGTGTATTTAATTTTGTTGTTACATCTAACACTTCCTTCCACCCAGTCTGACAATGCTGCTATCCAAAGCATGAACCAATTCGCTCCTGCAGAGGAAAAAATTATTTCCTGATCCCCTGAGAGGCAATCGCAATATTCCCTGGATCAACTTTACCTATAAATGTTAGTATCCAGTTATATTCTGTGTATCTAGGAAAGAATCCAGGCCTTTTTTAAATCAATCCACTGAGCTGGCTAGAACCAACTCTTGAGGGAGTCTATTCCACATTTTCACAGCTCTCACTGTGAAGATTCCTTTCTGTGTTTGGAGATTAAATCTCTTTTCTTCCAGACGTAAAGAGTGCCCCCTTGTTCTCTGTGATGACCTCAGGGTGAATAGCTCTACGCTGAGTTCGCTATATGAACCACTGATGTATTTATATATGTTGATCATATCCCCCCTTAATCTCCTCTTCTCAAGAGAGAATAAATCCAGTTCCTCTAATCCAGCGGTTCTCAACCTGTGGGTTGCGACCCCTTTGGGGGTCGAACGACCCTTTCACAGGGGTCGCCTAAGACCATTGGAAAACACATATTTCCGATGGTCTTAGGAACCGTGATATGCTCCTCTATCTGTCTCCAGGCCCACATGCAGATACGCCCACATATGAGTACCCGGCGTGATGACATCATCGCGCCAACCCAATCACATACACCCCGTACAAATACAGGTGTATGTGACAGGGTTGGCACCATAATGTACTTATGTGGACCAGTCACACATGTGTAAAGAGCAGCTACTGTGTAGAAAGCAGCTACTCTGTTAAAAGCAGCTACTGTGTTGAAAGCAGCAGTATTGGAGGTAAAACGACACTCATGAATTATAATTACTGGGTAAATGTAAAATCAGCTACTGCAAACAAAATATCTGTACCATGGGAACTTAATCTGGATGCTGATCGGTCTTTTTATATTCAGCTGTGGTTGATGTGAATACAAAATTTCATTTATTTGTAATTAGAAATAAAGATTTCACAATATATAATTACATATTGTTTTTGTGATTAATCGCTATGCTTTAATTATGTTCAATTTGTAACAATGAAAATACATCCTGCATATCAGATATTTACATTTCGATTCATAATAGTAGCAAAATTACAGTAATGAAGTAGCAACGAAAATAATTTTATGGTTGGAGGTCACCACAACATGAGGAACTGTATTAAAGGGTCACGGCATTAGGAAGGTTGAGAACCACTGCTCTAATCTATCCTCATAGGTGAGCTCCTCCATGCCTTGTATCAGTTTAGTTGCCCTTCTCTGTACTTTCTCCAGTTCCCCAATGTTCTTTTTGTGAATTGGTGCCCAAAACTGAACTGCATATTCCAGATGAGGTGTTACTAACGATTTGTACCGGGGTAATATGATATCTCTCTCTGGAGTCTATACCTCTTTTAATACAAGAGAGGATTTTGCTCGCTTTAGAAACCGCAGCTTGGCATTGCATGCCATTATTAAGCTTGTGATCTACCAGAACTCCCAGATCCTTCTCCACCATTGATTCCCCCAGTTGTACCCCCCCAGTATGTATGATGCATGCATATTCTTAGCCCCCAAGTGCATCACCTTACATTTATCAATATTAAACCTCATTTGCCACATAGTTGTCCAATTAAACAGTGCATTGAGGTCGGCTTGTAAGTTGAAGACATCCTGTAAGGACGTTATTTCACTGCACAGCTTGGTGTCATCTGCAAACACTGAAACAGTATTTTTAATATGAGAACCTATATCATTTATAAATATATTAAAAAGCAAGGGTCCCAACTGTCAGGGATCCCCTCGATCCCCGCCGCGTTGGTCCCGGCGCAGGCGCAGTATGCCGCCTGGCGCAGGGACTCGAGCACTGGTTCCGGGCCGGCCGCGGCGTTCGAGTTCGCGCATGCGCAGTAGAAGCCGCGGCCGCCCGCTGGGCACCAATGGCAGCGCAGGGCGGGATATTTAAACGACCCTGAGCTGTCATTCAGTGCCTTCTGGTCTTTCCTGCATTCTGAATCCTGTGAACCTGTACCCTGTAAGTTATTGACCCGGATTGTACCTGACCTTGCTGTTTTCTCCTGTTCTGACCCTTGCTTTGCCTGACCTCTCTCCTGAATGCCCCCTATTGGATTTGACCTGCTGTTGCTGACCTGGCGTGTGACCCGACCATTCTATGCCCGCTGCCTTGTACCTTGCCGCCCTCTCTGTTACCGACCCGGCCCGTCTGACCCTGCTCATCCATCCATCCATCCCGTGCAGCGGGGTCTTCTGACCTCCTCACATCAGACTCTTCCCCGTGGGAGCCCCTTGCGCATACTACTACCACTGACGGACGCACCCGGTAGTCACGACCTGGTCTCAGGGAGCTCCAAGTCCATCCCCACCATCGGGGGCCCTGGTGAACAAGCACCCTGGGACTTAGACTCCGTGCGCTGGGGACGCCTATTCAGTGGAGTGCTAGTAGTACCGCCGGGCGGTCCCTCACAGTACCAGAAGGCCATGACTGAGTCTAGAGGAGGTCCCTCGCCGCTGGAGGAGATCTGCAGGCACCTATCCAATTTGACACAGGCCGTATCGGCCCTGCAGGATAGATGTCAGCAGATTGAAACTCAATTCCAGGCCTGCACTATATCCGTTCCTGCCCCACAGGCCGCGGTCCCCACACCTCCAGCTGTAGCAGTCCCTGTGCTGGTGTCTGGGGCATCCGCACCACTCCCGGCGGCCGACCCCCGAGTACCCTTACCAGAACGTTTCCACGGGGACCGCACTCGGTTCAGATCATTCCGCGAGTCCTGCCTCCTCTATTTTGAGCTACAACCCCGAACCTTTGTGACTGAATCCGTGAAGGTGGGGTTCGTCATATCCCTCCTGCAGGGTGAACCCCAAGACTGGGCCCATCGATTACGGGGAAAAAATGACCCTCACCTTGGTTCGGTTGACAGTTTTTTTGATGCTATGGCCATCCTTTATGATGACCCGCAGCTTCTGCTGAAGCTACTCTGTACACACTCCGGCAAGGCCGCCGAGCGGCGGAGGAGTACGCATCTGAATTTAGGCGGTGGATGGGGGATACTCGCTGGAACGAGTTCGCACTCCTGCATCAGTTCCGTGTTGGCCTATCAGACGGCCTGAAAGACGAGCTCGCCCGGGTGGAGGTACCTGAGACTTTAGAGGACTTAATAGCACTGACCATTAAAATTGACCGTAGACTGCGGGAACGCAGGTTTGAGAGGTCCGGCCAGGGTCACGGAAATCCCTGGGGATCATTTCAGGGTCCCAGTCAAACACCTAGGCCAGTCATCCAAAACCGGCCACCTGGAGACAACCCCGAACCCATGCAGCTCGGCCTGGCACGGCCTAAACTATCCCCAGAGGAACATCTGCGCAGACGATCCCAGAACCTGTGCCTCTATTGTGGAGAAGCTGGTCATATGGCGCGTTCCTGCCCGCAGAAACTGAGTAAGTGCACCTCTTCTTCCTTATCCCTTGGCAATGTTGGTCCATCCCAATACTTAGTGGTGCCCCTTTCCTTTCAGCTTCCAGAAAGGACCGTGGAAGTATCGGCCATAATTGACTCTGGGGCATGCAGCTGCTTCGTGGATATTAATTTTGCTCACCAGCAGGGTATTCCCCTTCAATTGAAACAGAAGGGGTTCAATATTTATTTGGCCGACGGTTCCCGAATAAAATCGGGGGTAGTGAACCAGGAAACCCCCTCCATCACCACTGTCATTGCCGGCCAGCACCAGGAACTCCTCCGCCTGGATGCTATAGCTTCACCCCTCTTCCCAGTCATTCTGGGGCTCCCATGGTTACGGGCCCATAACCCCCAGATTGACTGGGAGACCGGAGTAATCACGTTCCCTTCCCCATACTGTCGAATATACTGCCGCACTTCGGGCCCGGGGACCCCCCAAATCCTCCTGTGCTCTGAGGGGGAAGCTGAATTAAAACAAGTAATCCCTGCGGCCTACCATGGGTTTCTAGATGTGTTCAGCAAACGGGGAGCTGATACTCTACCCCCCCACCGCCCTTATGACTGCCCCATTGACCTGTTACCCGGCTCAGAAATTCCTTTTGGGCGAATCTTCCCCCTTTCAGAGCCCGAATTGGGGGCCCTAAAGGAATATATCGAGGACAGCCTCCAGAAGGGGTTCATCCGCCACTCCACTTCACCGGCGGGGGCGGGAATCTTCTTTGTTGAAAAGAAGGACAAAACCTTAAGGCCATGTATCGATTACAGGGAATTGAACAGGGTCACGATAAAAAACCGTTACCCACTACCGTTAGTACCTGAGCTGTTCCAAAGTTTAAAGTCAGCAGTAGTTTTTACCAAGCTGGATCTGAGGGGGGCGTACAACTTGATTCGCATAAGGGAGGGGGACGAGTGGAAGACGGCCTTCCGCACCCGCTTCGGTCATTTTGAATATCTGGTCATGCCGTTCGGGTTGTGTAATGCTCCGGCCACGTTTCAACATTTTGTAAATGATATTTTTAGGGACTTTCTGGATGTCTTTGTGATCGTTTATTTAGACGACATTCTGATTTTTTCCCCGTCTCTGGGGGAACACAGAATACATGTAGCAAAAGTATTGGGGCGGTTGCGGCAGCATGGGTTGTACGCCAAGGCAGAAAAATGTTGTTTTGAACAATCCAGCATTGCCTTCTTGGGCCTGATTATCTCCACCGCGGGGGTCGCGATGGATCCCCAGAAGGTCGCTGCAATACTGGATTGGCCTGAACCCACAGACAGGAAAGGCGTCCAGCGATTCATCGGCTTTGCAAATTTTTACCGGAAGTTCATCAAGAACTTCTCGGGTCTGGTCTCCCCCATTACTCAGCTAACCAAGCTGGGAACCCGATTCAGATGGACACCAGAAGCGCAGGGAGCTTTCGAAGCCTTAAAGAAACTGTTCACTTCGGCACCCATTTTGGGTCACCCAGACGCCGCTCTGCCCTACATCTTGGAGGTAGATGCATCGGAGAATGCGGTAGGCTCCATCCTCTCCCAACGAAAAGGCACCAAGGAACTGCTCCACCCGGTAGCGTTCTTCTCACGGAAGCTGACCCCAGCGGAGAGGAACTATGATATCGGTGACCGTGAGCTACTAGCGATCAAAACGGCGTTAGAGGAATGGAGGTACCTGCTGGAAGGTGCGGTGCACCCCATCTTAATATTTACTGACCATAAGAACTTAGAGTATCTGAGAACTGCCAAGCGTCTACGCCCGCGACAGGCGAGATGGGCACTATTCTTTTCAAGATTCAACTTCCATATTACGTACCGGCCGGGATCAAAGAACACTAAGCCGGATGCGTTATCACGGATGTACGAAGACGCCAAGGAGACCCCAGTACCTGACACCATCCTGTCCTCGGGTAACTTCTTGGTCCTTCAGTCGGACCTTCGTTCCAGGCTAATGGAGGCATCCACAAACTTCTCTACCCCAGGCGGAGGGCCGCTCCAGAACAAGGGGGGACTCCTATGGAGGGAAGATCGAATTGTGGTGCCGGAAGAAGCTCGAACCCTGGTCTTGGGGCATTGCCACGACCACCCAATGGCGGGGCACTTTGGCCCAGAAAAGACCCTGGAACTTCTCCGACGCTCATTCTGGTGGCCAGACATGGCTAAAGATTGTAAGGGCTATGTCAGGTCCTGTGTCACCTGCCAGAAGAACAAGCCCTCAAGAAACAAGGTTTGGGGTCTGCTGCGACCCTTACCTATTCCTGAACGGCCTTGGCAAAAGATCTCACTGGACTTTATAGTCGAGCTTCCGCCATCCCGAGACCACACGGCAATCCTGGTAGTCGTGGACCGCTTGTCCAAGATGGCCCACTTCATCCCGTTGAAGAAGACCCCCTCGGCGGCCGAGACCGCGCGAGTCTTCATTCGTGAGGTAGTCAGGTTGCATGGGGTCCCCGAAGACATTGTCTCGGACCGAGGGGTCCAGTTCACGTCCAGATTCTGGAGAGCACTGTGCAAAGCCCTGGACATCAAATTATCTCTCTCTTCTGCGTTCCACCCTCAAACTAACGGTCAAACCGAAAGGACCAATCAGACCTTAGAGCAATATTTAAGATGCTATACCTCGTTTACTCAAGATGACTGGCTGCCACTTCTTCCTTTAGCAGAATTTGCGTATAACAACGCCCGCCACTCAGCAACAGGGCAGTCCCCGTTCTTCGCCAACTATGGCTTTCACCCAGTCTTCCTCCCGGATTTGGTGTCGGAATGCCCAGTACCAGCAACACAAGATGTGGTAACGTTCTTCGCTGCGAACAATAAGAAGCTTCAAGTGGCCATCAGTCGGGCCCAGGAAAACTACAGGAAAGCATTCAACAGGAAACGGAGAGGAGATCTGGTATTGCGGCCTGGGGAGAAGGTTTGGCTGGCGACGTCCAATCTAAAGATGCTTTGCCCGTCAAAGAAATTGGGACCCAAATTCATAGGCCCCTTCTGCATTAAACGGATGGTTAACGAAGTAGCCTATGAACTCGCCCTCCCTGACACGCTCAAGATCCACCCGGTCTTTCATGTATCCCTTCTGAAGCCTGTGGTCCCAGACGCCTTCCCTGACCGGGAATCTAGACCCCCGGAAGCGGTAACGGTCGAAGGAGAAGAAGAATTTGAGGTTGAAACTATCCTGAAGTGTCGAAGGAGGGGAGGCCAGACCCAATTCCTTATCAAATGGAAGGGCTATGGTCCTGAGGACAATTCTTAGGAACCAGCCCATAATGTCCATGCACCCAGACTTGTCCGGAGGTTCTTTCGCGATCACCCGTGGTGGAGAGATCGGGTGGGCATCCGGAGGTTGCCCGTAGGGGGGGGGCAATGTCAGGGATCCCCTCGATCCCCGCCGCGTTGGTCCCGGCGCAGGCGCAGTATGCCGCCCGGCGCAGGGACTCGAGCACTGGTTCCGGGCCGGCCGCGGCGTTCGAGTTCGCGCATGCGCAGTAGAAGCCGCGGCCGCCCGCTGGGCACCAATGGCAGCGCAGGGCGGGATATTTAAACGACCCTGAGCTGTCATTCAGTGCCTTCTGGTCTTTCCTGCATTCTGAATCCTGTGAACCTGTACCCTGTAAGTTATTGACCCGGATTGTACCTGACCTTGCTGTTTTCTCCTGTTCTGACCCTTGCTTTGCCTGACCTCTCTCCTGAATGCCCCCTATTGGATTTGACCTGCTGTTGCTGACCTGGCGTGTGACCCGACCATTCTATGCCCGCTGCCTTGT
The DNA here is from genome assembly GCF_062004578.1 of Staurois parvus. NCBI lineage: Eukaryota > Metazoa > Chordata > Amphibia > Anura > Ranidae > Staurois > Staurois parvus. Next base: position 5,567,379 of record NW_028318087.1, read on the forward strand.
ACCTTGCCGCCCTCTCTGTTACCGACCCGGCCCGTCTGACCCTGCTCATCCATCCATCCATCCCGTGCAGCGGGGTCTTCTGACCTCCTCACATCAGACTCTTCCCCGTGGGAGCCCCTTGCGCATACTACTACCACTGACGGACGCACCCGGTAGTCACGACCTGGTCTCAGGGAGCTCCAAGTCCATCCCCACCATCAGGGGCCCTGGTGAACAAGCACCCTGGGACTTAGACTCCGTGCGCTGGGGACGCCTATTCAGTGGAGTGCTAGTAGTACCGCCGGGCGGTCCCTCACACCAACACTGAACCTTGGGGTACACCACTAACAACCCTAGACCGTTCAGAGTATGAATCAATAACCACTATTCTCTGAATACGATCTTTTAGCTAGTTTTCTATCCATTTACATACCGTGTAAATGGATAGACTTTAAGCTTGTAGACTTTACCTTACACATTAGCTGTGGGGAACTGTGTCAAATGCTTTTGCAAAATCAAAGTATACCACGTCCACCGCCACCCCTCTGTCCAAGGTTTTGCTCACCTCCTCATAAAAAGAAATCAGATTTGTTTGACAACTTTTGTCTTTCAGGAATCCATGCTGTCTGTTGCTTAAATTATTTTTTCCTAGCAAGAACTCATCTATGTGGTCTTTTATTAAACTCTCCAGTATCTTCCCAACTATAGAAGTTAAACTAACAGGTCTATAATTACTTGGTAAAGATTTTGATCCCTTTTTAAATATTGGCACCACATTGGCCTTTTGCCAACCCAGTGGTACTATGCCAATCATTAAAGAGTTCCTAAAAATGAGAAACGATGGCTTTGAAATGACAGAGCTCAATTCTTTAAGGACCCGTGGGTGTATGCCATCCGGGCCAGGTGCTTTATTCACTTTTATTCTGTCAAAATATTTTTGGATCATAACAATTGTGAGCCAATGTGGATCATCTGGAGCTGTGTCAATGCCATGCCCATTATGGACAAGAGCTCCCCCATGCTCCTTTTGTATACACAAAACTGAAGAAGGTATTTAATAAATTTGCATTCTTTGTCCCCAATCACCCACTCTAGATTATTTTGTAAAGGGCCTACATGCTCAGACCGGACCTTTTTTACTATTAATATATTTAAAGAATTTTTGGGGGTTTGTCCTGCAATCTTATTTGTAATGTTTAAACGATGATCGCGTTCCTTCATTTTTATATTTATTAAAAGCTCTTTTCTTATTTATAGTTTTTTTTTTTTTTTTTTTTTTTTTTTAGCCTTTTTTAAACTTGTTGCCCATGGGAATATATTTTGCAGAGTGTTCACATACAGTCTTTTTTTAAGAACTTCCCTTTCTGTGTTGTGTTCATCGATGCCAATATTCCCTCCCAGTCTAAGTCTTGGAGAGCAGCTCTTAGCCTTGGAAAATTAGCTCTCTTAAAGTTGTATGTTTTTATTTTTCCTGTGTGTGCTTGTTGTTTACAGCTAACAATAAATGAAATCATGTTATGATCACTGCTACCCAGATGTTCTTTTATATGGACATTAATAACAAGCTCTGCATTGTTTGAGATTACCAGGTCCAGCAGAGAATCATTCCTAGTTGGGGCCTCTATGAAATGTACCATAAAATTGTCCTGTAGTAGGTTTTATACATTTTTGCCCTTTAACTTTCCACTCGCCTTTTCTCTGGACAGGAACTATAGGGGACCCAGACAAAACATATGCCTGTTTTAGTAAAGTGGGGAAAGGTGTTTTTTTTTTTTTTTTTTCTGACACTTTCCTCTCCTGCTGACTACCGAACCACTAATTTCTTGCACGGATGTCACAGGGACAGGACATTGAAGGCAATTTCTCCAGTGGGGTCCCAGACAGAAGTAGGAACCTAGCAGAAGTTTTCCCCACTGTGTTTAAATAATGGAGTATTTTATATGTATGCAGGCGTCTGACAGCTTGATGTTTAGTAGAAATGGGATTCTTTAACCACCTCCCGTCCGGCCATTGTATATAAACGGCCTCCCCGCACCCTGTTTGTGCTCGCTCCATGGGAGCGCACAGCACCATGATCCGGTGCCCGCTGCGTCCTCTGGACACAGTGGAACACCGATCGTCAGACTGGACCTCTGTGCGAGGTCCCAATCATGTGATCACTGATTGGCCAGTCAGTGATCACATGAAGAGTAGTAAGCAAGATGTCATTTGTGACATCATTGCTTGCTACGTGTGAAACCTGTGAATTATCACAGAGATCACATGGTACAAGGCTATTCACAACAGCCTTGTACCATGTGACAAGCTGGGACCAATCACAGCTCACTCAGTAGTTCTCAATGGCTGCAAGAATGCAGCTAGAGAGAAGGAGGAATGATTGCTTTTCCAGCCTTTATGGGTGTAAAAGCAATCCGTGTAAAAAAAAAAAAAAAAAAAAAAAAATATAATAAAATCTTCATCACCCCCCACAAGTAGTACAGTGTTACCATGGTGACACTGTACTGCTAGGGTGACAGTATGTAAAAAAAACAAACAAAAACATAAATAATATAAAAAAAAGTAAAAAAAAGTTTTAAAATTTATAATTTTGGTTATAAACTAATTTTGTTTTTTTTGGTTTTTTTTTTTTTTACTAAAAAGATAATGGAATAAATATTGGCCAAGATTTATGATGAAATACTATTTATTTGCAGAATTGTATAAGAAAAACACTTTTTTTTTTTTCAAAATGTTTGGACTTTTTCATTTACATAGCAAAAAAAATAAAAATAAAAATCCCAGTAGTAAATAAATACCACCAAACTAAAGCTTTATCTGTCTCAAAAAAATGCTAAAAAATTCATATTGGTATAGTGTTGCATGACCGCGCAATTGTCATTCAAAGTGTGATAGCACTGAAAGCTGAAAATTGGCCTGGACAGGAAGGGGGTAAAAGTGTCCAGACTGGAAGTGGTTAAAAGTTTTAATAGGTCTTTTGCTTATCGAATAAAAGTGTACAGTGTGCAATACCAGTGTTTTGCAATATTAATGGCTGTTATGGGTTGCACTATTAGCTGAGTTTATTATGATTGGTAGAAGTTGACCGGTGATGGCTAGCTCTGGGGTTTCCTGCATTGCGTAGTGCCTTTGAGGGAGGCTATGATTCTTAGAATTCATGTTTAGAAAGGTGTCATATTCTAGTGTCCCCATCAATAGTGTCAACATTTTACACACTAAACGTCTGTCTGTCTTTTTTTTTTTTTATTCGCTTGCAGGAGAAGTTCTTGCTGTTAGTGAAGCAGCTGGAAGTGCTGACTCCACAGTCTCCAGCTAATGTTCCTTTAGTGAACAAACAGAACATGGCATATTTCCAGTAATAGTTTTCTGTAAGCAGCATCTTGTGAATGCTATCAGGGTGTAGAGGTACCCGGCGTGTTTATGCTCTGCTTTTTGAATAAATAACTTTATTTCCAAGCAGAGATGCCCACATTTAGGCTTCTACTTTGGATTGTACACCCCTTGAGGGTTAGGGACTGAATGTACAATATATATGTAAAGCGCTGCGTACATTGATGGCGCTATAGAAGTACTTGTAAAAGTAATAGACATCGCTGTGGGAGGATCCTATTGGGCTCCACCCACTACAGGCTGAAAGCTACAGGAGGGGGGTGGATACAAGACCAGTCTCCATGTACAAGCAGCAGTGACTGGAGGCAGGGCATCTCAAGATGTAATGTAGGCCTCATGCACACAGGGAGTAAAAAAATGTTGCTGTTAGAGGTGTCTGGCATTTCTTACGCCTCCGGAAGCAGCTCTAGGTTATGTAATGTGCATCTGCGAATTGTGTAGGTTACAGGTGTTTTTGGAGCAGCGTTCAAGGGCGTTAAAAAAAACCCCAAAACAAAACAAAAAGGGCCAAAGCCTGTGTTGAGTGCAGTTTATCAGTGTAATCTACGCCCATATGCATGTAAATTCTTTCCATTGGCCAGAATAAATTAATATTCTGGTCAGTAGGATGTGTTTATGCTCAACGCCATACTTGCATACGTATGCGACATTGGAGGCATTTTATCTGCCAAGTTCTTGCAAAAAATAAGTGGCATATTTGTAGCACAAATTCATATGCCTGTGTGCATGAGGCCTAAGGGTGTAAGTGCACTTTAAAGTGATATTAAAGGCAGATTTTTTTTTTTTTTTTTTTTAACATGCCATACTCACCTGCTCTGTGCAGTGGTTTTGCACATAGCAGCCCTGATCCTGCTTTTCTTCTTGGGTCCCCCGGTGACGCTTCTGGCCCCTCTCTGCTGCCAAGTGCCCCCATAGCAAGCAGCTTGCTGTGGGGGAACCCAAGCAGGCTCGCTCCAGAGCCACTGCTCTGTCCATTCAGACACAAAACATGGCTCAGCTCAGCCCCCCACTCTCCTCAGTAGCTCACTGGCTGTGATTGACAGTAGTGAAAGGCAATGGCTTCTGCCGTTCTTTCAGCCAGTGTGGAAGGCGTGCACATCGCTGGATCGAGATGAGGCTCAGGTAAGTATTAGGGGGGCTGCTGCACACAGATTATTTGCCTTCATGCATAGAATGCATGAAGGTAAAAAAAACTTCAACCTTAACAGCTACTTTAAGTCATGCTAAAATGATCACACCGTGCTATATAAATACCCTGTACCCATATTCTAATAGCTGCTGTATGGGATATCCCCTGATACCTCTAAAATGACATAAAATAAAGTACAGTGATACAATTTCTAGCAGAAGTTATTGTAATGCTGTATTTATTTACTTTATGCTGCTTTTAAGTCATGTAAGATCATCCAGGTTGATGTTAAGTCTGGCCTTATTAGCATTTCAGAGTTTGAGTCTGTGGTGTTAAAACATTGAGACCTTTAAATATTAGGCTTCTGGCTAAATAACACAAAATCATGCCAAGGTGGAAAGGTGAGCCCAACTGTGTGCTTTCCTACAGACAACCCTGCACATTGGTTCATTCCTCCCTGATGCCCAGTCTATCAGGAGGGACCCTGAAATGAATTTTGCAGATGTTAACATGGAAGTAGTTCATGCACAACTAGCAACCTTATGGTGAGGAGGGCTAAAAGCACTGTAAGTGCCGGGTTTAATTTGCTATCAACATCTTGCAGTCCCTGTACAGCAGAGCTCAGAGAAGCAGCACAAGGAGCCAATCAGTTTATGCTGCAGTGAGCATGTGCTGGAAAAAAAAGTGTGCTGATAGGAGAAGAGTGACGGAGAGCTGAACTTATTAGTCTGCTTCTCCCTTGTTGTCCAGCAAAAGGCTTGGGAGAGACCAGACCTGTTAGTGTTACCTAGCTGCTGTAGGCAGTTTGAAATAAATGGTTTTATAATCGGCTGTATTTGTACTGTAAACCAGGGTTCTGGTACCTTTTTACACAGGAACATAAATAATTTGCATGGCTCTGCCCTCTATCCTAAAATGCGGGATACACTTCTTATTGTTGAATTTGTGATGGAAGTGAAACAAAGAAAACATCACACATATTCTGGTGCAGCTGTGCATAAAACCAATCAGCTTCCAGGTTTTATTGTCAAAGCTTAATTGAGCACGCTGATGTTGGAAGCTGAATGGTTACTATGGACAGCTGCACCAGATTCTGTTTGCTCCCGTTTAAGTAAATCTCCCCCATTATGCTGTAATTCATTCTAGTGAAATTGTCTTTTCCATCTACTAGTGTACCCTTTAAGATTGATTTACATAAGGCAAATGGTCTGTGCACTGCAAGTGTAGTTGCTCCAGATCTGAGGGGAAGTTAAATAAGGTGAAGTTCTGCTGATTTCTATCATCCAGCCATGTGCAAGCAAAAATGTTGTGTATTTTAATATTTTTTTAAATTTTATTCTCCTTCAGGTTATTGGGTATTCTTTGCAAAGTGAAGCTTTACCTCCTTTACTACTCTGGAGCAACCGTATTGCCTTTAGTAAATTAACCCCTTTGTGTCAGTTAATATGCATCAGCTATTGACTGTGACAATTCGGTATTATCTGCAAAGCAAGGTGCTATAGCAGCCATTGTTGTATTGATGCACATGGAATGTTATTAAAACATAGCTCCATTTTTTTGTAACTAGTATTTATTGCAGAAGAGTGCACTTGGTTGCCAACGTATACCACTGGGAGCAGATTCTTTTGATCATTATTTTATAATGATGCCTAAAAAAATTTCCTCAGCCTCCCTAATTTGAGTACTTGCAATTGCAGAAAGTGCTGATGGATTCCCTGGATACAGCTGCTGTTTTCTAAATAATAAACAGCACACTTACTAGTACAGCAGGGATTGGGGAAAAATGACCATGTCTACTACATCAAAGTGATATTAAAGGTTCGGCTTTTTTCTTTTAAAAAAATAACAAACGTGTCATTCTTACCTGCTCTGTGCAGTGGTTTTGCACAGAGCTGCCCCAATCCGTTTTTTCTTTGATCCCCCGCCAACGCTTCTGTCTTCACCCCCTTGACCAGTGCCCCCAATAGCAAGCAGCTTTGGTGCATGCTCACTTCCGACCCTGCTCTATGCATCCATAAGACACCTAGAGCTGCAAAGAACCAGCAAACACAAATGCTCCTGCGCTTGGGGATGGACTCGATGCAGGCTACAACCACATTAAGAATGTCCTGGAACATGCACACCTTGCTGCCCTCAAATGGACCGGGGGAATCCAAATATACTGAATGGGGAAAGAACAAAGAGAGGGCGCACAGGCCTAGTGCATTACCATAAAAAATGTTCCTCAGAGCCACTGAGGAAGAGGCAAGTCCTCGAAACGTGTCAGCCTTTTGGATGTCTAAACTCCCTATCGCGGACTGTTACTCAGCGCGGTGTTGATCCAGCTGTTCTTTTATGATGCGGCTTGACTATATTGTCGTTTGTGAGTACAACACCTACTTTATTTTTTATTAAACATTTTTTATGGTAATGCACTAGGCCTGTGCACCTAGAGCTGCAGCCTGGTCCCGATCTCTCCTCAGTGGCTCACTTGCTGTGGTTGACAGCAGTGGGAGCCAATGGCTGTCTCCTCCAATGAAGGGAGGGAGTCCCGGGACAGCCGAAGCTCCTGTGCACATCGCTGGATCAAGAGGGGGGCTCAGGTAAGTATTGGGGGAGCAGCGCACAGTTTTTTTTTTTTACCTTCATGCATAGAATGCATGAAGGTTAAAAACTCTGGCTTTACAACCACTTTAAAGCTAGCTATAAACATCAGAAGCAGTCACATGTACAGACAAGCACCAGGATGCTGCAGGGTTGAGAGCGCGCAATATGTAAAATTGTTGGTCAGTGTGTGTTGTGTTGACTTGTTTTAACAATATTCAGAAAAGTAATGAGATGCAGCTATATCTGTACGCCATCGCGAGTAAGAGCTAAACTAGAGCAAAATGCATCAAAGCACCCCCTGTGCTTTTTGTAGCCTGTAGAAGTGTTTTTTATGGATATTAGAGTGGTATTTTTGTGGAGTGCAGCCGTCCAGAGTTTCTTCATGTATCCTGGATTTCAGCTGATGAGCTGGGCATTGCACCCAATGCACTGAGGATAGCTTGAGGGAATCCTACATCAGACCAACTTGGAGCAGTGTCTGTCTGTTGTTTTAGTTGTATACCCCTTATAGAACTTTAAAGGGTTACTTCACCTTTAAAAAAAAACAAAAACTGGGTAGTCAGTAGTGTAAAAAAACATTGTCCAGATTGGAGCTTAGTTTACATAACCTACTGGTAAGCTAAGCTCAGCTCCGCTTCCGTAAAGCCTAGCCAAAAAACTAGAGCAGGTAGAGGTGAACAGATGAGCAGCTCTGGCAGATACGATTGGCCAGATTGTATCACGAATAGGAGCAGTTAGAATAGTAGTTTAACCTGCCTGATTGACAGTCTCCCGGACATTGTCAGCCAGCAAGGTTGAGAGCTTCTCTTACACAAGGTGTTCAGGCAACTGTCGAATGTCTGTCAGTCCCTTAAAGTAACTTTATGTAATAATTCAGTTGGCATTTTGTAATTCTTCTCACAGTATGAATATTGTGCTCTTGTGTTGGCACGGTGTACGCTTAGGCTACCCATATCCCTATGGAGCCGCACCACCATGGAACACCAGGAGTAGTTACCAAGTGCAGACATGATCGTTCACCTTAGATGAGTGTCATGTTTGTTGCTACAGACTGTGAGGGCCAGTGAGATGAGCAGCACTGGCAGACACTGTCGGGTCCTCTTATCTTCATAACTGAAACAGATTTTCTATCCTGATAGGTTGCCTTTAGGCTTTGACAGTGGAAGGGTCATGGACATCTCATCAGATGCATGTCATCTTGTGTCTTTGATTACCTTAGAGCCATAGAATGTATTGGGTGAAAAGGGAGTGAAACAACACATTTTTTGTGCTTGTACCACCCACTACTATAACCGTGTGACAATGAACTGTGCTTCTCTTACAGTTTGATATGAAATTGATGTGAAAAAATAGAACTACTTAAACTACAACTGGATTAAAAGTGTAGACGTGTGTGTGTGTGTGTTTTTATTCAGTGAATGACAAAAAATTGCTGCTGTTCATAATCTATAATCTCCCATGTTTGAAAATGTTCTTCCATTTCGAGCATTTTGATTGGCTGTTATTTATAATCTTCTTATTACTGAGCCATCACTATTTCTATATAGTATTATCGTCCACAGCTGCTCCTCGTTTCCCATTCTGACATTGCCCTTTCTCTGACTGTTCCAGTTATTTTAATCATACCCCTTGGATATGAAAGTTACAACACAGTGCATATAAAATGTCCGTTATGGTGAAGAATGACCCTTCTTGGTGTTGAACAGCAGATTTTTAACATAAAATAGATAGTATGCCAAATATGATTTAGTCAGATTTTTAGAGTATTGTAAGCAAAAAATTGTGTGGTGGTTTGTAATCTTTCTGGAGCAACAGATCCCATAACCATATCCAGAAGACAAAATCTTTAAAATGGAAAGCAAAAAAAAAACCAGTGCAATCTTTTTTAACTAATGACATTAGATAATAATATGTAATAGGAGAATATGCTACATCCTGTTCAGAACCCAATAATAACAATGCCATTTGCAGGCTGCTGTATTGAATGTCATCTAGGGTTAGCAATTGCATTTTTGTGTACCCATGCATGTATACAGTATGTTAAGTTTTTTTTGCCTGCTATAGAATTTGTAATTCTGCCCAGCTTTTCTTGTAGTTCACATACTTGCACTGCCAGGCAAGGAATACTCCTATTTCTCTTATGTTCATTGATGGAAACAGCGTGTTAGGGATCCGGGTATGACCAGACATGTGTGGACTGACACAGGGAAGTAGCAGGCTTCAGGAACACAGGCGTAGTCAGGGCTGGAGAGGTGAAATGGTCAGGCAGGCCGTAAGGTACTGTCAGGTGCCGCCTAGCAGTGTCTCTAGCAGCCCACAGCACGGATTTCCTCAGGGCGCGGGGTCTAAGTCCCAGCCTGCTATTCACCAGGGCCGCTGATGGTGGGGATGGACTAGGTGCAGACTAGAACCAGGTCGCGACCCCTGAGTGTGTCCGGCTGTGGTAGAGAGTACTGGCAGGGGAGTGCAGGAACAGAGTCTGATGGGAAGAGGCAGGCAGACTTGCTAAAGGTGATCCGTGCGGGATGGATGGATCGTCGGGTGAAGTAAGCGTAGTCAGACAGGCCGGGTCGGTACCGTGCGGGCAGCGTGGTACAGGAGGAGCAAGCAGAGAATGGTCGGGGTCACAAGCCAGGTTCAGCAGGTAGCAGGCAGCGCGGTACCGAGGATCAGGCAAAAGGATGGTCAGGCAAGCCAGGGGTTCAACAGGAGAAGTCAGCAGAGATCAGGATCAGGCAGGGTCGGCAACAAATCAGATCGTCAGCAGAATAGGAACACAGGATACCAGGTACAGGGGCTCATGGGAAACATACACCAAGGCCCAGATCACAGGCCTGGTCATTCCTTATATGCACCTCCTGCAATCAGCCTCAGGTGTTTTGGCTGATTGTAGGAATGAACCTCTGGTTGCTGAGAGCACCCGCTGGCCAGCCCTGGTACTGCAACCCACAAGGCAGGTGAGTCCCACCACTATTGGCGAGTCCATTCCTGACATAGCGGCTTCTTCTTTAACCACTTCAAGTCTGGACACTTTCACCCTCTTCCAGTCCAGGCCAATTTTGAGCTTTCATTGCTATCACACTTTGAATGCGGTCATGCAACACTGTACCCATATGAATCTTTTAGCATTTTTTGAGACAGATAAAACTTTATTTTGGTGGTATTTAGTTACCCCTGGAATTTTAATTTTTTTGCTATATAAATGAAAAAGTTCAAACATTTTGAAAAAAAGTGTTTTTCTTATACAATTTTGCAAATAAATAATCGTTCTTTGTAAACTTAGCCAAAATGTATTCATCTATCTTTTTAGCAAAAAAATTTAGTTTGACCAAAAATGATGATTTTTCAAACAAATTGTTTACATTTTTATTTTTTATATTCATTTTTTTTTCTCCCATACTGTCACCCTAGCAGTACAGTGTCACCATAGTGTCACTTGTTGGGGGTGATGAAGATTTTTTTCTTTCTTTTTTTACAGTGATTACTTTTACACCCATAAAGGCTGTAAAAACAAATAATTTTTCCTTCTCTCTGGCTGCATTCCTGCAGCCATTGAGAAATACTGTGCAAGCTGTGATTGATCACAGCTTGATACATGGTACAAGGCTGTTGTGAATAGCCTTGTACCATGTGACCTCTGTGAACATTGACAGAATTCACTAGTAAACAATGATGGAAGTGACATCTTGTTTACTACTATTCATGTGATCACTGATTGGCCAATCAGTGATCACATGACTCGGGACCTCACACAGAGGTCCTGCACAGCGATCTGTGTTCTGCTGTATCCTCTGGACACAGCGCGCACCGATCGCGGTGCCACGAGCTCCCAGGGAGCGCGCACAGGCAATGGATGCATTGGCAGCGCTCCAGTCCTGCCATTTATCGGCATGGGCCAGACGGGAAGAGGTTAACATTAACAAAGCAGGATTTTATAGCCCCACCTACAGGAGTAGGACACTAGGCAAAAAAAAACACTTGACACCTCCTATGGGCAGTCCTCTCTGGGTATAAAACCCCTACTCTGATATAGGTCTCCATTCTTTTCTTCCTTTTGTCTCAGGAGTATGGATGTGAAGTTTTGCTGGAACTTGTGGTCCCACAACTTTTTTTTTTCTTTTCTTTTTTTTTTTTTTCTTGGACTTTTGTTTTCCTGCAGAGATCTTCTATCAAGTCTGGCTGGGTGATGGGCTCGATAATCTAGATCCAGTGCTCCCCCGAGTCTGACCAGCACATGCAGAGACCGCTAGCTCCGTACTCGGCCGTGACTATGCCCCACGGACCAGGGTGGTGAGGGAGTCAAACACGTCGCGGGGACACATATGACTGGGCACCTGTAGTCTGTGTCACAGTGTACCCCTGGCCGACAGCTTCCCCTACTTTGGTGGGAAGGAGGATCTGTCACTGGAGCCTCACCTGTAAGCTGTACTGGATTGGAAATTGGTGCCCCCTCCCCTCCTGTCTGGGGTGCGGGTGCTCCCTGGGGTGGGCAGTCCTGCGGGGTCCCCTCTCACCCAACACATCCCAACCCCCCGGTTCATGCAACAGCGCCCTGGAAAAGGCATGGGCTTAGCCCAGGTACCTCATTCCTGGCTGAACCCTGGTAGTGCGGGTTTCTTCTTCTTTCCTCTGCGGTTTGGGACTCATCTGGGGCTGGAGGGGGGCCTTATCCTGCTATGGGGGGAGGTGTCAGTTATGGGGCTGGGATGTTATTGTAGCCACAGTGGCCATTTTCTTAGAGGTTTCCAGCCTCTAGTGCCATACGGCCGCTATTTTTCTTGAGATTTTCGGCTGGCAGCCATTTTTTTTTTTTTTGGGGTCCAAGTGGCTGTCAAGCGATGGAGGCCTGCTGGGGGAGGTCCTTTTGGCAGCCATTTTCCCATAGCATGATGACTAGTAATTTAGCACTGCAGTCTATGCATTCCCTAATCGGTCAGTTCTTTTTGACATGGCACTCTATGCTGTCTCTGGATGAAGATTCCATGTCATCCAGGCAGTTACTTGGAACACCCAAAGAAGGACTGACTTCCTCTGCAGTGAAGAAGATAGAAGACTCAGAACCTAGTGTGTCATGTGACCACCAGCTTTTAGTTTTTTTTTTTTTTTTTTAAAAAGTAACTTGCTACTAGTTGCTTTAAGCTTCTACCATAGATCTTTTGTTAGAAATGCTTGCAACACATTTTAGGAATGTAGTGGATACTTTTTGGCCTTGGATGATCAAGGCGTAGTCTAGTTTTTAGTGAAGAGAAGAATCTGCTCACTGCAGAGCCCTGGCTGTCTTAGTAGTACCACATTTGGGATGACACCTTGTAAATGAGATAATGGACAGGAGTAAAGACCTGATAGGGCATCAAATCCTGCCTCACTCTGCCTAAAAACAAAAATACAAAAAGTACCACTTAAAAGTTCTTTCTGCTTGAATCCGTGCTCACATTGTTTGCAATAGTGCATTTTTGTTTGTGTCAAGCAACCAAAAATTTACATTACAGCCTTGGGTGGACTCCCTGCATTGAAGATTGCTTTTTTTGTTGATGGTCTTGAAGGAGTGAGGCTGGCCATAGATGCCCCCCCCCCCCCCCATCCACACATTTGTGGTGGCTGAAGGTATCCTCCCCATTGTGTAATTTTATTCTGGTGGTGAGCAGACTTTCCCAGCATCAGAAAACACAGATCGGCGTTGCAGTCTATAGCCTGTGGCGCTGATCGAGCAGAAATTTTCCAACGGGAAAGTTGAACAGAGGTCACTCTATCCAACCACAGTGGCCATACATGGATCGGAATTCACCCAGTCCCTGCTGAACCTGATGAATTTCAATCCAAGTATGGACAACTTAAATTGGTTCTAAAGCCAAAACATATTTTTTTTTTTTTTTTTTTTTTTACCTTTAATGCAAAAAACAGCTTAGAAGTCCAATGAGCAGGTCCTGTTGGAGTCGCCATAAAATGTAAGAAGCCCTTGGATGGTTCATCCCACTGACACCCTTTTAAGTGAAATATCTTTTGTCGTAAAGTATTGAAAATTTATTTTCCAGCTTTAGACTTCAAAATAAAGTTTACTCCTAATTCCATTTCAGTGCACCCTACTATTTAGCCACCAGAATAAAACCTTTTGTTCAAATCTGGATTGTTATCTATTTAATGTCACACAGTTACTTAGTCTGGCTGAAAAAAGACAAAAGTCCATCCAATTCAACCATTAAACAAAAGAAAAACCCCAGTCAGTAAATTTTAAATCTGAAGCTTTCATAAAATATCTGACGATCCTGTCATGGATCAAAAAATGTTTAACTTCTTTTCTGTGCATTTCGCTGCTGTTTGTGGGTTGACTTGATGGCCCTCTGCAAGACCTTAAAGGGGAACTAAACTGATCAATTTTAACTGCTTCCCAAAACCATTACGTTCAAAGCATGCCTGGAATGATAACTGTCACAGGTGCTTGTGTGCGCTTTCTGCACTGATTCTCCATTTTCTAAGCCAAATCTTTCTCAAGTCCTGTTCTACATCATCCATACACCTTATTCGGAACCCACCCTTCACCTGGAAATCTCTGATTTTCCAGAACATTATCTTTTAGCAATCTCTCTCTTGTGTCTTAGCCATTTAAAATGTTTTTGTATAACCAAAATGTGTGTTGTGTATTTTTTTTTTTTTTTTGGATAGGGTAAAGGAGGGGGGAAACACTTAGGGGCCCCTTCACAGAGACAGATGGGGATCCGTTCTCCATCTGGCTGAATCGGATTAGTCGGATGTAAATGGACAGGTGATCCGTGCACATCTGACCGCCCCATAAAGAGCAGAGCGGACATGGACCTGTCATCCGCCTGACAGATCCACCTCTGAGCAGGTGGATCCAGGATCCCCATGTGAAAGAGCTGTTTTTTTGTTTATTTATTTTTGAGATTGCTTTTCACTTGCTTGCGAGATTGCATTTCACTTCCTCGTTGGAAGAATTCTTCACACCTCTTGCTCTCATGACAACTTTTTACATTTTTGATTTCACTTTACTGTGTCTTGGTGAACAGGACAAATAGAGTGGTGAATTTCCCCAGCATGGACACAGACCAAAAAAACTGGCAAAGGGTACCTTTTTTTATACTCATTTTTTTCATTATTATTATTATACAGTATTTATAAAGCGCCAATAGTTCGCTCAGCGCTGTACATTACAAAGGGAGACAGAACATGTGACAGAACAATACCAATACAATGCAAAACATGAGGGGATTGAGGGCCCTGCTCTTTCAAGCTTACAATCTAGGAGGGAGGGGATGGTGGCACTGAAGGAGATAGCTGTGGGGGATGGAGTGGTAGGAAGAGTGGAGGAGGTCGGTCAAGTTAGCAGGGGGTGGGGTAGGCTTCCCTGAAGAGATGGGTTTTCAGGGTGCGCCTAAAGGAGAGGAGTAGGTGATAATCTGATGGGTTGGGGCAGGGAGTTCCAGAGGATGGGTGACACCCTGGAGAAGTCCTGGAGGTGGGCATGGGAGGAGGAGACCAGAGAACTAGAGAGAAGGAGGTCTTGTGAGGAGCGGAGTGTGCGTGCTGGGTGGTACTTTGATATTAGGTCAGTGATGTAGTTCGGGGCAGTGTGGTGGACAGCTTTGTACGTCAGTGTTAGGATTTTGAATTTGATCCGTTGCGCAATCTGAAGCCAGTGGAGGGATTGGCAGAGGGGGGTGGCAGAAATGGAGCGGTTGGAAAGCTGAATGAGTCTGGCAGCCGTATTCAGGATCGACTGAAGCGGGGATAGCCAGCAGCGAGGCAGGCCAGTGAGGAGGGAGTTGCAGTAGTCGAGTTGTGATATGATGAGGGAGTGGATGAGCTGTTTAGTGGTGTCTGGGGTTAGGAACGTGCAGATTTTGGTGATGTTGCGGAGGTGGAGTCTGCACGAGTTTGTTAAAGATTGGACTTGGGGCTGGAAGGATAGGTTGGAGTCCAGAATGACACCCAAGTACTCTGGCCTGCAGGGCGGGTTTGATATTGGCATTGTTGGATGTGATGGAGAAGTCAATGGGGGGTGGGGTCCGGGCTGGGGGGGAAGACAAACTCGGTTTTGGAGAGGTTCAGTTTAAGGAAGTGGAGCGACATCCAATCTATGTCGCTCAGTAGGTGTGTGATTCGGGCAGAGACCGAGGGGGTGAGGTGGGGGTTGAGAGATAGATTTGTGTGTTGTCGGCATAGAGGTGGTAGTTGAAGTTGTGAGAGTGTATGAGTTGGCCAAGGGAGGAGGTGTAGATGGAGAAGAGAAGGGGCCCAAGGACAGAGCCTTGAGGGACCCCAACAGAGAGGGGGAGGGTGGTAGCATTATAGGTAACGCTGAAAGAGCGTTGTGACAGGTAGGATGAGAGCCAGGAGAGAGCAGAATCTCTGAGGCGGAGGGAGTGTAGTTTTTTGTGGAGGAGGGGGTGGTCGACTGTGTCGAAGGCCGCAGAGAGGTCAAGGAGTAGGAGCACTGAATAGTGGCCATTTAGCTTTGCCGGTTAGCAGGTCGTTGGAGAGTTTGAGTAAGGCGGTTTCGGTGGAGTGTAGGGGACGGAAGCCAGACTGTAGGGGATCAAGGAGGTGGTTGTCGTTGAGGTGAGAGCATAGGCGGGTGTAGACTAGGCGCTCGAGGAGTTTAGATGTAAATGGGAGCAGGGAGATGGGTCTGAGGTTGTTCGGGTCATTGGGGTCCAGGGAGGGCTTTTTAAGTATGGGGATGATGTGTGCATGTTTCAGAGGGGGGGGGGGGAAGTGCCTGAGGAGAGGGAGAGATTGAAGATGTGGGTGAGGGAGCGTAGGATGGAGGGGGAGGGAGGTCGTATGAGTTGTGAGGGGATAGGGTCGAGGGGGCAGGTGGTGAGGCGGGCATCAGAGAGGATCTTGGAGACTTCCTCG
Source organism: Staurois parvus (assembly GCF_062004578.1). Lineage (NCBI taxonomy): Eukaryota > Metazoa > Chordata > Amphibia > Anura > Ranidae > Staurois > Staurois parvus. Next base: position 5,583,334 of record NW_028318087.1, read on the forward strand.
ATGGTAGTAAGGTTAAAGGTGCGGAGTATTGGGGGAGCTTCAGTATGAGGAATGTAGGGTGGGGTGGAAGTGGAGGTCAGAGCAGTGGTGGGGCTGTGGGAGAGGGGTGATGAGGGGGTAGCTGAGTGAGGGGGAACAGGGTTGGAGGGAGTTTGAGCAGTGACGAAGTCCCTGCGGGTTACTTCGAGGGGGAGGGGGGATGAGGGGGTAGCTGTGTGAGAGGGGACAGGTTGAGAGGGCGTGTGAGTTACGGCAATGTCCTTGCGAATTGTGTCAATCTTGTTTTTGAAGTGATTGGCAATCTCAAGGGCGGTGAGTGAGGTGCTGGGTGGAGGTGGGGGTGGCGAGAGTAGAGAGTTGAAGGTGGAGAAGAGTCGGCGAGGATTGGAGGAGAGGGTCTTGATGAGGGTCAGGAAGTAGGCTTGTTTGGCTGCGTGGAGGGAGGAGGTGTAGGTGTGGAAGGCAGATTTGTAGCGGGTGAAGGCTTGTTGGGATTTGGTTTTGCACCATAGTCGCTCCAGGGCACGACTGTGTCGTTTGAGGGTTTTGGTGTGATCAGTCTGCCAGGGCTGGAGCGGTCGGGGTCTGATGTTGCGTGTGGTTAAAGGCGCTAGTGAGTCAAGGGCTGTTGACAGCGCATTGTTGTAGGCAGTCATAGCCAAGTCGGGGCAGGACAGGGGGAGGATGCTGTCATGGAGTTTCTGTGTATGTCTATTTAAACAGATCTCTTAGCTCTGTGTTCTCCCTTTATTCCCCAGCATCCTTTTCATTTGCCGTTCCCAAAAGTCTCCTGAGTATCTTCATCATCTGGTTTTCTCAATTTTCTAGTGTCTGAGCCTTAGGTCATTTCTGGTTTTGTGACTTAACACATTTGTGTTTTTGCGGACACTGCCTTTGAAAAACGTTTTACAAGATTCGGGTATCCTGTACTGACCCACAGAGTCAGCATAATGGTTATTTTTATTGGTGTAGTAAGTTGAATCGCCACTAAGGACCTGGTGATCTTGCCAGTCCCCATGAGGAAGATGTCCTTCCTGACCAAGCTAAGCATTGATGCAGCTCCTTGCTAGCTTTGTCCGTATACGTTCCGTGCCAACAAATGGCATTACTATAGTCAGCCTATGGCCCCACCCACTCGCCTTCATTGACAGCAGCTGATCTTTTGGAGTTTTTGATCCCTGCTATCGCAGCTTTGGAGGAAAAAAGGCTATTGTGGTCACATTACCACAGCAAAATAGAGGTACAAAAGTTATTGTGGGGTTTTTGTTTACAGGGCATATCTAAGGAAACTTTCAGTCATGTCAATATGGCTTTATACACTTTTACTTGTACATTAAAGTAGAACTAAAGGCAGGGATAAAAGTGTGGGGGGGGGGGGGGTGGAATTCCACAATTTTAGGTTGTCACACAAATTTTCGTCGACCAAAACTACTTTAGCTAAATTAACACTATTTTAGTTGACTAAAATACGTCTAAAACTAAAACCATTCAGATGACTAAAACTAAAAATGGCATTTTAGTCCAAAGACTATGGCTAAAACTAAATAGAAATTTGACGTCAAAATTACCACTGGTTATATTTCGCAGTGGCTAAATCTGTGCTTTTAGTGCGTGTTCATACAGGAGTGTGGACATTTTTGAAATAACTACTTGCCCAGGGACTAAATCAGGGCCCCAATATACTTGTCCCTCATGATAATTACTTGTCCAGATAAAAAAAATAGATAAATTTGAACCAAAACCTTTTTTAAATTGGAGGTGATTTTAGGAATGTCGGGGGGCTTTTAAAAACAAAAGGGGCTTTATGGCAACTTAAACAGCGCAATGTTAAAATTATGACACGGTTATCCTCCCCATTCTGCCTGTCTCAAGCACTGCACCTGGGAACTAGGAGGGAGGGGAGAGACCTTGCAGTGTAATGAGCACTGATTGGGTGCTTGTCAGGAAAGGGGAGAGTCCGGCTTTTTGCTCCCAGAGCCGTTTTTTTTTGCACACCTTTTAAAAAATAATTTTAGGCTTGAAGATTACACAAAACCGCCAAACATATATTTTCTGAAAGCAGACACCCTAGAGAATAAAATTAGTAGTTCCAATTTTTTATTAGCATGATATTACCGCAAAATTTCATTAAAAAATACAATTACGTTTATTTTAGGGCACAAAAAAGTAATAAATTACCCTATTTTTTTGTAAAATATAAAAGATGAGGTTGCAGAGAGTAAATAGATATCCAACATGCCCACCCCTGCACCTTCTTAGATCCGGCCATGATCATGGCTCCATCCAGATACAGTGGAGGAGTGTAGCCACCCAGGGACAGGGAGTGCATATCTGCAGTATTAAAGGGATAGAGTCTGGAAAGAAAACGATTGCAGCCACCACATTTAAGGATTGCTATATATTAAATTTTGTTTTTGGGTTGTTCTCTATTCAACCTAGCCGTTAACGGTTTGTCATACGGTCTTTTCTTTGTTTTCCATTGTTTATCAGTCTCTTCTCCTCTTCCATTTGCTTTCATTTTTGGTAGCTTGGGGTTTTTCTTTTCACTATCTATCTTTTAGCCTAAATATTTTGTATACCGATATGGATGATTTTAGATTTATGAAAAATATATTTAAATATTGATAAAATGTAAAGGTTTGATGCCAGTTTCTCTATACATTTCCAGTATTCTAAAATCCCCACAGAAGAGAGTAGTTTACTAATTGTAGATGATGGGCCTCATTTTAAATGCATCCCCGGAATGCAACCATGTGGATTAAACATGTTTGCAGCCCCATTCACAGCAAAACTGCCTGCCAAACGCAGCCTGTGGTAAAATGTTTGCCGCAGTGCTAACTAATATGGTCATTGGCCATTTTTAATTTAGGATTAGGTGGTTGGGGGACAGTAAAACCTCAGCTTAACTGCTTTTTGGTGGTTATGATGATCGTCCAAATACTCTGAAAAACTGTTGGACATACAAAGGGGAGTTTAATGAAACAGACCCCCATTCTACGAGTGAAGGCCTTTCATCATAGCAGGGTTCTATCTTTAGTAATTGAACAAATCCATGCCACCTAAGCCCCTGTCACCCAGTAGAATTTTGATTCCTCTTCATTTAAAGCTGAACTCCAGCTTTACTTTTGGTCTTGCAAAGTTGTATAGGTTCCTTTCCTGTACTGAAATTGCTTAATCTGATTTCAGTGCAGATTGTGAGCAACAATGTGCATTAAAAACTATAGCAAAACCTATAGAGTTTGCCTGATTTTCTAGTTTGGAGGATGTCTAGCATCATCATTGCTCTTTCCTCTCCAGCCATACTATCCCCAGCCCTGTGCTTTTATTTATTGGATTTCAATTATGGAAACCGAGCATCACTTCTACTTTCCTAGAGCAGTCTTCATGCAAATTTTGCTTGCCTGGAACTCCTATTTCTCCAGACTGACATTCACTCATAAAGGCAATTCGATATTCGCATAACCTCTCTCAAGAGCCAGCCCATTGCTTGCATCATAGCTGAGGGCTCTTGAGAGGAGTATTGAGGCAGGGTGGTGTGATATTTTCAGGATGCTCTGTACAGCACCTTATCAGATCCTCCCAACAACCATGATCTGCCTACATTGCATAGAATAGCTTGCATCACTGGGTATAAAATAGGTTGTGTAATGTAAATCAGTTCTATTTCCACTTCCTTTCCTCTTATAGGTACTATAGGACATTCATCTTTTTGTCTCCCTGCCTTTTGCCTTCCTCTTGTATCCTCAGGTGATTGGACACTGGCAAACATTTTTGAGAACACACCGAATCGGTGTCTTGCCTATGACTCTGCCCCACTCTGAATCCTTCCCTTTTTTTTTTTTTTTTTTTAATTTTTAAATCCTACCAAAACCTGCTAGAGTACAATCAAATTTGCAGAATGCCCTGGACTAACTCTTGTACCAGGGAATAGTTGTGTCAAATTCCCCACAAGACAGGTTCAAAGGATTCTATTTAAGCCTGTTCATGGTACCAAAGCCCAGCAGGAGTATAGCTCCCCTTAAACAAATACCTATAAATTCCAAAGTTTGCTTGGAATCTGCAGGGTAGGTATGGCAGACCTAACCACTAGTACATGGGCTTTTGGAGTGGACTGCAGGCTAGCCTCTTGCCTACTGACCATGGGCCTTGGCATCTGAGTGGGCTCTATTCCTTGGGAGGTGTGTACCTGAGGGACCTTTTGTAGTAGTTTTACTTCACATTCAAGTCCATGTCTCCCAAAAACACACATAGTCTGAGAACTGGAGGTTTGGGGCCTCTGTGCCCAAACCAGCATTGACTGCTTTAACCCCCCTCCTCAACTCAGAGCAGATGTTAATATAATCAGCTCAAAACATCCTGATGCTGAGGTCTCTTGCTGTGATCTGTTTATTAAAGTGGTAGTAAACTGCATCCAAAAAAAATCCCCTGCAAGGTAAAGGTATAATGTACTAGCACCATATGTAAAACGTCCCTTAAAATAAAGCCCTCCAGAGGCATGCTGTCACCAATGTAAAGGCTTCCAACTTCACCCGGTCTGCCTTCCGGATTCATGAGCTCCTGCCATCTGACTGGCTGAACTGCGATAACGTCACTCCTGCACATGATCACTGGAGTCTCAGGACACGGCACAGTGCTCTGAAGGAATGGCACAGGTATGCCTTTCCTTCAGAGTGCATGCGCCAGCTCAAAAAAAAAAAAAGCAGAAAACCTGAATATTTCCTAAACGGTGCACGTTTGGGAAATATTTACTTTACCTACAGGAAAGCTTTATTCTAGGATTAGCTGTAGGTAAAGATTTACAAAGTTGCTTTTCTACCACTTTAAGGTGTTATGTGTTTACTGTTGTGTATTTGTTCCATTTTTAATTGAGTTACCTATTGTGTCTGTTGGCTAGTCCTCCTGGAGGTTCCTACATGATGGGATTAGTCTGGTATCTGCTTTACCTCACTATCTAATCGGGGTGGAATGTTTATCCCAATGTCTAATATTTATTTTTATTCATGTGGAGACTGCCCCTATTTCTGAAATGTATAAAAACTCGTGTTTCTGTTTAATAGAGTGTTCCAGTTGCACGTTAAGCCTGCGTTGTCTAGTCCTTGGGTGCAATGCCCAGCTATAATACCCTGGTCCTGTGTCCCAGTGGCAAGGAAGCAGGTCTCTGATGGAAGCACCCAGACGGGGTTCCAGTTGGTCAGTCACAGAAGGTAATTGCTTTCCTGAGACAGAGAATACCAGGCATCCTTTGACATCCAGGATGCCTATTGACTTATTCCCATTTATCCACCTCATCAGAATTTTCTTGGTGTTGCAGTGGCAAATAGTTATTTCCAGTTTGTTGTGCTGCTCTTCAGCCTAGTTCTGCTTCTGCAGTATTCACAATGGTCCTAGCACCTGTTCTTGCCCTTCTTAATTTTCAGGGCATCCAGGTCACAGGTTATCTAGATTACCTTCTCCTGAAGGACATCTTTCACTTCCAGCTGTCAGCAAATGTCCACAAAACAATTCAGATGCTTCAAGTTTATGGTTGAGTGATCAATTTCCAAAAATGTGCTTTCCAGCCTTTTCTTCGCCTCGAATACTTGAGACTGCTGCTAGACACATGCCAATCATCAAATGTTTTCCTTCCAGAAAACAGAACTTTTTCTTTCAGAGCCCACATTTGAGAACAATGAGATTATCTATAAGCTTTCTAGCCCTCATGGTAACCTCCTTTTGAGGTGTTACCATCCCCCAATTTATATTGAAACATGCCTGAAAACATCTTGTCAACCTAAAACAAGCATGTACCTCACAACCTACCCATGCTCCTGTCCAGACAAGGAAGGAATTCCCTAACTTGGTGAATCACAAGCCCGGCCTTATCAATAGAGAAATCTTTCCTTCCTGCTCACTGGAAAGTGATAACAGATGCTGGTCTTTTAGGCTGGGCATGAGTGTTTCAGTCCCTTTAAAGTTTTGGCAAACAAGGTCAGCTGTGGAATCGGAACTGCCCATCAACATCGTGGAGTTCAGAGCAATACAAATGGCTCTTCAACACTGCCCCCCCCCCTTCCTTTCTGTGAGGATGTCCAGTTAGGGCTCATACAAATAATGCCATGGCCTACATCAGCCATCAAGGGAACCCCAGGAGTCATGAATCAATTAAAGAAGTAATCCGATAATCTTTTATGGATGGGAACTCTCCCGAGATCTCTTTGGTCCATATCCCAGGAATTGCCAACTGGAAAGCAGGATAGCACAAGTGCCTCTGTCTGGATCAGTGATAATGGGCCCTTTATCCAAACATCTTCAATCTAATATGTCAGAAATGGGTGACTCCAGATGTAGACATCCTAACCACAACAGACTGTCTTTGTGGCCAGGACCAAGGATCCTCTGATCGAAAGATCGGCTTTGGATGCCTTGATAATTCCTGGTCTCAGTTTAGACAAATCTATGCATTTCCCCTATTGTGAGTAAGGTGGTGGTTCTCATTGCACCAAACTGGCCCAAAAGAATCTAGTTCACAGACATACTCAGACTTCTAGCAGACAACCTATGGCCTCTTCCTACCAGGCTGGATATGCTGTGCAGGGCCCTCTATGCCACCCAGCCTCTCAGTATTTGGCTTTAATGGCATGGCTGTTGAAGGACAAGTTTTAGGAGATAGAGGGGTTTCTGAGCCTGTTATTCTTACCATGCTAAAAATAAGAAAAACACTTCCAGAAACATCTGCGTGAAAATCCTTGTTTGCCTGTTGTCTCGCATTTTTACCTTCCTACAATCAGGTCTTGACTAGAAGTTGGCTTTAAGCAATATGAAAAAGAATGGACAAAGCCGAAAGTTGACCTTTTCAAAGACCTGGCTTTGTACTCAAATGTAAAAACCTTTATTCAGGATCTGTCTTGCATCAAGCCCCTCTTGCAGCACCTATGCTTTCTTGGGATCTTAATTTGGTTCTTTCTGCTGTGCAAAACCACCCTTCAAACCCAGGGATATTCCCTTAGATAACCTCTCCTGCAAAGTGGCCTTTTGGGGCATGTCTGTCAGATGTTTCTGAGCTGGCTTCTCTTTGGAGCCATTTCTTATTCTCCACAATGAGAATGTAGTCTTTATGTCCAAGATCAGCCTTACTTCCCAAGGTGGTCGGTGTCTTCCACCTCACTGTTAAAGTCTATTGGAAAGCAACAGCTTAGATCAGGAAGATGGATTCCCTATTTGTCCTTTTTCAGGACCTTTTGAGGGACACCCTCCACCATTGCTTGATGAATAAGAAATCTGATCACTAGAACTTACACTCTCAAAGACAAATCTCCTGTTGCTCTTTTATACGCTCATACCACCAGATCAGAGTGAATTTCCTTGACTTTCTGGCACCAGACCTTTTTGTAGTCCAGCTTTTTTAAGGCCATCACCTGGTCCTTCTGTGAATACCATTTCAAAGTTCTACCAGTTGGACATACTTCTGCGGATGCGTAAGTTGGCCCAGTCAAGTCAGTTTTGACAATGGTTATTGTTTATCCTGTTGGCCCAGTTCTGTTTGCTTGTTGTTGCACACTCTTCTAGTTCATTGCTTGGACACATCCAGGAGGGTAAAGAATACTTTGCCTGCATCCTGTACTATACATTTAAGAGGAATTTAACCTGTAAATTCCATATCGGGTCACTCTCCACTTCAATTTCTTGGGTATTCTGCATTGCTTGCTACAAAACTTAGAGCTTGAGGGGTAGGGGGCCCAGGGGGAGTGCTCTCAAAAGCTTTGACAGTGTCTAATCGTCTGATGGTACAAGCCTACAACCCATGGTCTATGAATATTTTGCCTGTGTCCTGTACTATACTCTAAGATATGTAATTTACAGTTGAAATCCTTTTTATATCCAGATCAATTTTTTTTCTTGCTTGTACAGTCAGATCTATCTATGGCTTTACATCTGCGCTTCTTTTTTTTCTTTACTTGTCAACCTTCCCCTATTCTGTGCATTCCAAGACAAAGTAGTATTATTTAATGCTATTTGCTTACTATATCAAAAATTTTGTTTATGAGCATGTGTCATTTTAGACGAGCCATGATGTCACTGGTCATTCTCCTACACTGTAATAAAACTGCCACTTCACAGTGGGACTACCTGGCATAGAACACTTCTTATTCACAGCTGACCTACATACCTTTTACAGAGTTCTGCTGTGCACCACCTGTAGACCTAGTAGCCAAGTCATGGCTTGGGCAACCAGTGTTTACAATTGATGGCATACTTTTTTTTTTCTCCTATAGACCACATAAAATATGCATATCATTTGCATGTAGAAAATGTTACAATTGTAGGTGGTAATTTTTCAAACCTCATTGGAAAGATGGAAGTAGACATGGATAAGCCACGAGAACAGAATCTGACATTAATTTTTAAATCCATTTTGAAGCAGAACTTGCTTATGGATGCAAGGAGGGAAATGTTTTTGCATTACTCTACCATGTCCCCCACTACATGGACCACAAAGATCTAGCATACAGAAAATGATCGGTTAAACCACACATTTCAGTGCAGCATAACACTTTTTTAGTAGTAAAATTGTACAATTTGTATAGCAATCTGCACATCGGACTAAAAAGTGCATCAGTTGAGACTGCTACAAGGACCGAGGAATTTGGTCTCACGAAGGACAGTCCCTCCAAATGAAGGACAGTTGGGAGCTATGCAAAAAGCTAATTTTATATATAAGTATAGTGTGTATATATGAGTCAAACAACAATTCAGGTATATGTGCACCCAGTTAAAGTGGTTGTAAAAGCTCAAGGTTTTTTACCTATGCATGAAGGTAAAAAACCCATGTGCAGCAGCCCCAGCCCCCCTTATACTTACCTGAGCCTCAGTCCTCCGGGGATTCTCCCTCATTGGCTTCCGCTGCTGTCAATTACAGCCAGTGAGGAGAGAGGGGGTGCAGGGTAGGGCTGAGCCACAGCTCTTTTTGTGTGTGAATAGACACGCAGAGCAGTGGCATGGGATCGGGCCTGCTTGGGTGCCCCCATATCAAGCTGCTTGCTATGGGTGCACTGGGCAGGAGGGAGGGGCCAGAAGCGCTGGTGGGGGGGCGCACCTGATAAAGGAGGATCGGGGCAGCTCTGCAATACCGCTGCACATATTTTCAGGGTTTAAATATTTGTGTAAACCAAGTACATGTATATGAAAAAGTAAAATGGTCAAGAACAACCAATACCTGTTTCTGCTTTGGTTTTCTCTTATGTCAATGATGTACATGAAATCTATATTTGAAACACCATAGCAATACAGGTATTCCATAAATTGCAGCATATGTTATACATTATAATCGATATTTTGCCACACATAGCTTTTTCCTTTTTTTCCCCTGCCATCATTTACCCTTTGCCTCCCCCATGTTTTGCCCCTGCCTGTTCCTGGATGCAGACGTTGAAGAATTGCTGTAATATTACACCTCCTGGAGTCGCACACTAATACAGCACACCCGGGCTGACTGGTTTCACCACCGATAACAACAAGCCTTTGTTTTGTTGTGTCCAAAGTGCGTTGTCATTGTACTGTAGCCTTTAACTCCTTCAAAGCAAGTGGAAATGGCATTTGAAAGGTTAAGAATAGAAGAAATGAATCATGGTGTATTTTTAACCTAATTGTGCCAGTATGTAACTTGACCTGCTTACAGATTTACATAGAAAGTTTAACAAAGGTCTGGAAGTAAAATGTGTTCCTTTCCTTTGTGATCTCAGGGGTTAAGTGATGCAATGCATGGTAAATCTGTGTCAGTGAGTGCTGTGCATGATGTCATTATATCAAAGTAGGACAGTTGTCTGAGATTGTATTAGTCTTCATGCACACGGGACGTTTTTACAGCGGCTGTTTTTGGCTTTTGACTTTTTTTTTTTTTTTCTACAGCCAGTAAACTCCCCAGCATGTTATCCTATGTGTCCATGCACACATAGACTGTAATCAGCGTTTTTTGGCTAGAAAAAAAACCCAGGACTAATGTGTTCCTAGAGGAGTTTTTTAGCTGTAAATCGAGACAAACCGGTCCTTTTTTGGACTTTTTTTTGAGTAAAAAAAAAATAATTTTTTTTTCCTGTGGTAAAAAAATAAACCCTAAAAACGCTGAGAAACCTCACATTTTTAATGTGACGTTACACAGCTAACGTTACCAACATTATTAAAACGTCCCGTCTGCATGGAGTCTCAACTGCAATTATCTTTAACCCCTTTGTGGCTACATAGAACCAGTATTTACCAGTCTGAACTCCAGCTGGGAAGGGGGAGGGGAATGGATGTTTGCACACCAACATCTGCTGCAAAGTACAGATCTATGGATCAAAAGAATGTAAGAACCTGAAACTTTCTGCAAATGTATTTGCATTCTTAATTAACATTGGTTTTGAAATATAAAATGACTGTATTTCCTTTAACAGATAAACCTGTGGCTTAAGAAAAATGGACCCTGTAACAAAGAACTGCAAATTCCTGACAACTTGATGGTTTATTTTCCTGATAAATGGCTAGAACTGTCCGTGATGTTTTAGTAGAATTGTGATGTGTACACCTTTCATTTTTTTTTAAGTTTGAAAATCTTGTGCTAATGTTATTTCCAACTTCTGAAAATAGTCATTAAGCAAGTAAGGAAACCCAGAACAAGTAAGGAAAGTCAGAAGTTCTGATCTGTGTACGTGTTCTGGGTTCAGTGTATTGGAGAGTTAGTGTGACAGGCAGTCAGTATTTTCAGAATGAGGTTTTGGTGATAGCTGGCATGTTTCTGTGAGAAAGGTTCTCTTTAACTCAAATGTTAGGTGTGATAGCATTTGTGCACTTTCCATTTATATGGAGTCACCCTAACTAGGTATTGTAGAATATGCACGGGGAAGCGGAAACTTCTGATTATACAGACGGGGCTCAATGGCCCAAATTACACAATACAATTCTGCTATAATTACAATTATTTATCAAGTTGCTGGTGTGTGTATGTGTAATATATAGATCACAAACTATATTATTTATAGCCTGTCAAGTGACCAAGCGATTTGGCAGTCTAGTAAAAGTAGGCCACAGCCACCTGGATCACTCCCCTTCCCACCACCTCTCATTCCTTGGTCTCCTCTGTGGCTAATGAAGCCGGAAGTGATGTGGATTTCTGTTACAGCCAGGGAAGCAGCTAATTAAAGTAGACCTATAGGCAAAGATGTTTTTCATTTTGGATAGAGTAACGGAGGGGGTATATCCCCTGTCAGTTTATTTTTTTGCCATCTGTGTCCCATTGGAGAGATTTACCTTCCCGTCCTGTCCCCGAACCACAACAGGAAGTGAGAGATGATCACTGCAAAAAATGGAATTCATTGGGAACCCCCAGGTCACCAGAACTAGTGTTCCCATGGCAAGATTTCACCTCCATTAATTTTCTGTGAACAACCCAAAATTTGGGGTTTTCTTTAATTCCACTTTTGATGATAATGGTAAACAGGACAAATAGAGAGGGTTAATTTCCTTAATGGGGATACAGACATTAATAAAAACCTAAATAGAGGTTCTAATCCAGTTAAGCATTTAGGTATACCTTAAGCACAATCTGTGCATTTACTTCTTTACGGAACGTAACTTTACCATTACAAGGAGAGTAGGTAAATATTTAATTGGTTTGGTGTAATGATTTCTGTGGCACTTGTGGACATTTTTTAAATAAAGGTATTTAAAGTGGTACTAAACCTTTTTATTTATTTTTTTTAACCTTAACTACTTCAAGTCCGAACACTTTTACCCCCTTCCTGTCCAGGCCAATTTTCAGCTTTCAGTGCTATCACACTTTAAATGACAATTGCGCGGTCATGCAACACTTTACCCATATTCATTTTTAGCATTTTTTTAGACAGATGAAACTTAATTTTGGTGGTATTTATTCACCACTGGGATTTTTTTATTTATTTTATTTTTTTATCTGGGATTTTTTTCTTTAAGTCAAATTTTGAAACATGTTTTTCTTAAAAAAAAATTTAGCAAATAATCTTTCTTCATAAATCTTGGCCAAAATGTATTCAGTTATCTTTTCAGTAAAAAAAAATAAAATGACCCAGATTGGTTTATAACCAAAAATTATAATTTTTTTTAAATTTTTTTTTAAATTTGTTTTTGTTTTTTACTTACTGTCACCCTCGCAGTAGAGTATCACCATAGTGACACTGTACTTGTGGGGGGTGACGAAGATTTTTTTTTTTTATTTTAAAACTGATTGCTTTTACACCCATAAATGCTGTAAAAGCAATCAATTCTCCTCTCTGGCTGCATTCTTGCAGCCATTGAGAAATACTGTCTGAGCTGTGATTGGTCACAGCTTGTCACATGGTACAAGGCTGTTGTGAATAGCCTTGTACCATATGACCTCTGTGATCATTAACAGATTTCACACGTAGTAAGCAATGATGTCAGAAGTGACATCTTTACTACTCTTCATGTAATCACTGATTGGTCAATCAGCGATCGCATGATCGAGACCTCACACAGAGGTCCCGTACAACGATCAGTGTTCCACTGTGTCTGTAGGACACAGCGGGCACTGGATCGCGGTGTCACGCGCTCTTAAGGAGCGCGCACAAGCAGGGAAGCGGGAGGACGTATATAAATGGCCACCCGCCCCTGCACTGCTCCCGTCCGGTCGTTTATATACATGGGCCGGACGGGAAATGGTTAAAGCATTACTTGCATTAAGACGATACTAAAGGCTTTATTTTTTATTTTTTTTCTAAAAATAACAAACCTATACTTACCTGCTGTGTGCAGTGGTTCTGCACAGCCTGCATTCTCTTCTTCTCTGGTTCCCCACAGGCTCTTCTGGATGTCCTCCAAGAACCCTGCCCCCGGGGCACGCTCTGACTGTTCTTTGGACACAGCCGATGACAGATCAGGGTAAAGGGCCAATCACAGCGGCCCTTTACCATGTGATAAGCTGTATGTAATCACAGCTGATCACATGTAAACAGACTTTCAAGTTATCTGCAGTCTTTTCCTCACACGCTGTGTCAGTGTGAGGAAAGGAGAGCCGATAACCAGCAAGGCTGTCTCAGTACATGGTTTACACTGATAATCAGGGCACTGATCATCAGTACCCTGATTGTCTGCCAGTGCAGCCTCATCAGCGAAAAAAAAAATTACATGGTTGCAAAATGTTATAACAGAAACTAAGAACTTTTTTTTTTTTTTTTTTTTTTTTAACTTTCAGGCTTTTTTAGTTTGTTTAGCAAAATATTAAAAAAAACAGTGGTGTTTAAGTACCACCAAAAGAAAGCTCTTTAAAAAAAAATAAAAAAAAAATATTAGGGTATAGTGTTGCATGACCGTGTAATTGTCATACAAAGTGCAACAGCACTGAAAACTGAAAATTTGCCTGGGCAGGAAGGGGGTAAAAGTGCCGGTATTGAAGTGATTAACCACTTGCCGACTGCAGATAGGCGAGCGACGGCTTCTCTGCGGCCGGACAGTTCTGGGAGGGCATCATATGACGTCCTCCCAGAATATGCTTTCCTGCGCTCCCCAGGAAGTATGCACCTGGCGATCTCCGTGATCGCTATGTCCTACGGACACAGCTGATCACATGATATGGTAAAAGGCCAATCACAGTGGCTTTTTACCACGTGATCAGCCATGTCCAGTGACACACTGATCACCGGGAAATGCAATTGCTGATTATCGGCTGCACTTTTTTCAAGCTGTCACAGCGTGAAGAAAGTACTGCTGAGGACCGGCAGTTGTCAGAGGAGGGATCGGCACTGATGATCGGTGCCCATCAGTGCCACCAACCTGTGCCCAACAGTGCCACCTAATCAGTGCTGCCTATCGGTGCAGCCTCATCAACGCACATCAGTGAAGGAGAAAAATTACCTGATTGCAAAAGTTTATAATAGAAACAAAGAAAAAAGTTTTTTTTTTTACAAAATATTTTTTGCTCTTTTTTCGTTTATAGCGCAAAAAGAAAAACACCCAGTGGCGTGTAAATACCACCAAAAGAGAGCTCTATTTTGTGTGAAAAAAATTATAAAAATTTCATATGGGTACAATGTTGCATGACCGCGCAATTGTCATTCAAAGTGCGACAGTGCTGAAAGCTGAAAATTGGCCTGGGCAGGAAGGGGGTATAAGTGCCCGGTAGGCAAGTGGTTAAAATAGTCAGGAACTACTTGGCAACCAGCAACTGTTGTGATAATGTTATGTAATACCAGTATAGCATGCAGAGTCAGAAGACTATAATATACAGAGTGCAATAATTCTTTACAACCAAGCTGCAGAGTTCTGTGCTCAGAAATATGTAACAGTCATTTCCATGAATATGTAGCATACAACAGTGGAGGCTATATACCTTACAGTTCTGATTGCTGCACTCACAGCATGTAGAGTGCAGGTGTGAGAGTACTTAAAATGCTTAAAAACTTAATTTTTTTTTTTCATTAATAACAAACAGGTTCATATTTACCTGGTCTTGAACCTCCTCTTCTCAGGTTCCCCGCCAGTGCTCCTGGCTCTTCCTCTGTGCAGTGCCCCTATAGGAAGCTGCTTCCTATGGGGGCACTTGTGTGAGCTCACTTCCACAGACAGCACGACTTGACCCCTGTCACCCACTCTCTTGTCACTGGCTTTGATTAACAGTTGGTCAATCCCGGTGCCCCAACAAAGCCCGTGAGACCCAGAACTGATGGGAGAGAAGAGCTGCAGATGTGCACAGAGAATGAATGAGCCCTTAAATGAGGGCTCAGATAAGTAAAGGGGGGGGGGGGATACTGATGCCTAAACATTTTTCTCCTTTAATGTATGAAATGCATTAAGGTTAGAAATTGTTAGGCCTTACAACCAATTTAAAGCCTTGCCAACCAGTGACAAAGTTCCTTTGGGTAGTCTGTATCGTGCTGGTATGCTGAAGGCTACCATGAGTATGACTTTCCCAAAGGAATGGCAGCATGACACACTTTACCAAGAGGATGTCCCGGCAGGGACTTTTTTCAGGGGAATGCTGGGCATGGTCGCATGGACAAGTTTAGCTGGAGCAAGGTAGAAATAAGGAATGTTATTACAATTGTCCTTTTTAATCACGTGTCTCCACCCCCTGCAGCACTGTGCTCTTCTGCATCCTCTGCCACCCTCTTCCAGCACTGTTCACCTCTGCAACCCCTTGACACCTTCTTCCAACACTGCTCACTTCTGCTCTGCACTGTTCATCCCTACACCTCCCCCTGCAAGTTTCTTCCAGTACTGTTCACCTGTGCACTTCGCCCTGCAAGTCTCTTCCAGCACTGTTCATCCCTACACCTCCCCCTGTAAGTCTCTTCCAGCACTGTTCATCCCTGCAAGTCTCTTCCAGCACTGTTCATCCCAACACCTCCCCCCTACAAGTCTCTTCCAGCACTGTTCACCCTTGCACCTCCCCCTGCAAGTCTCTATCAGCACTGTTCTTCCCTACACCTCCCCCTGTATTCTCTTCCAGCACTGTTCACCTGTGTACTTCCCCCTGCAAGTCAATTCCAGCACTGTTCATCCATACACCTCTCCCTGTAGGTCTCTTCCAGCACTGTTCACCCTTGCACCTCCCCCTGCAAGTCTCTATCAGCACTGTTCATCCCTGCAAGTCAATTCCAGCACTGTTCATCCCTACACCTCACCCTGTATTCTCTTCCAGCACTGTTCATCCCTGCACCTCCCCCTGCAAGTCTCTTCCTGCACTGTTCATTCCTGCACCTCCCCCTGCAAGTCAATTCCAGCACTGTTCATCTCTACACCTCCCCCTGTATTCTCTTCCTGCACTGTTCATCCCTGCACCTCCCCCTGTATTCTCTTCCAGCACTGTTCATCCCTGCACCTCCCCCTGTATTCTCTTCCAGCACTGTTCATCCCTGCACTTCCCCCTGCAAGTCTCTTCCAGCATTGTTCACCTTTGAACTTCCTCTTGCAAGTCTCATCTGGCTCTTAATGTGGAACTGCTTCAGGGTCCCAGGGCTCTTGTGATAAAGTACAAGTATGCATATCATACTACTATGTTATGTCAAACTTTCCTCTATAAGTTGTACTCTCCATGGATGAAATGTCCACACTTCCCTTCATCTTCTCCTAGTCTTCTTTGAGGTTGGAGTCTTCTGTCTTCAGCCAGTCTATGTTGGCCAGCCACAGATCTCTTAACCATTTCAATACCGGGCACTTTTACCCCCTTCCTGCCCAGGCCATTTTTCAGGTTTCAGCGCTCTCACACTTTGAATGACAATTGCGCGGTCATACAACATTGTACCCAAACTAAAATTTTATCATTTTCTTCACACAACTAGAGCTTTCTTTTGGTGGTATTTAATCACCACTGGGGTTTTTATTTTTTGCTAAATTAACAAAAAAAAGGACCAAAGATTTGGAAAAAAAAACACGTTTTTCTTTGTTTCTGTTATAAAGGTTTGCAAATAAATAATTGTTCTTCATAAATTTAGGCCAAAATGTATTCTGCTACATGTCTTTGGTGAAAATAACCCAAATTAGGACGTATTTTTTTAGTTTGTAGGAAAGTTATAGAGTTCACAAACTATAGTATATATCTGAATATTGATCAATCTTGAAGTACCGATGGCCAATCTAATTTCTTGAGGCCCAAGAATGTCAGAACAGTACAGATGACCCATTTTTGCAAAGTAGACTGTCCGACGTATTTCATAAGAGGCATGGCAAGTTTTTTGAAGTTGTATTTTTTGTCATTTTTCGGAATATGAAAAAATTAAAAAAAATTTCACTTTTTTTACATACTGTCACCAGTGCAGTACAGCGTCATCATATAACTGGCATTGCAGTGATCAGGGACACTGACTGGTGACAGTATGAAAAAATATATATATAATTTTTTATTTTTAATTTATTACTTTTTTTTTTTTTTCACTATGACCAAAGTAGTACAATGTTACCATAGTAACATTGTACTACTTTGGGGAAGTGATCAGTATTTTTTTTTATTTTTACACAATTTGCTTATAGCAAAGAATTACCAAAAAAGTAGACGCTATAACTTTCACATAAACCAATTAATTTACACGTATTGGGATTTTTTTTTATTTTAGCAAAAGACATTTAGCAGAATATATTTTGGCTGAAATTTATGACGAAATTTAGATAATTTTTTCAAATTTTTACTGGATATGTTTCATAGCAAAAAGTAAAAAATGTAGTTTTATTTTCAAATTGTCGGTCTTTTATTGTTTATAGCATAAAAAATAAAAGGCACAGGCGATCAAATACCACCAAAAGAGCTCCATTTGTGGGGAAAAAAGGACATAAATTTCATTTCAGTGCAGCACTGAATGACTGCTTTTTTCAGTTAAAGTAACGCAGCGCCGTATAGCAAAAATTGTCTGGTCGGGAAGGGGGGTAAATCCTCTGGCCGGCAAGTTGTTAATGCAAAGTTGCGTCTCTTAGACTTTAAGGCTCGGTTCACACTGCCACGACTTGGGATCCGACTTGTGAGACCTCAGATCGCATGACATGTGAAATCCCATGTTAGTCAATGAGAGCTGTCTTAATTAGCACTACTGAAGTTGCTACGACTTTAGAAAAGGTTCCTGTACTGCTTCAAGGCGACTTCTATAAGACTTTATTGAAAGTTGCAAGTCGGATGCTTTTGTCTACAGTTAGGTCCATATATATTTGGACACAGGCACAATTTTAGCTTTTTTTCAGGTATTTACCAGAACATATTCATGCTATAGTTACCGTATTTCTCGCTCCATAAGACACACTCCCCCCCCCCCCCCCCGCCAATAAAATGGGGGAGAAAATGTCTGTGCGTCTTGTGGAGCGGCTGGCCCGGTATTGCCGCCACCGTGTTACCGGGCTGGCCGTTCAGCTCTTCTGTGCAGCAGAACCTGCTCCTCGGTCCTACCTGTTCCTAGGTCCAGCGGTGTCCTCACCGTCTTCCCAGGTGGTTCTGATGTTAAAAGGGAGAATTATTCAACTTTTCTCTGTCAGCCCATTTTGTAGTTCCCTAGCAGGTGGTGTCTCTGATATCAAGGACCAATGCTCCGTTTTAGGGAGGGAAGGTCTGGGCGTAGACCTAAACTAGAGCCAAAATCTCTAGTTCATATTTTGGCTCATAACTTTCCCTATGCACAAGTGACATTCCACCACAGGTAGATTATTATGCAGACACATCTGAGCGGGTAGATATGAAATATGAAATACATATTTGAAGGTTTCCAGAGATGTAATTTTCTGCTTTCCTAGGTATTTCAATCAGGGAGTGTGATCTATCAAATTGTTTGTCTCCTCGTGGCCAATCTGAAGATATGCCTGGGAAGGCTTGCGTTATCTTTTACAATGTGCTAGATTGCACAGCTCTCTTAGACAACCAGGCGCTTCAGCTCAAAAATGTTTTATAGCTCTGGGCTCCCTGCTGTGCCCTGGCCAGCGTGTGACACTTTTTAACACACAGGCCATATGTCAATGTGTATGAACAGAGAAGAAGGGGGGAGAATGAGAGGAAATATGTTTGTCAAGATGGTTGACCCTTTGCCAAGATGGAGGTTAAAGCCAAAACGGTTGAACCGCGTCCATCTCTGTGTGTACGCTTGCTACAGCGCCCCCCCCTTTTTTTTTTCTTTAAGGGACCAAAAGTAATTGGACAATTGAATCAAAAGCTGTTTAATGGCCAAGTGTGGGCTACTCTTTCATTATTTCTTCATCGATTAAGCAGGTAAAAGTTCTGGAGTTGATTCTAAGTGTGGTATTTGCATTTGGAATCTCTTGCTGTGAACCTATAGTATCTCACGGATGTGGGGGGTGTACTCACTTCTGTGAGATACTGTACATCATGCGTTCAAAGGAGCTGTCTATGCAAGTGAAAGAGGCCATCTGATGGTGGTGCTGCATTGTGTAAATGCTCCTATCTCCACTCTTAACTAGGAAACGCATTGACTCCTGCTAAATTCAGAACAAATAGTGTATTTATATTTGTGTATATGTTGACCAGTTCTCACCTCTAGCTGCACTTGTTTTATGACTGTAGTCTGTTTCCTGAGAAACATCTCCCACTATTCATGTGATCCTTATCAGCTTCTAATTGGGGTGGAGTTGAATGTTCATTTGAGCATCTCCCTATAAATTTTAGATCAGCTCATGGGGGGAGATCACTGATGGGGGGGCACAGTCTCTGATGGGGGTGCTGCATTGCGTGAGTGCTGCGTTTGATGGAGTGCTAAGAAGAAGCAGTTAAACACAGCAGTTGAACTAAAGCAGGAGAACTCAAGCAGCAGGAAGACACAACAACAGCAAGAAACTCTACTGCATGCTGGACAGACTGCAAGCAAACACCCTGGGAAACATCTCTTGCAAGTCTGAGTCCCACTTTGTGTACCTTTTTAATATGTCCCCTCTACTCCTCCTTTTCATATCACTTTCTTGTGTTCCCAAAATCTAATTTCTTTACCCCTCTGCTCCACCCCAAAACTTGTACATCTCACCCTCACTGCTACCATCTCCCTACTACTGCTCTCATCACCTCCTGCTGATACTTCACTCTCCTGCTGACCCAAACACCAGGCCTGGAAGGCATGTGCACTCATGTACATCCCGCTCCCATATTACTTTCCTCACCCTTCTTCTTCTCCTAACCTCTGGGGATATTTCCCCAAACCCTGGTCCTTCTCCACCTCACTTACCCACTGGGTACCCTCCTACCCCCACGATCCGCCGCAACCCCCTCAACCTTATACCTGTCCCCCTCCTCCCCGCATCCATCCCTCCACGTTCGGTTGCACTCCTGAACGCCCGATCGGTTTGCAACAAGCTCACCGCCTTCCATGACCTCTTTATCTCCCACTTCCTCAACCTCCTAGCGGTCACTGAAACTTGGATCCAAGCCACTGACTCAGCCTCCCCTGCCGCACTCCTATGGAGGTCTCGTCTGGTCCCATTTACCCAGACCGAGCATGTCAGGGCTCCGGGTATGACCAGAGGTATGTGAACTGATGCAGGGAAACGCAGGCTTCAGATAAGTTATAAACAATATAATTTGTTAAAGACTAACAATACAAACATAAACGCAGTGCACCAAACCCCAAGCTAACACAAATACATACAACAAGGTGAAACAAACCCAAACCTAAACTGATACAGATACACAGGTACATACACATAAGGAGCATAACGTAATCAGGCAGGCCGGGTCGATAACTATCGGGCAGGTAGGTACAGAAGGAGCAGGCGGAGAGAATGGTCAGGGTCACAAGCCAGGGATCAAAACAGGAGAAGTCAGCAGGGGTCAGGATCAAGCAGGGTCAGCAACAAGTCAGGCAGAGGCAGGAACAGGAACGCAGGTTACAAGATACAGGGGCCCAGGAAAAACACACACCAAGGCCCAGACTGCAGGTCTGGCCATCCCTTAAATACACCTCCGTAATCAGCTTCAGGTGTTTGGCTGGCTGCAGGGTTGAGTCTCTGATTGCTGAGAGCACCCGCTGGCCAGCCCTGGTACTGCAGCCCACAAGGCAGGTGAGTCCCACCATTACTGGCAAGTCCATTCCTGACAGTACCCCCCCCCCTCAAGGAGCGGCCTCAGGACGCTCCAAACAGTCCTAGCTGGGCAAAATGTTCCACTGCCTGGGTCTGGTAACTGGCGGGATATCAAAGACTGGCACATCGGGCAGGACTCCGGGCAGCGGCACATCGGGCAGGACTCCGGGCAGCGGCACATCGGGCTAGACACCAGCCACCCGGCGGAGCAGCAGGCACCGGGCCACCAGGCGGAGCAGCGGGCACTGGGCCCCCGGGAGGGGCGGCAGGCACCGGGCCCCCAGGCGGAGGGGCGGGCACGGGTCATCAGGCACGACAACGGGCATCTGGTCACCAGGCATCAGGTCATTTGGCTCGTCAGCGGGCACCGGGTCATCAGGTACCAGATCGTCTGGATCGACAGCGGGCACCGGGTCATCTGGCGTTGGATCGTCTGGCTCGACAGCGGGCATCGGATCACCAGGCATGACAGCGGGCACTGGGTCACCAGGCATCAGGTCATTTGGCTCGCCAGCAAGCACCGCGTCATCTGGCAAGGCAGTGGGCACCGAGTCACCAGGCACGACAGTGGGCTCCGAGTCAACTGGCATAACCGCGGGCACTGGGTCAGACATTGGATCGTCTGGCCCGACAGCGGGCATCGGGTCACCAGGCATGACGGGGCACTGGGTCATCAGGCATGGGATTGTCTGGCTCGACAGCGGGCATCGGGTCACCAGGTATGACAGCGGGCACTGGGTCACCAGGCATCAGGTCATTTGGCTCGCCAGCGGGCACCGCGTCATCTGGCAAGGCAGTGGGCACCGAGTCACCAGGCACTACAGTGGGCTCCGAGTCAACTGGTCTAATAGGATCATCAGGCTGGATCAGTTCATCAGGCTGGGTAGAAACATCATGCTGGGTGGAGGCATCAGGCTGGGTGGAGGCATCAGGCTGAATTGTGGGTGCCGAGGCACCAGGCTGCACCACGGAAGGCAGGTTTTCAGATGGGAGGCTGACCGGTTTGGATACTGGCAGGATAGTATTGGTTGGAAAGAACTTTCGCCTTTTCCTGGTTTTAGTTACCGGAGCACTGTAAGTAAGCGCAGGTTTGTAAACGGATGGAGCAGCTGGAGACAGAGAAGAGCTGGAGGATGGAACAGGGGAGGGAACAGTTGCTACAGAGGGCTTCTTTACAGGGTTAAAGGCAGGATAGGTGCAGCGAGTGGGAACAGGGTACTGACATGCGGTAGATAGCAGGGTATACTGGGCTGTAACTGGAGGTGCTGTTGGGAATGCAGGAATAGAGCTTTGAAGAAATAGATTAGAAGCAGGACTGGGTTTTTGCAAGCTGACTGAGGCTGGGTGTAACAAATCTGACCATGTCTGCAGTACGGGTTGAACAAAGCTCAGCTTACACAAAGCCTGTCTGACCAAAGACTGCACTGTGTTTATACAATCCCTTAATACCTGTGGTGAACATGCAGCATAATGCTCCAAGAAGCAATCCACATCATCCTCTAATAACCATACCAGGGACTCTACCTGGTCTGCACTAAATGGTGGCAAAAAGTCATTCCTGCTTTCAGGGGTACCAGATGAAGCTAACTCTACACAAACCTGAATCAAAGGTTGCACCTCAGAGAACTCTGTGCCCTGATCTACTAGAACATGAGCGATCCTTATACACTCTAGCAGTTGATCCCGGGTATACTCCCTCAGAGTTTGATAAGCATATTCTCTGTCATCAAAAACCAGCAGCGACAAATACACAACCTCATCAAGATCCATCCTTCCCAGCAACAAGCCAAGATGGCTTCCCTGTGCAGCCACTGCTGGTCAGGATTGGCCTTGGTGTAATGTCAGGGCTCCGGGTATGACCAGAGGTATGTGAACTGACGCAGGGAAATGCAGGCTTCAGATAAGTTATAAACAATATAATTTAATTATTAAAGACTAACAATACAAACATAAACGCAGTGCACCAAACCCCAAACTTACACAAATACATACAACAAGGTGAAACAAACCCAAACCTAAACTGATACAGATACACAGGTACATACACATAAAGAGCATAACGTAATCAGGCAGGCCGGGTCGATAAATATCGGGCAGGTAGGTACAGGAGGAGCAGGCGGAGAGAATGGTCAGGGTCACAAGCCAGGGATCAAAACAGGAGAAGTCAGCAGGGGTCAGGATCAAGCAGGGTCAGCAACAAGTCAGGCAGAGGCAGGAACGCAGGTTACAAGATACAGGGGCCCAGGAAAAACACACACCAAGGCCCAGACTGCAGGTCTGGCCATCCCTTAAATACACCTCCGTAATCAGCTTCAGGTGTTTGGCTGGCTGCAGGGTTGAGTCTCTGATTGCTGAGAGCACCCGCTGGCCAGCCCTGGTACTGCAGCCCACAAGGCAGGTGAGTCCCACCATTACTGGCAAGTCCATTCCTGACAGAGCGGCCGTAGAGGTAGTGGGGTCGGCGTGCTCTTGTCACCGCTGACCACCTTCCAGGTCCTCCCAAATCCCCCCTCTCTATCCTTCTCCTCCTTCGAGGCCCACTGCATCCGACTCTTCTCTCCCACCCCTCTGAGGATTGCAGTAATCTATCGGCCTCCTGGACCCGTATTCCGCTTCCTAACGACTTTTCCGCCTGGCTGCCCTTCTTCTCCTCTGAGCTACCCACCATCATGCTTGGAGACTTCAATATCCCTATCAATGTCAACAACCCGGCCACATCCCAACTCCTCCACTTAACTTCTTCTTTTGCACTCACACAGTCCTCCACCCACACCAATGGGAATACCCTGGATCTCGTTTTCTCCCATCTCTGCACCCTCCACAACCTCACAAACGCCCCTTTCCCTCTCTCTGACCACAACTTCATTACGTTCTCCGTCTCCCCGTCCTATAACGCCTCCCCCCCCAAACGTCAAACCATCACCAGCTGTAACCTCCGCAACCTGAACCCGGCCCCTCTCCACTCTGCAGCCGACCGTCTGTATGAAAGCATCCTTCCACTGTCATGCCTTGACCTGGCCACTATAACGACTCACTGTCAGCTGCCTTAGACTCCTTAGCACCCCTAACCACACGTAGCATTAGACCCCGACCGCTTCAACCCTGGCAGAACGACCACACTAAAAATCTTAAACGACACAGTCGTGCGCTGGAGCGATTATGACGCAAAACCAGATCCCCTCAAGTGCTCTCCCTCTACAAATCCGCCTTCCTCACCTACTCATCCTCCCTCCACGCCGCCAAACAAGCCTACTTTGTAACCCTCATCAACACCCTCTTCACCTGTCCTCGACGGCTCTTTTCCACTTTCAACTTCCTACTCTTCCCCTCCCCCCCCCCCCCACCCCGGTACCTTGCTCACCGCCCACGAGATTGCCAATCACTTCCAAAATAAGATCGACGCAATCCGTAAGGACATCGCCAATGCTCAACCTACCTCCCCTCCTAGCCTCCCTCCTACCATAACCCTACCAACTCTTCCCTGCTCTGACCTCGCAACCGCCCTACCCCCCACCACACCGAACGTCCTGCACACTATAACCTCCCCAACAATCCGCTCCTTCAGCCTTGCTACCACTGAGGAGGTCACTAAGGTCTTCTCAGAAGCCCGCCTCACCACTTGCCCCCTTGACCCTGTCCCCACACAACTCCTCTGGGCACCCTCCTCCTCCATCCTACGCTCCCTCACCCACATCTTCAATCTCTCCCTCTCTACTGGCGCATTCCCCTCCCCCCTAAAGCACGCGTACATCACCCCCATACTCAAAAAACCCTCCCTTGACCCCACCGACCTGAACAACCTTAGACCCATCTCCCTGCTGCCATTTACTTCCAAGCTCCTTGAGCGCTTACTCTACAATCGCCTAAGCACCCACCTCACTGACAACAACCTCCTCGATCCACTACAGTCTGGCTTCCGTCCCCTACTCAAAATCACTAATGACCTGCTAACCGCCAAAGCTAATGGCCACTACTCAGTCCTCTAACTCTTCGACCTTTCCGCGGCCTTCGACACAGTCGACCACCCCCTCCTCCTTTACAAACTACACTCCCTCGGCATCAGAGACTCCGCTCTCTCCTGGCTCTCCTCCTATCTATCCCAACGCTCCTTCACCGTTACCTATAACGCTACCATCTCCCCCTCTCTGTTGGGGTCCCCCAAGCTCGGTCCTCGGGCTCCTTCTCTTCTCCATCTACACCTCCTCCCTCGGCAAACTGATACACTCCCACGGCTTCAACTATCACTCTACGCCGATGACACGCAAATTTACCTCTCACCCCTTCAGTCTCCGCCCATATCACCCACCTACTGAACGACATATCAGACTGGATGTCGCTCCATTTCCTCAAGTTGAACCTTTCCAAAACCGAGCTCCTGATTTTCCCCCCAGCCCGTGCCCCCACCCTCTCCATCACGACCAACAACGCCACCATCAGTCCCACCCCACAAGCCAAAGTCCTAGGTGTCACTCTAGACTCAAACCTGTCCTTCCAACCCCATGTCCAATCGTTGGCAAACTCATGCAGGCTCCACCTCCGCAACATCTCCAAAATACGTTTGTTCCTAACCCCAGACACTACTAAACAACTCGTTCACTCCCTTATTATCTCACGTCTGGACTACTGCAACTCCCTTCTCACCGGCCTACCTCATCACAGACTATCCCTGCTTCAGTCTATCCTGAACTCAGCGGCCAGACTCGTCCACCTTACCAACCGCTCCGCTTCTGCCACCCCCCTCTGTCATTCCCTCCACTGGCTCCCGATTGCCCAACGCATTAAATTCAAACTACTAACACAGACATACAAAGCCATTCATAATGCTGCCCCGAACTACCTCATCGACCTGATACCCAAATACCACCCTACCCGTAATCTTCGCTCCTCACAAGATCTACTTTCTAGCTCCCTGGTCTCCACCTCTCACGCCTGACTGCAGGACTTCTCCAGGACTTCCCCCATCCTCTGGAACTCACTACCCCAATCCATCAGACTGTCACCTACCCTCCTCGCCTTTAGGCGCACACTGAAAACCCATCTCTTCAGGGAAGCCTACCCCACCCTCACCTAACAGCCGATCTCCTCCACTCCTCCTACCACTCCATCCCCCACAGCCACTTCCTCCTGTACCACTATCCCCTCCCTCCTAGATTGTAAGCTCGAAAGAGCAGGGCCCTTGAATCCCTTGTGTTTTGTTTTGTTACTGTATTGTCTCATGGAATAGCCGGACGTCCGGCGAGGAGGACGTGCGTCGGCGAGCTCCTGCTCCCGTGGCCCCAATCCGCTGCCATCTGGGCGGCAGCGGACCCTGACGGGGGCCCCTCGACTCTGCGGTCCCTGCTTGTCAGCCAGGGAAGGCCATTGGACCTTTTTCCTGGAGCTCCGGGACTTGCGGCCTACCCGGATCGCAGGGCATCAGGCTGGGCTGCTGCCGCTCCGTTCCCCGGTCCCCGGGCGTTCAGCCAGCCTCCCCAGGGCCCCCCTCACCGGCCCTGGGTCCATCCCCCGACCACCGGGTACCAGCTCGCCCTTGTTCACCAGCCCCGGCACCCCATCCGCTGACATCTGGACCCCTGAGCCTGCTGTCGAGGTCCCCACCAACACCCTGAAGGGGCCACAGACACTCCGGACCCAGGACACCATGTACTCCACCTGAGGCACCCACTACCCACCAGTGAGCCCAACCACCATCACACCGCCAGCCACCAGGGACACACTCAGGGATCCCACCTCCACCCCGACGCCCCAGGACACCAGGTACTCCACCTGAGGCACCCACTACCCACCAGTGAGCCTAACCACCATCACACCGCCAGCCACCAGGGACACACCCAGGGATCCCACCATCCACCGGAAACCCCAAACCACCAGGGACCCTAAGCCACTATCCCTCCAGGGATCGCTACTACCCCACCAGGGATAGCACGGCCACCACCCCACCTGGGAGTACCAGCCAACCACCCCACCAGGGACCGCTAGCCCACCACCCTGCCCTCCGGCACGCTATTCCCTCTGGCAAAGCCCCGGCGACTCGTGGCCCACCACGACCCCTGAAGCCACGGTCTCTCCTACCGGCCGCAACAAATCACGGAGGAGCGCAAACCACGTAGGGCCGACGATCGCTAATGCGATGCCCCGCTCGACCCTGACGACGACCTCTCAACACCTCCTGATGCTGCGCCCTTTAGCACCTTCAGCGCCTCCCAACGCCGAGCCCTCAGCACCTGACGCCTCCCAACGCCTAGCCCTCAACATCTCCAGTCACCGAGCTGCCAGCATCACAAGTTGCCGTGCCTACCAACACCCCCAGTCATCGCACCCTACGACTCCTCCGCTCGCCGAACCACCGGACCCACTGATGACGTGCCGCTGCACCCATGGACGCCAGCATACTGCACCCACAGACTGCAGCCAGCCAGCTGCTGCCCTCCACCCTCACTCTCCCCCTACAGAAGGACTCAAATGGACTCCTCCACGGTGATACAGATTCCCCAGGTCACCTTGCCCCGACCTGTATCCCTTCACCTCCCCTGACCCGACCATCACTCCACTCACCCCAACATGCCACCTGCACTCCTCCTCGTTTTCCTCTCCACCATCCCAAAAATCGCCTCCCTCTACCCGCCTACCCCCCCAAAACAGCTCTACATTGCCCCTTCACTTCTCCCCTCTCCCCACTACGGCACTCACCACCTCCTCCTGCTACTCCACTCCCCCGTCGACCCACGTGCCACCACTATCAGACCCACATGCTCCTGCACTTCCCATCACCATGCCACCTTCCTCACCCTTCTCCTATCCACTGGGGACATCTCCTCGAACCCTGACCACCTCACCCCTCCTCTAGGGACCCCCCTGCTCCCGCCAGCCGCTGTAACCTCCTCAACCTCATACCTGTGCCCCCTCCTCCCCGCATCCATCCCCCCTCTCTCAGTTGCACTCCTGAACGCCCGCTCGGTCTACAACAAGCTTACCGCCATCCATGACCTCTTTATCTCCCACTCCCTCAACCTCCTAGCCATCACCGAAACCTGGGTACAGGCCACTGACTCCACCTCCCCAGCGGCACTCTCCTACGGGGGTCTCGTCTGGTCCCATTCACCAAGACTGAGCGGTCACAAAGGTGGTGGTGTCGGCCTGCCCCTATCACCGCTGAGCACCTTCCAGGGCCTCCCTAACCCCCCCTAAGGATTGCAGTGATCTACAGGCCTCCCGGATCCATACCCCGCTTCCTGGATGACTTCGCTGCCTGGCTTCCCTTCTTCCTCTCCTCTGAGCTACCGACCATCATCCTTGGGGACTTCAACATCCCCATCAACGACAACAGCCCGGCTACTTCCCAACTCCTCCACCTAACCTCCTCCTTCGCGCTCACACAGCACACTCAATCCTCCACCCACATCAATGGGAACACCCTGGACCTCGTCTTCTCCCACATCTGTACCCTCCTCAACCATTTCACTAACACCCCCTTTCCTCTCTCCGACCACCACCTCCTCGCGTTCTCCATCTCCCCTTCACCTAACTCCCCCCTCCCCAGAGCGCCAAACCATCACCAGCTGCAACCTCCGCAACCTGAACCCGGCCCCCCTCCACTCGGCTGCCGACCGCCTACACGACAGCATCCTTCCACTGACATGTCCTGACCTAGCCACCACCACGTACAACGACTCACTTTCAGCTACCCTAGACTCTCTGGCACCCCTAACCACACGCTACATCAAACCTAGACCGCTCCAACCATGGCAGAATGACCACACTAAATGCCTCAAACACCGCAGTCGCGCGCTAGAGAGACTATGGCGCAAAACCAGGTCCCCTCGTGCATTCTCCCTTTACAAATCTGCCTTCCTCACTTACACCTCCTCCCTCCACGCCGCCAAGCAGGCTTACTTCGTAAACCTGATCAACACCCTCTCCTCCTGCCCTCGCCGACTCTTCTCCACCTTCAAATCCCTACTCTCTCCCCCCCCCCTCCTCCACTCAGTACCTCACTCACCGCCCGCGAGATTGCCACTCATTTCCACAACAAGATAGATTGCGAGTTGACTATGTCCTTATGGATTGCATCAACCTCTACGCTGATGACACTCAAATTTACCTCTCCACCCCCCACCTCACCCCCACATTCTCCGCCCGCATCACTCACCTCCTAAACGACATCTCTGACTGGATGTCGCTCCATTTCCTCAAGCTTTAACCTCTCCAAAATCGAGCTTCTCTTCTTCCACCCCCCGCCCGCTCGCCCCCCCCCCCCCATCCTATCCATCACTACCAACAACACCACCATCAATCCTGTCCCGCAAGCCAAAGTCCTTGGCGTCATTCTGGACTCAAACCTCTCCTTCCAACCTCATGTCAAATTACTTACAAGCACATGCAGGCTCCACCTTCGCAACATCGCCAAGATATGTACCTTCCTTACCCCAGACACCACTAAACTACTCGTACATTCCCTGATTATCTCACGCCTTGACTACTGCAACTCCCTCCTCACCGGCCTACCCCAGTGTAGGCTCTCCCCGCTTCAGACCATCCTGAACTCAGCGGCTAGACTCATCCACCTCACCAACCGCTACACCTCAGCCACCCCCCTCTGCCTATCCCTCCACTGGCTCCCTATCGCCCAATGCATCAAATTCAAACTACTCACTCTGACCTACAAAGCCATTCACAACACTGCCCCTAACTACCTCACCAACCTGATTCCCAGGTATCACCCCACCCGTACCCTTCGCTCTTCACAGGACCTCCTTCTATCTTGCCCCCTGGTCTCCTCCTCCCACACACGTCTGCAAGACTTCTCCAGGTCCTCCCCCATCCTCTGGAACTCACTACCCCAATCCATCAGACTGTCACCTTCCCTCCTCACCTTCAGGCGCTCCCTGAAAACCCACCTCTTCAGGGAAGCCTACCCCACCCTCGCCTAACTGCCGTTCTCCTTCATTCCTCCTACCACTCCATCCCCCACAGCCACTTCCTCCTGTACCACTACCCCCTCCCTCCTAGACTGTAAGCTCGAAAGAGTAGGGCCCTCTAACCCCTCGTGTGCTGTTTGTAGTTGCTGTACTGTTTCATGTATTGTTCCCCCCTCTATTGTACAGCGCTGAGCAAACCCTTTGGCGCTATATAAACTCAATGTAATGTTCTGTTCCCCACTATAATGTACAGTGCTGAGCAAACCTTTTAGCGCTAAATAAATACTGTATAATAATAATATAATAATTGTAAGGCTTCAAAAATTAAACAAATCCATCAGAGAGATAGCAACAACATTACGAGTGGCCAAATCAACAGTTTGGTACATTCTGAGGAAAGAAGAATGCACTGGTGACCTCAGCAACATAAAAAGGCATGGACGTCCACTGAAGACAACAGTGGTGGATGATCGCAGGATCCTCTCTATGGTAAAGAAAAACCCATTCACAATATCCAGACAAGTGAAGGACAGTCTCCAGAAGTTGGGCATATCACTGTCAAAGTCTACAGTCAAGAGAAACTTCATGAGAGCAAATACAGAGGATTCACCACAAGTTACAAATTATTCATAAGTCGGAAGAATAGAAAAGCCCGATTTGAGACTTTGCCAAAAAAAAAAATCTTAAAAAGCCAGACCAGTTCTGGAAAAGCATTCTTTGGACGGATGAAAGTAAGATTAATCTGTACAAGAATGAGGAGAAGAAAAAAATGTGGAGAAGGCTTGGAACAGCTCATAATCCAAAGCACACAACATCATCAGAACATGGTGGAGGCAGTGTGATGGCATAGGCATGCATGACTTCCAGTGGCACTGGGTCATTGCTGTTTATTGATGATGTGACAGAAGCAGCCGGGTGAATTCTGCAGTGTTTAGAGAGATACTGTCAGCCCAGATTCAGCCAAATGCAGCAAAGTTGATTGGACGGCGCTTCACAGTACAAATGGACAATGATCCAAAACACACTGCAAAAGCAACCCAGGAGCTTTTGAAGAAAAGAAGTGGAATATTCTGCAATGGCTGAGTCAATCACCTGATCTCAACTCAATTGAGCATGTATTTCATTTGCTGGAGTCAAAACTAAAGTCAGAAAAACCCACAAAGAACTGAAGACAGCTGCAGTTAGAGCCTGGCAAAGCATCAGAAATTAGGAAAACACAGTCTTTGGTAATGTCCATGGGTTCCAGACTTCAGGCAGTCATTGCCAATAAAGGATTCTAAACAAAATATTAAAAGTGAACATTTTATTTGATTATATTCATTTTGTCCAATTACATTTGAGCCCCTGAAAATGGAGGGACTGTGTATAAAAATGGTTGCAGTTCCTAAAATTTGTACTTTATATTTATGTTCAACCCCTTGAATTAAAGCTGAAAGTCTGCACTTCAAATTACTTTTAGATTGTTTTGTTTAAATTTTTTCTGGTAGCATATAGATCCAAAAGTATGAAAATTGTGCCTGTGTCCAAATACTGTATACAGTGGGGATCGAAAGTTTGGGCACCTCAGCTAAAAATTTGTATTAATGTGCATAAAGAAGCAAAGGAAAGATGGAAAAATCTCCAAAAGGCATCAAATTACAGATTAGACATTCTTATAATATGTCAACAAAAGTTAGATTTTATTTCCATCATTTACACTTTCAAAATAACAGAAAACAAAAAAATGGCGTCTGCAAAAGTTTGGGCACCCTGCAGAGTTAATATCTTGTACTGCCCCCTTTGGCAAGTATCACAGCTTGTAAACGCTTTTTGTAGCCAGCCAAGAGTCTTTCAGTTCTGGTTTGAGGTATCTTTGCCCATTCTTCCTTACAAAAGTCTTCCAGTTCTTTGAGATTTCTGGGCTGTCTGTCACGCACTGCTCTTTTAAGGTCTATTCATAGATTTTCAATTATGTTGAGGTCAGGAGATTGTGAAGGCCATGGCAAAACCTTCAGTTTACGCCTCTTGATGTAATCCCCCGTGGATTTTGGGGTGTGTTTAGAATCATTATCCATTTGTAGAAGCCATCCTCTCTTTAACTTCAGCTTTTTCACAGATGGCATCAAGTTACCATCCAAAATTTGCTGAAATTTTATTGAATCCATTTTTCCTTCTACTCGTGAGATGTTCCCTGTGCCACTGGCTGCAACACAACCCCAAAGCATGATTGATCCAACCCCATGCTTAACAGTTGGACAGAGGTTCTTTTCATTAAATTCTGTGCCCCTTCTTCTCCAAATGTACCTTTGCTCATTCTGGCCAAAAAGTTCAATTTTAACCTCATCGGTCCACAGAACTTGTTTCCAAAATGCATCAGGCTTGTCTATATGTTCATTTGCAAAGTTCAAACGATGATTTTTGTGGTGAGGACGTAGAAGAGGTTTTCTTCTGATGACTCTTCCATGAAGACCATATATGTACAAGTATCTTTCTAGTGGAATAGTGTACCACAACTCCAGTGTCTGCCAGATCTTTCTGGAGGGATCGTGCAGTCAAACGTGGGTTTTGAATTGTTTTTCTCACAATCCTGCGAGCTGTTCTGTCTGATTTTTTTCTTGGGCTTCCAGATCTTGCTTTAACTTCCACTGTTCCTGATGACTGCCATTTCTTAATTACATTCCGAACAGAGGCTATTGACATCTGAAAACGCTTTGCTATCTTCTTATAGCCTTCTCCAGCTTTGTGAGCGTCAACTATTTTCAGTTTCAGTTTTCTAGACAACTGCTTAGAAGAACCCATGGTGCTGATTGTTGGGGCAAGGTCAGATGAGTCTGGGCATTTAAAACCTTTGAGATTGACATCATCTGGTCTTCCCAGACGATGATTGAGAACAATCCATGACACTGGCAGGTCTCAGCTTTGCAAAGGGGGCAGTGCATGCTATAAATTCTGCAGGGTGCCCAAACTTTTGCAGACGCCATTTTTTTGTTTTCTGTTATTATGAAAGTGTAAATGATGGAAATAAAATCTAACTTTTGTTGACATATTATAAGAATGTCTAATCTGTAATTTGATGCCTTTTGGAGATTTTTCCATCTTTCCTTGGCTTCTTTATGCATATTAATACACATTTTTAGCTGGGGTGCCCAAACTTTCGATCCCCACTGTATATGGAATTAACTGTATATTAATGTATTTGGATCTGACATTACCCGTAAATGCAAAATCATGTGTGTATATAGGAGTGTGTGTGTGTGTGTGTATATATATATATATATATATATATATATATATATATATATATATATATATATATAGATATATAGATTTTTCGCAGCCCTGTCACCCAATAGCAGTAGTTCTGCTGTAGGGTGACGGGGAAGCAGTTTAAAAAAAAAAAAAAAAAAAAGTTAAACTGTCATTTTCAGTTTTTGGACAAGTGCATTCTGAATTTTCATTTTCAGTGCACCACTAGTTTTAACTGCATCCAATCTGTGTGACGTGAAATAACATTGCTTTCTATGTTGCCTTTTCACATCCATCCTGTGCACTGGAAGTGCAGATTCAGTGCAGATTGAAAAAGAGAGCCCTGTTCGATTTCTGAGCAGTGCGATCTGACTCAGGTGCAGATTACAAGCTCGTTGAGTTCTGTGGGAGCTGCTTCTGAAATGCACGTCATGAGTGTTTGAACACAATTTCAGGCCGGTTTTCTCTCCTGATCCTGAAGTAAACCTGAATGGCGTGCTGTATGTATGGATAATAGAGATAGGAAGAGTAAGGAGAGACCTAACCCCATCAGTCTGCTACTGCTCTTTCACTGTCCATTCAGTGGGCTGAAGTTGGAAATAGACAATCGCTGTATTCTTTGAAGCTCAACAACTTCAGTTAAAATAATGTCACTAATTGGCACTATTGGTTAAGCCTTGGGTATTGTAATAAGTAAATTTTATCCAATCTTTTGTCAAACTCCTGTAAAAGAGCCCATTCAGTATTACAAAATGGTATGGCTCCTGCGGTACTTTTGGCTAGTTAAGAATGTGAGTACTGCGGGTCTGATAGAGAGACCAGTGCTGGTTTCTTGTCTCTGCTCCCCTCTGCCTAGGTCTTCCATAAAGTGCAGCCTGCAGGAGCTGTACTATTCTGAAAAGAGTAAGCTAACTTTTTACTAGGGATGCACCAAAATTTCGGTGGCTGAAATGTTTGTCGAAAACACTCCTTTCAGCCATTGGTCGATATGAAAAAAAAAAAAAAGCACCGATACAGGTGCCGAAAAAAAACCCACCTGCCACTGTCACCACTTGGTAGTTCTCAGCCTTACCTGAGAAGTTCTGGCGCTGGGCATAGAGATTAGTGAAGGAAAGATGGACTCCACTCATCTCTATGGCCATGCCCACATATGTAAATGGTGTTCAAACCCCACACGTGAAATATCGCCACAAACATCAGAGCAAGAGCAACAATTCTAGCACTAGACCGCCTCTGGAACTTTACACTGTTGACCTGTAGAACTTTTTAAAGCATCACCCATGGAGTTTTTTTTTAAGTACCACAGTTTCACGCCATTCCATGAGCGTTCGCAATTGTAAAGCGTGACATGTTGGGTATATATTTACTCACCATAACATCCTCTTTCATATTTTACAAAAAAATTGGGGTGTACATTTTTTTTTTTTTTTTTTTTAATCAAAGTGTATTTTTTTCAAAAAAATATGTATTCATATTTAAAAACTGCACATTTCAGTTTTCAGCCAAGTGCATTTTGAGTTTTCGTTTTCCGTTTTGCCCCCGAATTTTCATTTTGGTGCACCACTATTTTTTACAGCAGTTTGAGGAAAGCTTGCATGCAATTACTAGACACTCAAGGTTAAGACCTATTAACACCTGTACAGTTAGTGAAATGATCTTGCTGTTGGGCTTTAATGGTAAGAAGTGTCATCCACCTGACTGTACTGTCTGGCAGGGCTGGAAAAGCAAATCTCTAGGCAGATAAAACAGCCCACTTTATACGCCGTATTTCATCTAGGTATTTAGCTGTTTTGCCTGGAGTTTAATTTTGTCACAGTGAATTGGCTTAATTACATCATAAAGAAGCCATTAGTCCAGTATCTCCATCAGTCAAGCTGGAAGGTAACTGCATCCAAGCCCTCATTCACACATGAAGCACAAACCAAAGTAGGTGTGATGTTAAGAAATGTGTATTTCACATTAACAACTTCACACTGAGAAGTTGCATTTTTAACCAAATTGTTTGGTGTTAAAAGCTTTGCAGATTGCAACCAATGTAAAAACATAAAGCTGCATTTCAAGATTTGGTAGACTGTTTTAAAAAAAAAAACCCACAAAAACAAACAAACCAGAAGACTAAAACTTTCAGCTTGTAGTTATTAAATGATTTCCTTGCCTGATCAGTCAACATGAAATTTTGTTCAGATCTTCTGCCATGTATAATCTTGTCTTTGCAGAATATTGAAAGCAATGCATAGGAGGGTGTGAAAAAGTGGGGGGTGGGGGGCAGACATGTCATGAACCCTTAGGCTCCGTTCACACGTCGGTGTAGCAGAAACACAGGCGGAAACAAGTGTTTTGCAAATGCTTGAAAAATGCTCTAAAAGGTGTCATTATTTTTTTTTTTTGGCACCCCAAAAGCTGGTAGCAGTTTTGCATTTTGCCACCCCAAAAGACTCAACGCAAAACACACTTGGCTCAGTGGAGCAGAGGGACTCCCATTCAAATGAATAGTACCACTCCAAAAAAGAGCTAAAAAAAGCACCAAAAACACAACAAACTAGCATTGCTCAAGTGTGAACAGGGTCAGCATGCATATTTAATGCACACACTCACATTTTATAGAGCCTAACTCTCCAGAATCCTTGGGGCAGAATCAATAAGGTGTCCATTTCCCTAAACTTGTCAAAGAGCGCTCTTTAGTTTTTGAATTGCGCTGCTCACTTACATAATTTGTTAGTTTAGAGGAACTAGGGTTAGAGAATCGCTATGTAAAGAGGGAAATGGCATAATCCACTTTTTTTTTTTTTTTGCCCCATTTAAGAGTAAAAAAAAAAAACTTTATTTTATGAAAAAATTAGACCTTTTCAGCATAGACTGTACAAATTCAGATCATAACCAATACATTAGTAAGTACTACAACATGACATAGAAACGTCTCAAAGCTTATACCAAAACTGCTATCAAGAACATATACATAGCGTACATACCATGAAATGGTATCCGTAGAAAATGTTACACTACCTTCCACTGATAAGTGGAGTCATAAGCATAGAGACATAGAAAATAAGCTAGGTAGTGCATTAACTAGGGATACCCAGTCTGCCAGTCAGTAGATGCAGGGGGCTCGAGCCAGGTATATCGAGCCAGCACGATCAAAGTTTTCAAATTTATTGGGCCAGCCCCTATGTTGATAGATAAATAAGGTTCAAATTTAAGCATATCTCCCACACTTTTAATCTACTTGGCTAAGGAAGGTAGGCAGTTCCTGTAGCTCCAGGGAGTCCAGAGTTTCTGATCAAGTGGTATGGCGACAGTAAATACACTAGAAAGAATTTTCACAACATCCATCCAATATAAATGTAATATGGAGCATTGTCATACCAGATGCATAAGGTCCCTGCAACCCCTGCCAGAGGTAGGTTCCTGTAGCACCATCATTTTAAATTTGGTGCAAGTGTAGTGATCATGAAGTAAAATATACACTTGGGAGTGTCTTTATAGGGGTGATTAGGTGGACACAGTTTTACTGTTTGGAGGGCTGACTCCCACTCATCTTCCACCAAATCACCCACATCCTCTTTCCATTCCTTGGCAGATC
Organism: Staurois parvus; assembly: GCF_062004578.1. NCBI lineage: Eukaryota > Metazoa > Chordata > Amphibia > Anura > Ranidae > Staurois > Staurois parvus. The sequence goes on from NW_028318087.1 coordinate 5,619,559, forward strand.
TGTCAGGAAAACCCTCGAGGTAACTATTCAGCAACAAGGAGTAGCTATGAGAAATAAAACCCTTTTTAGAAGTTTTCATCTGCTGCATATAATTAAAGATAGTAGTTTGAGATAGGCTCCATGTACAAGTAGATCCTTGTGCATTACTTGTCTGATGGAATTGCAAGTATTGAAAATACTGTATATACTTGATGACACAGCTGAGAGTTCTGAAAATAACAATAGGAAGCCATTGCAGAAAATATGAGAGAGACTAGTGATCCCATTTGTCAGCCATCGCCTCCCAAATTTAAGTTTAAATAATTCTACGTATGTGCTATTACTCTAGATGATACTTTACACTGTGAAACTTGTGCTATTACTCTAGATGATACTTTACACTGTGAAACTTGTGCTATTACTCTAGATGATACTTTACACTGTGAAACTTGTGCTATTACTCTAGATGATACTTTACACTGTGAAACTTGTGCTATTACTCTAGATGATACTTTACACTGTGAAACTTGTGCTATTACTCTAGATCGGGTGTCGGCAACCCGCAGCTCCAGAGCCGCATGCGGCTCTTTTTCACCGTGGCTGCGGCTCCGGAGCACACTGCCCACCAGGTGACAGGCAATAGGGCAGCAATGGGCAAACTACGGCCCGGCGGACCTTTTAATCCAGCCCGCAGAGCTAGGCTCCTCTCACAGTCCGCCCTGAAGACCGGTGTAGCATGAAAATCTGTCTCCTATGAGGATCTGTCCCCCTCGACGTATCTGCGCATGTGCCGGAGATCGCCGATCGGCTGCTAATGCCTGAAACTGGCACATGCGCAGATACGTCGAGGGGGACAGATCCTCATAGGAGACAGATTTTCATGCTACACCGGAACGGCTCGGGAACATGGCGAGAGGAACGCGCAGAGCAAAGGTAAGTGAATTGACACAGGGGGGACTTGGGGACTTAATATGGGGGATGAATTAATATGGGGGATGAATTACTATAGGGGGGATGAATTACTATAGGGGGGATGAATTACTATAGGGGGGATGAATTACTATGGGGGATGAATTGCTATATGGGGGATGTATTTTCAGTTTTAAAAATGTGGCTCTCAAAATAAATTTCAATCGTGGTTTTGGCGAGATTTGGCTCAGTTGAAAAAAAGGTTGCCCACCACTGACCTAAGGCTATGATTGTGATTATGACGATACACTGTGGCCCTGATTAACCCTTTGCTTACTGGGCCCTTAAACCCCCTTCATGACCAGAACGCTTTTTGCAATATATGCAGTGTCTGATTTGTTTTAAATGTTGCAATGGTTTTGCGGCTCCCAGTCTTTTTTTCCCTCTCGGAAACAGGTCCAAGTGGCTCTTTATGTCTTAAAGGTTGCAGACCCCTGCTCTAGATGATACTTTACACTGTGAAACTTGTAAGTGGAAATGTGCACCGGGCGGACCGAGATGGCTGGCTTAGGTATGCTTTCCACCACGCGAAGTGTTGCAGTTGGGCAGATACATAAATCAGCCAGGGATGGGGAAGAACCTTGCCCCCAGCATCTTTGACCACTGAACTTAACTGCAATTTTTTCTCTGTGTGCTGTTATGCCAAAGCACAGAGTGGAAAATGGCATTAATGACTCAAAAGGTCTTCAGAGGAACAACCACCAGGGAATTATACAATAGGTATAATAGCTGAGGGATAAAGATCATTTTAACTAAATTTTGGTTTTCACTATGAGGGAGTTTCAAATTATTCCATATTTTTATATTGTCCCAGAACTGGGCTAAAAGAGGGACTTTGTTGGTGCGCAGAATATTGTAAGGTGATGATTATGCCTAAGTGTATGAAGAAGGTGGTAGGTATAGGGCAGGAGGGAGAAACTAGCTGGTTCCTCCCTACCCAGAGTTCTTCCCAAAAGTGGAAATAAGGGAAGTAACCATTTCCAAGGGTGACCAGCATAATCCACTTCTGACCAAAAGTGCCTTCATACTTTGCATAAGTAAATCTAATACAAGCTGCACTTTTAAACGTTTGTGTATTACAGTCATCGGAAAGATACTGAACATATGTTCAGCATACGTTTTTGACATCATATTGCTGACATGGCTCAATAAGGTCTGTGCAATGAAATAAAAATGACACCAGTCTATGAAATCTACAAAAGGCTTAAAGCCAAAGCCTCTGACAATGCTTTTCTTGCTGTCAGAGTTGTCCTATCCTAGTGGCAGCCAGCACCCCCATTTCTCGTATATCCTATAACCCAGTAAGCATGCTTAGAGTGAATATAGTAATTGGTTTAAGGCAAAAAGGGGCTATAGTTTGCCAACCAATGTGCCCAGCTGCAGTCTTCTCTCCCCTCTCTTCCTCCTCTCACAGGGTCTCGGGGAGCAGCAGGAGCCATTGGCTCCTGCTGCTGTCAATCACATACTGTGAGGAGGGTCTGGGGGGTGGGGCCAAGCCTCACTGTGTGTGCATGAAAGACAGCGGAGTAAGCATTCACATGTGGCGGACCCAAGAAGAAGAGGTTCAGAGCTGCTCTGTGTGAAACCATTGCACAGAGCAGGCAAGTTATAACATGTTTGTAAAACCGAAGAACATGTTGCCTAACATATAGACAGTTGGGGTCTCTGCCAGTCAACTGTTTGCATGGTCTAGTTAAACTACTCAATGGCTGCTTGTCCTTTTACGAGCATCCTAAAAACAGTCCTGAAACTTGTTTTGTTGAAGCAAAAAAGTCAGCGACAATCTAAGTGCTCCAGCAGTTTTGTAGCTGCATAACTAGACTATGTGTACATCCGATTGACAAATTGGGTTTCTGTTGTTAAATGAAAGTGGTAAACACATAATTTTCTATGTTTTGCATTGTAATGCATGTGTCTTAGATATCCATCATTTAAGTTAGCTGGGTTCTATTTATACTAAAGTAGCGAATGGTCTGTCATCATACTATATCTTTTCTAGGCCTTCTTCAGATACAGCAGATGTAGTATTGCACTTTGCTGATCATTATTCTTAATGCTTTCCAACAGGTTCCACTTACAGTGTTCTCACGACCATGCCTTCAGACTCAGAAAGTAGTGGATCCCTCAGCAGTGTTGGTAAGAACTCCCAAATAAATCCTACCCGGTGTCCATTTGCAAAACCGGGGAAAAGTTAATTTATTTGACTTCTGTTTTACTTGCTTATTTGTTGACTAGAGCAATGTGAAAATGTGAAGATCCCTGCACTGCACAGAATCTGCATAGAGCTGGAGCCAGGTGCTGGAAAAGGAGGTCCGACACTGGACTCCGGCACACAGCCCAAATACACAGGAAACCAGGATTGTGCTGAAATCTGGGACAGTTGGGGAGCATGATTTAGCTACAGTTTAAAGACTGCTTGTCTTTCTCTAGACCAGGAATAAGATCCTGAAAGCAGCCAGAATCCCTCTAGATATGCATTTTGCTATTCACAATTTGCTGTATTTACATAGCATAAAGAGAATGAAAAAGGCTTAGTAAAACCTATGTAGAGGCTGCTTGGTTCTAGCATTCACGGATCTTTATTGCATGAGAGCATTGCAATAAAGACTGTGAATCACACTAGCACATGGAGAAGACACCTAACTTGTTCTACGTCTTTGTCCGAGGATATGGAGCAGAAAGTCATTGCACAGTTTTAATTGCAAATAAAGCTGTGTGGACAGTGGACTAGATACTTTATGGCAGCTCACAAAACACAGGATGAAAAATGGAAATTAAAGGTAAGGAATGGCAATAGATTAATTTATTTTTGTGAAATTGAACAAATGTGTTCTTGAATGTGTGAACTTTTGTTATGTGTTATTTTCATCAAAGCTGATAAAATTACACAGGCCTAGGCAAATCTTTCCAAAATCTAGAAGCCAAAAACAAGGTTTCTTATATCTAAACCCCCCCCCCCTTTCTATCAGCTGCCACATACAGTTTTCATACTCCTTTATGAGCAAAAATAGGTAGAGCACCAAACTATCACATCAAGTGTCCACCATATAGCTGTCTATCCATTCAGTCGTATCCGACCCTTGGCGATTGCGTGGACCGTCACTCTTAAGCAACTTTTTCCATGAATTCTCTTAGCAATTATTTTACAGGGTAGGTTGCCAGGCCTTTCCCCAACCCCTACCATGCAGGAGGTCCCGCATGGCCAGGGATGAAACTAGGACAATTTAGACAGGAGCCAATTGACCTACCAGCATGTCTTTGGAGTGTGGAAGGAAACCGGAGTACCCAGAGGAAACCCACGCAAGCACAGGGAGAACATGCAAACTCCATGCAGGAGGCGCCATGGTTGGGAATTGAACCCATGACCCATTTACTGCACGGCAGACGTGCTAACCACTAAGCCACTGTGCCACCCACCATATAGCTGTAATCTTGACTATATGAATAAACAGTGGGTAAAAAAAACAGTTTCAGGTGTTTGACATAACTCATTGACTATTGCTTGTCAGTTGCTGTTCATGGTCAACAATAAAGCTATATGGATACTTAATGGGATGTTTTGGTGCTTATTTGGATTTTTCAGATCAGGTAGCACCAACTCGTTGGGGTTGTCTCCCCACTTTGAGCAGCCTAAGTTAAGCAAATGAAGGCTACTATCAACCAACAAAGGATGAAAGCCAAAATCCATGTCCAGCACTTAGAGTTGATCTTGCTGTTTGATCCATTCATCCATGACAGCCATATAATTCTTAATAAGTCCTCCAATAATTTCTGGCTCTGTTATCCTTGCTTGTAGTTTTTCAGTAATATGCATGACATTTGCTGGACATAGTGCTAATTATTAAAAGTTTCACCACTCAAATTTATCTGTCAGATGGGTTATCTGCCATACTGTGTACAGTGCCAGAAAGCAGGACCTTGCTTTGTGTCATGTGATGTGATGCAGCCATGTCAACACACCCTAAAATCCAGGCAGTAGCTCTATTCTTTACCCCTGTTTTCCTGCATGATGTACAAAGCTCCCTTGATTCCTCTTTCACCAGAGACCGCTTCTCTGTGTAACTCCCAAGGCATTTTCCGGACAATGGTGATATGGTTATTTGTGGAAAATGCATATGAAAATAAAATGGTGACCGCATTTATATATAAGCATGGCACATTACTACTACATTGTTAGATATACATTAATTGTATGGTTTTTGTTCTTTGTGTGAAGGTGATACAATGCTGCTTTTTAAGCCGCACCTCTTGCATAATTTAGCCACACCCAGTTCTTGCTGCAGTCCATGTACTTCTTATCACCCTATGAACAGTTCCTCCAGGTTGACATCAAATTATAATGCACAGACCAGGTTTCCCTTCCTAGCAGAGTGCACTCTATGGCAGGTCATCTTGTTAACAAGTAGTTCTAAGTCAGGCTTATGGGCAGAACGTTCTAGTTATCAGTAAATTTCTTTCAGTTGCTGTTGTGACATGGAAACAGAGAATTATCCA